>NW_022196895.1:46679897-46739711 GCF_008632895.1 Mastomys coucha | reverse complement strand
GATTTTGGGTTCGACCCCTTTTTCACTATGGATGGAGACAAATAAACAGTTGCTGCAGAAGGAACCTAATGTCCGTGTGTCTTCTTCCCGGCGAGAGGACCACGCGGGCTACAGAGGCCCATTGCTCTCCTGAACTTGCCCTGCTTTTTAGCACCTTACAAAACAATGAGATTGTGTCTGTGTGACTCTTGCCTTTGGCTCCTTGCTGGCTCCATTTACCTAAAGAAACGAGCTTGGTTTATTGTTCTTTTACCCTTTAAGTTCTCTACTTCCCTGTGTTTACTTTGATAAGTGAAATTATCCCATTTATAGGGACAATATTGCAAATAACAGGCCAGTAACTAATAATTATTCTTAAAATTATTCTTGGGTATCTTCTAAATTTGTCTCATTTTAATGAGCCTGATATGTAGAGTTATTCTATAGTCTTACATGACAGACATTTTCCTGAGAATAACACACACACACACACACACACACACACACACCCCACTTCCACAACTAACACCACTACCACCAACCAACCAACCAACAAACAAACAAACCTACAAACCCAAATATCTACTGACCCCAAATAGAAATGCCACAACAGATCAAAATACCAATACCACAAATGCCCAGTTTGGCAAACCAATGGTTTCTATTGGAGTTACTGACAGGAACGCAGGTGGGGAATGTAAATACCTCAAACATTCAAAGCCTACCCCAACCTGAGGGACAACTAACAAAAGCTGGGGCCTGGTGTGCAAAGCACAGGCAGCGCAACACATTGGAAAGAATCTTTTCCAGGTGATTTGATCATTCTGGGCCTTTCTAGACAGCTCAGCTTGTCTTAGCTCCTTGTCAGCTGTTCAGTGGGTAGCTGTGTCTTCCATGTGGCTAGAATTTTCTGAGTGCCTTCTTTGTAGCTTGTTTGAGAATGCTGTCAGTGGTCTTTATTGTTTATATATTCTTGAAAGGGAAAGTTCTAGTGAATGTGGCCAGTTACAGGTACTTCCTAAAAGCTGATTTGAATTGCTTACTTCCTATGTTAATGAGATTCCCAATAGTATTTCACCTTCCCTTAAAAGTTCTTGATGTTTCACTTCCCTTTAAAAATCCTGTCTTCAGAAGGTTCTTTCCAAAACAGTTTTAATCTTGCATAAAACTGCTACATAACACAGAGAAAACAGGTCCTTTTGTTTACATCAAAGATATAAAGAAAAATATACTTTTCCTCTACTGTATGTTGTTTTTCAGAAGTAATGTCTAAATGGGTTACTGATTTTAAAACTTTTAAGTCATTAGCTTTCCTATGGACTCATTAATCCTTCCAGAATGTTTTACAGAAAGATAATTAGCACCAGATCTTTCAATCAAAATTGCTCCTGTCTAAAATAAATGCAGGAACAAAATGGAGCATAAACTGGAGGAGGTGTGGACCAGTGACGAGGCCCAACTTGGATCCATCCCATGAGTGGGCACCAACCCTGACACTATTACTGATGCTATGTTATTCTTCCAGACAGTAGTCTAGCATGACTGTACTCTGAGAGGCTCTACCCAGCAGCTGACTGAGACAGATCAAGACACATCTAAGCCTTGGACAGAGGTTGAGACCACTATGGAAGAGTTAGGGGAAGGATTAAAGGAACAAAAGGGGATGGCAACCCAATAGGAAGACCAGTAGTGTCAACTAACCTAGACTCCAGGGACTCACTGAGACTAAGCTACCAACCTAAGCATACATGGGCTGGTCAGAGGTCCCCAACACTTATGTGACAGCACTTATGTGTCTGGCTGCAGTGGCAGAGGATGTGCTTAATCTTGTAGATACTTGATGCCCCAGGAAGGAGGGATTTAGTGAGGGAAGATAGGGTGGAGAACTCTGTGGGGAGACTGGGAGGGAGGCAACATTTGGGATGTATATAAATAAAGTAATTAATAAAAAATAGCAAAGATTGAACAAAAAATAATGAAAGGGTGATGTGGTATCTGAAGATTTTTGTTTGTGTGTTTGTTTGTTTGTTAAGGCTCACTTAAAATGATAATAAGAAAAAAAAAAAAGCCTAATAGAGTTGTGATGGAAATTTCAGCCAGGTTGGAATACTGCAAAGCTTATAATGCATATCTAATTGAACATATGACTTTTAAATACAGTGTTGCTCCTAACAAAGTATTCTATAAATTGGAGATTAACAGAGGATAAGACTGGGAACAATTCTATTACCACAAAGCTGGACTAAGTTAGAAATACACTATCAATTTCTTGATAGTAAAATAAAACATGTAGCTTTTTAATGTCTAATAGGCTCTAAGGAAAGTAGAGCCATGTGCAGTTGAATTCAATATTTATAGAGACTAGACTATCCTCTCATTCCCACAAATCTAACCCATTAGCAGAACATCAAGATGAAATAATAAGAATGTTTCTTTTCATGAAAGTATACCTCATTATATAGAATAAAAACTTGCTATAATGGAATCAGTACTTTGTAGAATTTGAGAGGAAATCATGCTTTATTTAATTTGTGTTGCTTATCTCATTAAGAATCTGGAAATGACCTAGGGAAGATTACAAAAATTACTATTAAAGGTCATCATAGAGCAGACTAGAAACAACTTTGTTTTTGACCATAGGAAACTGACTCTGGAATACAGAGGAAGTGAGAGTGGCAATTTTGTTTATTTTATAGATGGAATATTGTCAAGGAATTGTACTAAGTCACTCCGTGTACTGACAGGAATGGATTCCCACAGACTGTGATGCATTTTCAAGTCAAGCTTTGCTGCTATAGAGCTAAGTTCTGAGGCACTGCATAAATCTTGTGTGTGCTCCACATATGTGGATCTTTCATTTTTATTTCTTGGCATCACCTTTGTCATTCTTAAGTTACCAAGTCAAAAAAATTCAGAGTTGGAAGAACACATAGAAATGTCAACTAAATCACTCGCCTTTGTCGATTTACCTAGCTTGAGTATAAACATTTCCAGGAACAAAACATTTTACAACTCCTCCAAGGATACTATTAAATCACTCCAATGTTCATAGGCTGAGCAGTTCTACTTTCAAATGGCCATTGTATTTGGTTGTTTTGGTCTATATCCTGCCTGCTCTATTTCACTTCATGCAGGATCCCCCTCTTCTCCAGCCTCCTCTTTATTAATTGGATCCAGCATTTCCTTATTCAAGTAAATCTGCATTGTTTCTCCTGAAATTCTACTGTAAGTTTTCCCAGTGTCTCAGAGTTACTTTTGTTTATCTGTTTCTCTTCTCAGTATCCCTAGATCATTTTTTACATTTTCTTCAGAATCCTCAATAAGTTTGTTTGGGGTTGAAAGCAAATGAACTGAAATGTTATAAATCAAGTTGGGAGGAAAATGAGGTACTGGAAAGTGTGAATATTTGAAGAGCTATTTTCACCAGTTGCAGGATTTAAAGACATTCTTGTAGGCTTAGGAAAACCTCAGTAGGGATGGTTGCCAACATCTCTCTTAGGTTTACTTACCCTGTTGAAATTGTTGGGGATCCTGGCTGGCCAACATCCTATTAGCATGCAGAAAGCTTTCTGCTGGAACATTTACGGAATCAATTAGAGTTCAGAATATTTTTTTAAGAGCACAGTTGAGGACTCATTTAGTGAATTGAATTTCAGGATGTTTTTATTCCTAGAGGAATTGCCTATATATTAGCAGTAGCATGTTAAGGCCATAGAAGATTTGAGGTCTGAGAGGCATCATCCATTTAAGACACTATTTTTCATCTAACAGAATAGCATATTAATCTTAAGGGTATATAATATCCCAAATCCTACTTTCATAGGGGCTCCAAAATTTTCTACAGAAAACTTTCCGTCCAGAAAACCTGAAATCACTGTTTAAATCAGTTTATAAATAACTTCAATTGTTCTTTGTGTGCTAAATTCTTGATTTATTCACAATGATGTTTTAAAGAGTCCTGCTGAGTTTCACCATCAAGGCAAGCCCTGATCTTCTTAGAATAGGAGATATTTTTACACTAAGTGAGAAATACAGGTTTCAGCTCCTCATAGCTATCAGATCATATATTTTAGAAAGATTATGCATATTCATTAGTTTGGTAGATAAAAATAAAAACAGTATTTTAATTTATACTACTACTTATTAATAGAACTTATGCAACCCTACTTGGGTTCATGGAAAGTTACTCTTTGTAAAATGTGCTAATAAAGTGTCAATGTCTATTAGGTAAGAATTTTATAATGATGAAGATGATAAAATTTTGAAGTACAAGCCCAAATGTATCCAACAAACGCTTAAGAAAATATAAATAAAGAGCCTAGGGTGGAGTACTTGCAAACAAGCTTGGGGACAGGGGTTTAAATTCAGAACCCACTTAAAAGCTGGACAGAGTAGCGTGCATATATAATCCTAGTCCTTTTCTGATATGATGGAAGGTGATAATGAGCATCTCCTGGAGCTTGTGGACCAATTAATAAGGGGTGCATTAGTGAACGACAAAGACCTTATAGCACAAGGTAAAGAGCAAGTAAGGACTGCTTCCCCGACTGACTTAAATATATGTCACAAGTTTCTTCTCTTACCCATAATACACACACACACACACACACCACATCAGACCCAGATAAAATAAAACGCGTGGGGGAAGGAGGAAGGGCAGCGAATAGCCATGATGTCTGACAAGATTGCCAAGTCTCAAGTGGCCCAGCTCAGTGGGGACATGATCTTCGGCAAGATCATCTGCAAAGAAATCCCTGCCAAGGTCATCTTCGAGGAAGACCGGTGTCTTGCTTTTCATGACATTTACCCTCAAGCACCAACACACTTTCTGGTGATACCCAAGAAGCATATATCCCCCAGATTTCTTTAGCAGATGATGATGATGAAAATCTTCTAGGACATTTAATGATTGTTGACAAGAAATGTGCTGCAGATCTGGACCTGAAGTCCAGGTATCGGATGGTGGTTAATGAAGGTGCTGACCAGGGACAGTCTGTTTATCACATTGACCTCCATGTCCTTAGGGGTTGCCAGATGAACTAGCCTCCTGGTTAAGCAGCTTGGGGATAAGTGTCTTTCTCTAGATAGTTGGCAAGCTCCAGTAAATTAAACAACACACATAGTTTTGCCTGTGTATGGATTGAAATTGAAGAGTTCATTTAAAATTCTGTACCTAATAAATGACATGGTTGCAAAAAAATAAAAAAATAAAACGTGTGTAAAACAGGAGCACTCTAGATATCTAATGAAATGAAACCATCATTTCTTACAGTGTCATAGTGTTAGGTAACAGAATGAAACAATAAACATACTGCCTTTTATCTAAAAGCATGTAAAAATGAGGCAATGGGTGTTTGGATGTTTTATGTCCTATATTTTGATCCATTGTAGGTTTCTGTAATTGTTTGTGTTTGCTGTAAAAGGAAGCTTATCCAATGGGGGTGAGAGCTACCCTTGCCTGTAGGTAAAAAGGTAAGTATATAGAATACAATTAGAGATTATATTAGTTTGTGAAATTGACAATACTAAGTTCTCTTTTAGGGACCATGCCTTCAGCAATCACAGGTAGTTGGTTGCAATTACATTATGGGTTCCTTCTCATGGAGTGGGTCTTAAGTCAAATCAGACAATGGTTGGCTATTTCCACAATTCCCTAGCATTTTTTGCAGGCAGGAACAATTGTAGAACAAAGATTTTGTAAGTGGGTTGGTGTTTTCTTCTGGTAGCCTACAGAGTGCCTTCCAAAAAGAATTTTTGTGACTATTTCTATTCAGGCCCAATCCATAAGAGCCTTATGTATCTAAGTGACACTTCAATGTCAAGTGGGACTACATTTAAAGAGGAAGGTGCTTTTGTTCTGTGAGTGCAGAGTTGACTCCTCCAATGATTGTGATATATGCCCCAAAAGCAATTGCATACAACTCTGGAGGCTTACATTCTGGAATCTATGTCTATCAACATAGGCATTGGTTTCCTCTACTAAGAGTAAATGTTCCAAAAATTCTTTATAAGATGAAGGATTTTATGTTGCTAAATTTATGCTCCCAGGATAGCTAGATCTGTAGGAAGTCTGAAACTATTTCCCTTCTGAACCACTTTTTTCAACAAATAGCAGACATGGAAAGTTTTGATGGTGATACCATTTCTTGTATCTACCTTTGTTACTGACAGAAGTGATGACATTTTTTGCTACCTTCTTTTAAGCCCATCTTTTAAGAATTCATCATATATCCTTTTCTTTCCCATCTGTCACTAACATCTCCTTTGAGAATCCTTTTGAATAAACCCACAGGAATTATGAGTAATTCTAACTCATGTTCCATAGAAATTACATCATATTTATTTATTTATTTATTAGACTATATTGTGACAATTTTTAAGTTTTGGTTCATTTTTTTAAAAAACACAGAAATATTATAAGACTATGGTTATTTTTAATACCAGGTGTGGGATATGGGGCTCCTTTGGATTGTCCAGAGCAGCTAACTACGATTTGCTTTGTGCATAGGCTTGATTTTGACAGCTGCAGATAGTTTCTGTAATTGTTTGACATTTGGAATTCTGGAAACTTTTCAGGATGTATATAAATGCTAGGGTCCAAAGAGGTAAAGTGGGTTGTTGGTTGGTTGCTGGCTAGTTAATGGGTGGTTATTGGCTGTTATTGGTTGGTGGTGGTAGAATTGGTTAAGTATTCATGAACGAAGGGAGGAGAAGAAGAAGAAGAAGAAGAAGAAGAAGAAGAAGAAGAAGAAGAAGAAGAAGAAGAAGAAGAAGAAGAAGAAGAAAGGAAGGAAGAGGAAGAAGAAGAAAGGAAGGAAGAGGAAGGAGGAGGAGGAGATAAAGGAGGAGGACAAGGAAAAGGATGAGGACAAGGACATGGACAAGAAGAACAAGAAATTAGATGTCCTAATAGTAAAGATCAAACTTGTCCCAAGGAACTTGATGTTCCCTAATCATCAGGAAGTAGTCTAATGATAATGTTGGTGCCTTTCTGACCACTGACTTTATTAAGAAATATCTTTACTTTCATCACTATTCTTTATTCTTTCCTATCTACTGTTAAGGCTTTGCAAGGGTAGAAGAAAAAGGGGTGGAGAAAAGTGGAAGCAAGAAGAACCCACAAAGTAGTAAAGATCATCTACAGTGCATTCTGTATACTAATCTAGACTGAAACTTGCTATGTGAAAGAGGGTAACTTTGAACATTAATCTTCATGCCTCTATCTCCTGACTACAGCCCTGTGCCACCATGTGCCACCATTTTTGTTCTAGTAGTTGGACTCTGTCTAGGCAACCACTCTTGTAACTGAGCTATACCCCTAAACTTCCTAGGATTATACTTAATACAAAATATACATATTATATTTCTGTATTTATAAGAATCATATATACTTGTATTTGTTTTTTAATTATTTCAACATATTTGATATTAGAATGTTATATAGTTGCTGAGATTTAAGCAAATATGGTCTAGTGCCCTGATAATGCTTGAGTATAGGAACTTTATACACCCACAACTGCATACACACACATACAAACATACACAAATCTTTTACAATTTACAAAGGAATGCCAAAACCAAATAGTAAATTCCAGTTATTAAAGCAAGCTTTTGATAGCATGGAAGATAGCTTTACATTGGATAATAACTCTCATTCATCATGGAATCTAAATGCAAAAAATTTTAGAATGTTCAAAACTTTATTTTGTTCATAGGATATATTTATATAACAGTAGTGTATAAAATGGAATTGTAAGTCAGTTCTTTAATAATATAAATAAAACTACAAATGATGAAAATAATTACAACCTATTTTACTTAGCATTTTTGTACTTCAAAGATGCATACTATAACTGTCCTGTTCTTTCTGTTGATAACACCTTAGGTTGATTAGAATAATTATATTGTTTGATATTAAATTCATTATTAAATTAAAAGAATACTAAACTTTTTAAAAGTTAGACAACTGCAAAAAGAAACAACATATATATTTGTTTCCTTCAGAGATGAATAAGCCAAGATTATCAGAGCAATGTAATAAACCTTATCTTTCTATCAAATTCCTATCATTTAGAATTATGCCTGACAAAGAGCTGGTGGCCCATTATTTTTTTGCTGTTTATGAATATTGTACATGCACTTCACTCAAATTTTTCCCAGGCATAGTATATTGGAGAAACCGGAGCTATCGATCCCTTCATGTTGATGTAAAGGAATAGGCCCAGTCAGAAATGTAACTTTCCTTCTGGCTCTTGAAGGGTTAAAGTGTTTCTAAAGGCTATACTTATACCCCATTTTTGAGCTCATGTTAGACAAAAAGAAATGAATCAGGAGTGATATTCAACATTGCAGGTGCTTGTACTGGAACTCTTGCCCCTGAAAAAGAAATGAGCCAGTTGCAATGAAATGAAACCAAAGTGTGAGTTGTCCTTAATATTCTTTTAAAAAAATAAATCATCAATTCAGATCTTGGGAAGTCATTTTCAGTAAAATCTCATGATTAAACCATCCTATAAACCCTGGCCTGAAAGAATCAGAGACCCAAAGATGTCAGTTTCTGTGCCAGTTCTGATAGGAGCAGATGCCAACCACACAAATGTCTTGCGGAGCTTGTCTCCATATGGTCTCCAGTAGGTTTTGTTCCTGCAATTTTTAGAGTCTGGAATACTTTAGGAAGTTAAGTGTCATTATCACCCGAGCCAAACCAAAGCCTCACAAAGCCTTACAAAATTCACAAAAGATTTCTCTGGGATAAGGGAAGGAAATCTTAAATAGATATTATGGTACAAAGACTAAAGTTTGGCTTGCATAAATATGTATGTCTTAAGTTCTTCCAACAGAAAAACCATCTAATTAGAAATATTTATTAATGTTCTCATCTGACACTCCAGGAGTATGTATTGATAAATATAGAATATATTTAAATGAATATCTAGATTATAATTAAGATGATAGCACTGCATCTTAAGGAACAAGAATATTGTATTTATAAGGATTAAAATTTTAGAGAAACATCAAGTCCCATATTGAAGCCATCCAGCAGCCACAAGTACGAATGGGTTTTCTGTAATGGGGTCAAGGTCCTGGAAAACCATTTTGGGGTACCAGAACCATGGGAAAGATTTGTAAAAATTAGCCAAACACAGATGTGTTTCAATCAGCCACCTTTCATTCAATGCACGTTGTTACAAGCAAACCAGGTAGAATAGGTAAGGCAAAACCCCTCCCCCAAGTTCGTCAGCAACTTGGCCCAATCAGCAACTTCCTTCAGTCTCTGGAGGTGGGACTTCTGGTGTAACTGGAACTTGGAGAGAGGCGTGGCAATTAGCAGGACTCAGGCAGAGAGGCGTGGTTATCAGTGGCAAGGCGAGGTATGAGGAATCAGAGCTCAGCTGAAGGAGGGCCACACCATATGAATTCTATGATGTAAAGGTTCAATGGAAACAAGAGTTTTTGTAGAAATAAAAAGGAAGTCATAAGAATATTGTGGGGACTGAGTATTTGTGTCAAGAGAAGTAAGTTAAATGAAAGTAGTTTGACAATTTTAGCTGATAAAAATGTCCTGAACACAGTACCAGTTCAATATTTGGAAGTGTGGGTAACTATTTTATTTAAAGGAAATTAAATCTATTGGCACATTATCAATAAATAACAAAGTATCATTAATATTCTCTGTCCAGTTCATGTACTGAGCTGTCAGTGCTAGGAGTTCAGGGATGGACATGGTACACATGAAACTTTGCTCTTGTGGATTGCACTAATGGGATGCAACAAATAAAATACTAAGTGAAAAAATGATTAAAGCAGGCATGTGGTAGCTGATGTTGTTAATCACCACAGAAACTCTATAGCTGTGAGCGTTGGAGATAGAAATTTCTTTTTTATTGGTTATTTTATTTACTTACATTTCAAATGTTATCCCCCTTCCCAGTTTCCCCTCCACAAACCTCCTGTTCCCTCCTCCCTCCCCTGCCTCTATGAGGGTGCTCCTCCACGGGCTCACCCACTCCTGCCTCAGCGCCCTAGTGTTCCACTCTCCTGGGTCATCAAGCCACCACAGGACAAAGGAGTGCCCCTCTCAGTGATGCCAGATAAGGCAATTCTCTGCTACAACTGGAGCCATGGGTATCCCTTGTGTACTCTTTGGTTGGTGGTTTAGTCCTTGGGAGCTCTGAGGGGTCTTGTTGGTTGATGTTGTTCTTCCTATGAAGTTGCAGACCCCTTCAGCTCCTAAAGTCCTTATCTTAACTTTTCCATTAGGGTCCCATGCTCAGTCCAATGTTTGACTGTGTATATACGCATCTGTATTGGTCTGGCTCTGGCAGAGCCTCTCAGGGGACAGTTATACCACAGATGGGATAGATTCCTAGGTGGGGCAGTCTCTGGATGGCTTTTCCTTCAGTTTCTGCTCCACTCTTTGTCCCTACATTTCCTTTTGACGGGAAGAATTTTGGATTAATATTTTTGAGATGGGTAGGTGGCCCCATCCCTCAACTGGAGGCCATGCCTATCCACTGGATATGGTCTCTATAGGCTCTACCTCCCGTTTGTTGGGTATTTCGGCTAATGGCCTCCTTATTGGGTCCTGGGAACCTCTTGGGTCCTTGGCATCTGGGGCTTTCTAGTGGCTATTCCCAGTTCCCCTTCCCTACTGCTACACACTTACTTTCAAATTCTTGACTCTCTGTACTTCTCCTCCATCTCCTCCCATATCTGAACTGGCCCCCCTTTCCCTCCCCCTCCTCTCTCCTTCCCAGATCCCTCTCTCCCTTTAACTTACCAGAGATTAATTTCTTCCCCCTATTGAGTAGGAGTGTGGCATCCACACTTTGTTGTGATCTTCTTTCTACTTGGGTTTCATATGGTCTGTGAGTTGTATCATAGGTATTTGGAGCTTCTTTTTGGCTGGTAGGGCAGTTAATGAAGTCATCTGAGGCACAGACTGAAAGACAGTGAGTAACCAGACAACTAGGAGTGTGGGAGGAACAGGTAACAATGGATTCCTGGAAGAAATGGAAGTTGAGTTCATGGAGCAAAGCAAGACAGGGAACAGATAGCTCAAAATGCAGTGGACACATTGGAAGAAGGCAAATCAGAAACTGATGATTAAGGACCTAAAATTTTAGCCAAGTGGTGGTAGCACACACCTTTAACCCCAGCACTCAGGAGGCAGACATAGGCAGATCTCTGTGAGTTTGAGGCCAGACTGTCTCAAAACAAAACAAAACAAAAACAAACAATAAGAACAGCAAAAAAAGTATCTAAGAGATTTTGAATCTTATTCTCAGTACAATGAAAGAGAAGTCTCTGGAAATTTTAAGTAAAATGCAATCAAAATATGACATACTTTAAAGGATTGTTTTGTTTCTCCTGCTTTTAATAAATCGAGATCCACCCTTTCTTGCCTCTATTGTTATTCAGCTATCACCTGTGCAACACTTACTCTGTGCAACTCAACTCAGAGCATCTCTGCCAACTCATCTAATCTTTGGAAGAGCCCAATGAAATAGAGACTGGTATTGTTTTGTTCCTTAGCTCAGAAATGGAAGTAGGAAGGCCCTGGGAGATTTGTTATTCATGCTAAGTTTATTCAGTTAATAACTGTCAAGGCTAAAATTTGAACTAAAGCAATCTGTGCCCTTAATCAGTGTATTGTCTTATAAGCAAAACCCAAGAAACAACATATGCTTCCTATAGACTGTGAGGGATGGCCTGGCATTGAGATTTGCAGTTGAGAGTTACACTTAGGTCATGCAAGACTGATCTCAGGTTAAACCCGAAGGGTAGGGATGGCAACGGAGGGGTAGAAGTTAAAGATCGTGCCTGAATTAATTTTTGTCTGTGGTTAACACCCTATGAGATTTTCTACTTTCATGTTAGCATGTCAACTGATGTCAAAGCTACCTAAACTAGACCTGATCAAGGTGCCTGAATTTCAGAAAGTTGTAAAAGGGAGATACAGAAGATTCGTGTTAATGAGTACATCACATAAGATTAATCTGGGCAGTGTAACATCAGAATCCACTTGGGTAAGCACAATGTGTTGGACAGTACCTGGAATGATGCTGCAGAATGCTAAACTACTAGAGTCAAGAATGTTTATAAAGAATCTGTTGCACTGATTGACAGATAAGAAGTTGAAGGTCCTGCCCATAGTCATGAGACACAGTTAAAGAGTAGTGACCATACTGATGACTTAGAGCTTGGGTTTTCTAGAGTTGAAGTTGCAGGGAGTGTTGTTCTGCATGGTTATTGGGTACAAGTAAATAACTCTGTCCCTCTTCCAAGCTCTTCGGCCTCTAAAGGCACCCAGCATACACAAACACACATACATATAGAATTTATAGTTACTATATAGGAGGGAAATTCTATGGTTTGGGGATTGGGTTGAAATGAGGAAATATGCAGACAAATGCAGTCCAAGAATGTTCTTAGAGCAAGTGCACCATCTGTAAAGTTCAGGAAAGCCAGAACCTTTCTTGTCAGCATCCATTTCTACTATGCTGTCTAGGATGTAACTGCAATTGCATGGTGAAAACTTCATTGATTCTTTATAGTTTGTGAACAAATAAATAATAGTTTGCTATTAATTTTCAACTTAAATATTTTCGGAAGTTTCTTTCAATGTTAACTCAGTACACAGACCAACAAACGCCACTGTTTTTCTATCTTTTGTTTTGTTTTGTTTTGTTTTGTATTATTTACCTATTGATTCTTTTGGAGACAAAGTCTCACTGTACATCACTGGCTGATCCAAAACCCACTATGTAAGCTTAGTCTGGTGTAGAATTCACAGAAATGTGACTACCATTACCTCCTGAGCACTGGCATTAACTCTACAAGATTATTTTTGTACTTGGTTTTTTGTTTGTTTGTTTGTTTGCTTCTTGTTTTTCAAGACAGGGTTTCTCTGTGTAGCACTGACTATCCTGGAACTCACTCTGTAGACCAGGCTGGCCTTGAACTCAGAAATCTACCTGCCTGTGCCTCCCAAGTGCTGGGATTAAAGGCATGAACCACCACTGCCTGGCTGTACTTGTTTTTGTGATATTGAGACACACACAATGCAATACAGTAAAGCATCAGAAGATAATAAATATAAAAATTTTCTTTTACTATTCTTTATAAACCCTTAATAGTAGAAGTGGCTATTGCAAAAACATGTCTACAGTATCTACAGTTTTCTTTCAAAAGGCAAGACAACAGAACAAAACAGACAGGAACTTTAAAACATGTACAAGAATGTCATAGCTCTGGAAGGGTGGCTCAGTCAGTAGAGAGCCTTGCAATCATGAGAACCTGAATTCCATCCCAGGACCCCATGTCATAAGGGCTTTCAGCATGACATGTCTTAGTAATCCTACAACTAAGAAGGCAGCAAGATGATGATCTCTGGGACTTGCTGACCATCCACCCTGACATTCGTTGTTAGTTCTAAGTCAATGGAAGACCCTGTCTCAAGTAGATTACATTCCTGAGAGTAAAGTTGGAAGTTGGCCTCTGGCACACAAGTATATTCACATACAAATGAACATGCACATGCAAAAATATGAATAAAATCTTACTCCCAAGAATAGTATAGTTTTTAGGGCAAACTTTTTCTAACAAATCTAAAATTATTTTCTGCTTGTGTTGCACAAAATGAAGCCGAAACAAGATGTATCAAGACATCAAGTAAGAGGGTTGAGTGTAGCTTAGTTGTTAAAATGCTTGCTTTGCAAGATGAGACACCCTGGGTTTAGTTTGTTTTACTTTATTTAACACAGATCTGGTGTTATTTTCTGTGTTCTAAACAGCATTGGTAATTACACTCTGCCGTTGCCCTGCAGGGGCTGGCTGTTGGCAACAAATATCATTCACATTCCATTTGTATTGGCACACAGGACTAGGCCACATAAAATCATGACTTTTGAAAGCAGCTTTTTGGGGATGAACATAATTGTTTAAACGGAGAAAGAATAAGACAGTGCCAGAGGCAGCTAAGTAGGGTTAGGTAAAATGAATGTGTTTCCACACAAGACAACTTTGAGACACCTCAGGGTAGGAAAAAGCTGGGATTGGGACTGCAGATTACATAAAAGAGCTAATAATACACCAGGAAGATGTGGCCAGACTCACACAGTTCAGTCTTTAATGCAAGACTCAGGAGAGGCTGAACCGTTTGGCTGTGATCACAAGAGCAAAGAAATGCATTGTTGTCAATTAGAGAGTCATACCAGAAGGAGTTGATGAAAGATATCTGAGAGATTTCAATAAAGAAGCAAAGCATAGCTGAGGAGAAAGAGGATCAAGTCTTAAAAGGTGAACGGGAGCATGAGTAGGTGGCAACCCACAGCTTTAGAGGACTGGTTAGTGTTTGCTAAGCATCTTCTAAATAAGAAATTGAAGGCAATGTTTTCGACTTGATGGACACCCTAATACCAATAGCTGCCAGATTTATTAGCCTGTAAAGTATTTTGTTACTGTTTAGAGCTATGTCTTCTGTAGGACAATAGGTAGTAGAGAAAGGAGGTATAATTATAGGAGACATTTTGAAGAGAGAAGTGGTTAAGTTCTGGCAGCAGACTCCATGTGCAGAGTGAAAGAGATGATTCAGAGTTTAGTCACTAACACATTCTGTTCTCTTTTGGCCATATGCATTTATGAGACTCTATAAATGCAGATGATTAACATTCATTTGAACACTAAGAGGCATATTGGTAAAACAGTTTTCTGTGTTGGCCTTTTGTTCTATAACTCCCAAACACTCCAGAGTTGGGAACACAGTTGCTTGAGTTGATTTCGTTCTGTGCTAATTTGTTTAGCACAAACATCAGGTCGTGTGTTCCTTTTACCTTTGGCTCCACACAGTGTCTAAATAACATATGTGATTGTGTTGAAGGCCTTGGCCTCCCTCTCGAGTGTCACTCAGTGAATTCTCATGTCATGGTTATCTGTTGTGGTTTGTTTGTGCCTCTCTCTAGGAGTTTACATTTTTAGCACTGTATCACATAGCATCTTGTGCAGCTCTTGTTTGAGATGCATCACTGCAAAGAGCTCTCATGCTGTATTTTTGTTAGCTCATGGAAGCCTTGAATATTTACTTCTCTCAAGCACATAACACAAGACCTTGATATCTAGTAGATTTGTGTGAATGCTGTGCTGATGTAGCAGAATAACCTTTTACTGAAAATTATATCATAAAAGTAATTCCAGATCATTGGCTGTGGAGCTTGGCTTAGAGAGACTGCTTTCACTTCTGACAAAGATGTATTTTAGATCCACTGATCTCAATATCTTCTCCATTTACCATCATAAGCTTCAATATTTATGAGTCATATTCCTACAGCTTTACAATATTCCTTGAGTAGGCAGAAGGAGAATAGAAAACTCCCATGAAATCTGGTATGCAGAGGAAGTCCCTGTTAAATCTAATGGGTAAATGTAGATAGCAAGATGCAGACAGGTGCAAACAAAGCCACATGTATTTGCTTTAACCATCTAAAAAAAAAAGGAATGTAGCATTGTAAAGCTAACTTTGGTTATCACACAGCATCCTTGCTCTGTAGCACTTTAATGAACCTTGGTATTTCTTCTTTTACTTTAATTGATTATATTCTAACAAACTGTATGTTTGTAGAAAATAAATAAATGATTGCAGTTAAAAGAATTTTTTGGAAAATAACAATACCAAGCACAGGTCCCAGGAACTCTATATATCCCTACAAGCTGTGAGAGCACCTCCTGAAATATCTCTTAGAACCAAATGATATAGTTAGATACCAAAACTGAGATTTTTGTGAAAGAAGACATTCTTTCTGCTCTTTTCTTAGAATCCATGGACTCAGTGCAGGTTACAAACTCAAGCTAAAAGGGCAAACAATTTGCTTAACTATCTATATGCCTGAACTTTTGTTCAGTATTGTCCGGTGGGTATTTTCCATATTCTAACACACCAACAAGGTTCTACTACTTCCCTTGTCAACAATAATTCAAGTCAGCCCATGAGACAATAATTCTTTATTTTCTCAACAGTCTCACAACCAACCAAGCAATGGTTCTGTTCTTTTTTGTACTCAACTTCAAACACTTATGTGTTCCATAAAATTTCTGGGTTTTATTTGGTATACAGATTACCATTGGTTCTTGTTTTACTGAAAATAGATTCTTCTCTCATAATTCTATCCAGATGACATTTTCCACTCCTTCCCCACCTCATAGAATTTCCCCATCTTCCCCTTCTTCCAGATGAACTTCCTCTCAGTTTCCTAGCAGAAAATAATAGGGCTCCAAGAGATCACAACCAAACTGAATAAAACAAAGGCTGCACAACGCAACCTAATAGGAGGAAAAGAGTCCCAATAGCAGGCAAAAGAGTCAGAGATACACCTGTCCTCCCCTGTCAGGAGTCCCACATAAACCAAGCTAACAGCCATAGCATAGATTTAGAGGACCTGGTCCAGACCTCTCAGGCCCTGTGCTTGCTGCCTCCATCTCTATAAAGCCTATATGAGTCCTGCCTTCGATGATTCAGTAGTCCATGTTCTCTTGGTGGTCTCCATCCCCTCTGAGTACTACAGTTTTTCATCCTCCATCTTCTCTGGTGTCCTCCAAGCTCCAAGGGGAGGGATGTGATGAAAACCTCCAATTTAGACTCTTTCTGCATAATGTCTGAGTATTGGTCTCTGCACCATCTCCAGTCTCTCTGCCTGAGTAAGCCTCTCTGATGACTAGTGGACAAGGCACAAATCTATGAGTATAGCAGAATATTATTAAAAGATAATTCCATTGGTATTCGTTTGTTTTGTTTTGTTTTTGTCGGTTATGTGTGGTTCTACCCTACTTCTCTAATCTATCTAGTCTCTGATTCCTGGCTATTGAGGCTGTGTAGGGCATGGGTTCCCTCTTGTGTGTGGCATGGGCCTCAAGGTAAGCCAGGCATTGGCTGGCCACTCACGCAAGTTCTGTGCCATCATTGCCTCAGCACATCTTTTTTTATTGGATATTTTATTTATTTACACTTCAAATGTTATCTCCTTTCTTTTTTTCCCCTCTTGGAAACCCCCATCTCATCACTCCTCCCCTTGCTTCTATGAGGCACATCTTACAGACAGGAAAGAGATTGTGGGTTGAGAGTTTTTATGGTTGGGTTGGTGTCCAGGTTTCTGTAGGCTACTACTAGTTCTTAATGATAGGTAAATGAACTAGTGAACTATGAAACAGTTTCTATAAAAGCAAAGGGAAATGAGTCTTAGAATGTTATAGTAAACTTATAATTTTGGAAAGATAGGAGGGCCTTGGTGGCTCAGTAGGTAAAGTGCTTGCTCTATAAACCTGAAGACCTGAGTTCAGAGTTTTAGCATCCATGTATTATATGGGCATGACTGTGTGAGTTTATAAGCCCAGCATTTGGGGAAGCAGATCAGGAGGATTCCACAGTTTCTGAATCCACCCAATCTAGTAAAATTGGTGGGTTTAGGGTTCAGTGAAAGACTCTCTCAAATAAAAAAGAAATAAAATAGAGAAATATAGAGGAAGATACACAGCATTAACCTTTGACATCCACAGATATATTCAATGTCATTTGCGCGCGCGCGCACACACACACACACACACACACACACACACACACACACACACACGACCAAGCTTCAGATGGTAAGTATTCTGTGCCATTGTATAATAAGCTCCCAAGCACCTGCTGTCATCATTTTCCTATCTTAGTTAACCTGAAGCTACAAACTAAGACATATTATAGAACATGAGTTTCCAGTTCTAAGGAACATGTTTCCCTCTTTTCTGCCTGATATATTTTGCTACCACCAAGGCACATGGGGTTCTTCCCAGAAGCACAATTTGGACGCAGTGTTAAGGTTCATATTAATTTCTATCACTATCCAAGCACATAATGAATACAATAACAACCTAAAAGATACATTGAGAGTCATTTTCATACTTTTTTCTAGACTGTGTAAAGAAATAAATGTCAATCTTGAACTTTTCAAATAATGGACATTACCTAGTTGCTCAATATTGCATATAATTTTTATTATTTATTTTAATTCATTAAACTGCTATTACTTTCTCTTAAAGTATTAAATTTGAAAACTTACTAAAAAAAAAAAAGGTTCCTAAGAGATCCTTCAACATGTAGGCTTTGGAGAAAATGCGTAAGTGGTTTACACTGTAACTAAACCTATTCTGAGCACAGGCAGTCTGCCGGGAGATGAAGCCTCAGCTGCCCATATTGGTAATTAATTTTTAAGGGCACCCTTTCTAGACTTTTTCCCTTTCCTGTCCAAATTCTCTGCTCCATTATTCGCCCTCCCATGTTCACCATCGCAGACCCAAACAAAGTCCTGATTTCCAAAGCTCAGATGTTAGGAAGATCAGTGAACTTGATCCTCTGTACTATCAGGTATTGATGGTGAATTTTTAAAGCAGGGGGAAGATGTGATCTGATTTACATTTCAGAAGGTTCCTGTTCTGAAGTGTGTCAGCAGGGCAGGGCCAGAAGCAAGAATAGTTGAAGGCTGCTTATCATCTTCATGGCAACTGTTGTGAAGGGAGACGAAGGAGCTGTTTTCCTCTACATTTGTATTACGTACTTGATGAAAATTGTGTATATCTAAGGGATATAATGTAATACTTGGACCTATTTGGCTTAATCAAGTTAATTGAGCAGTTGAGCCCCTCATGTGGTGCTTATTTTCATAGTAAGAACACCATGGACTGACAATCAAGATTATTTCAGTTAGGTAATATAATAGTGAATTTTTAACTATAATCATTGTGGTATACACTTCCAAAACTGATTTATCAAGTATAAGGGATACTCTGGATGCATTTCTCATTTCTTCTCATCAAAGAGTGAAATTATTCCCAAGACCTAAAAGCTTAGTAGAGCTATAGGTATCCATTCTCAGAGATTACTTGCGGAGACTTAACCAGTGGCCCCACATTAAATCAATTCACCACCCCAAGCTTCACCACATGGGAGACCAAGATATCAGTGTGTGAACATGGAAGAAAAAAATAAAAATTATGAATAGGAGCTGGAGAGATTGCTCAGAAGCTAAGAATACTGGCAGAACCAGCAGATCCAGGTCCAATTCCCATACCCCAAAAACAATTCACAATGCTCTATAACCACAGTTTCAGAGCGTATAAGACCATTAGCTGCCCTCCATGAACATTAGTCACACAGGTGGTGCAAAGACATATATGCAGGCACCACACTATACACAGAAAATTGTTGCTATTTTTTATTTCCTAGTCTATGCAAGCTTTGGGTTAGTAGTGTGCCACTGTTTTGCTTTCATTATGGATTTTATTTCTGGACCATCTTTCTACTATGGTGATGTGACTCTGAACTAGAGGTAGAAGTTAAATTTAATTTTTCATCCAAATCTTCACTCTGCTTTCTAATATATATCTATATTAAAATATATATATATATATATATATATATATATATATATAGAGAGAGAGAGAGAGAGAGAGAGAGAGAGAGAGAGAGAGACTGTAACTAAGACAGAAGGGTTGATTTCTTTTTCAAGTGGATGTCTAAACCTCCAGTAGGCTTTAGTCTTTACCTGGAGACTTTTATCTTTCCCTTCCAAGTGTTGGGCTCCGTTAAGCAATGGGTAAGGATGACCCATTAAATTTACATTCCTTCTGTTTTTGTCCTCCTGGGAAAGATTAGTTTCCCTTTAATGTCTGAAAACTTGGATTTCTGGGTATAATATTCTTGACTATTTGTTTTTATTTGCAGCGTCTTGAAAATCTCATCCCATTTTCTCTTTGTCATGAGATTTTGAGAAATTTTCTCTTAGTTTATGTGGAATTTGCTACTTTATATTTTTATCTTGCTGTTTATAAACTTCTCTCTTTAACTACTGAGACTGTCTCAAAAAATTACCATTCTGAGTGTTTATATGAGAAACCTTTCAACAACTGAATGTTGCTTCCTCTGACCATAGTAGAATTTTTTACATTATATATAAAATTTATTTAGGATATTTAAGGCACAACAAACTTCAGAAAAAGATCTGGAATGATCAAGTATACCAAGGGTACAGAAAATTTTCAATTACTAAAATGTATATATATATTTTATACCTCTTAATATTTTTTATCTCTTGAGAAGTCCTATAATATTCAATTAACATATCATGCCCACATTTGCCTTGATTCATCACTCTTTATTCATTTTTCCTCATTTTTCTTAACTGTTTTCTTTAAAAGATCTCTCTTCAAATTCAGAAATTTCTTCAAATATTGTTTAGGATCTCAATTTCATTTCATATTTCATTAATTAAAGTCTTCAGTTCCAAGATTTCTATTTGGTTCCTTTTTATACCTACTTGTCAAATTTTTCAGTGTTAGTATTATTTCCCATGACATTGTTGAGATCTCTTTATGAATCATAATATCTTATTGAATTTTCTAAAGATCATCATTTTGAAATCCTTTAATGACATTTTATAGCTTTACTTCAGGTTTTCCTGATATAGAGTGGTACAAAGGGTTTGTGGGATGTAACATTCCTAAGAGTGTTTGGCAACCAGGATGACCTGATATATGAGAAGGAAAAGTTCAAGATGGTCTTATAAAAAAAGAGTAAATTTCTTCCATCTTCTCCTTGGGAGCGTGGGGGGGGGTCAATTATACCTAAAGGATGTCTCATGACAGGGAACAGACAGCTACTAGCAACCCTTACTTTCACCATGAACACATGAAGTATCTGTGGATCTGTAGATGAGTAGGTAGCTTTTGCTTAGGCTACAGGTGACTGGATGCAGCAGGCTGGCTAGCTGTTTTGAGAGGTTGTGGTAGGTTGGTGGGATTATTCTGTTGCTTCTCAGAGAGATGCACATGAGAAACTAGAAGCAAGTTGCCTGACTGTTCTGTAAAACTGCAAATAGACAGAATCTAAAGTAGGATTAGCCTTGGTCCCAGAGGTCATACCACTCATTACTTGGGCTCATTCTTAGGATAATATAGCTATACAGAAATCTCAATCAATTTCCACATCAGATCTGTGAGGTCTTCAGAGCTTCATCAGTAGCAAATAATTATTAATGGCAAATGTTAGAGATTCAATGATTACCCATTCCTTACAATCATTATCCCATGTTGTTTGCAGCTGATCTTGACTGGAGATATTAGATTTGTGTTGTTCTTTCTTAACAAAAATGTCTGACTCTGTGTGCTCTGAGACATTTTACCATGTCCCTACTGCCTGTAACTCTCTCTTGTCCAAACATTCCAGTTGAGTTGTGCACGCATGTGAAAATGGAAGTGCAGAAGGCACTTCCAATCCAGTCTCAACTTTCTCTAAACCTCCACCCTGTACCACCATTCTGATAACCAATTCTGACTCTCAGAAGGGTTTTCATCTGCAAGGGGAGTGACTAACAACACAGCAGGTTTAACATGCTTGAAATCCCAAACAGAGCAGAAAGGAAGGTTTGGCATATTTTTTCCCTGGAGTTTGCAACCTGGCCATTAGAACTCATTCATTATGTTTGCAAATTATGCAGACCAACTCTAGATTACTGTTATTTTCTCTATTCTCACTCACAAAATTATGGTCATAGGCTGTTTATATTCTTGGAGGGCTATAGCCTGCAGTCTGAGTAAACTGCTTAGTATAAATTTGGGTCAGTATGTGGTGTTAAGCTTATGACTTACTGGATTCAGTAGCCCCACTTGTCACCTGTTTGAAAGCAGACTGCAGATGCTAGAGCACCATGGTGACTGTCTCAGGATGGAGTTAATGTTAGGCATCAGATTATTTTCTGAGTAAGTTCTAAAGATAACACAGCCAACAATGGTTAATTTGTTTTTTCATCTGCATGTTCCATCTTTACAACATGAAATCTATAAAAAGCTAGGAATAAAAAAGTAGTATTATTTTGATGCCATATTTAAAATACTTTAAAATTAGATAATCTTTTTAACTTCTTTCATTTCCTGCCTAACTTATCTTTTGCCTTCTTGGGGTTTGAATATATTAAATTTGTCATGAATTTCTTAGATTTTTCCAGAACAATTTCACAGTAAAGAATGGGAAGCAATCTGTAATGTTGTACAGTTAGCTACTTTTCACACTGTGAATGACTATGAACTTAGGAAAATAATTCTAAGATTAGGCTACATTTTATATATACAAAACTGTAGGTGGCTTTGGGAAAGTTCACTTATGCCTTTCTCTTTACCATTTTACATAATTGTCTTAGAACAAAAATATTTGCTAGGACATTATTACTCCCCTTAGTTATGCTCATATTATACCAATAGTCTTTAGTCTTCTATAATATGTGAGGTAGTTTCTTTTCAACATCTGACTATTCCTAGAGGTTATTTGGTTGACATTTGGTAATGAATTCTCTATTTATGTTTGCACCTAAATCTGCTCTACGATTTAACATTTTACAAATTCTGGGATGGATTTCTTTCTTAGCTTGTGGCCTCTCACTTGGTCTTTAATGTCAGCAGGCATATATCTTCTGATCTCCTTCTGCCTTTGTTAAATTGTTTTCTCTATACGCCAAGCATTTCTTTAAGGATACTTGGGATTGGATTCATTATCTATACCAATAGTCCAGGTTTATCACTCCATATTCAGATCCTTAGATTAACTGTGTCTGTAAAGTCTGTTGCTGAGTAAACTAGAAATATGATTGTAGTGAATAGGACCTGTGCATGAAAGAAAACCATGGTCTATCCTATGGTAACCCCCTTTCTCAGGTTTTTCCTTAATCCACAATTTCACATAACTTCAGATTTTCATTAACCATCCCAATCTTTGTAGTCTGAGTTGTATTTCCTTTTACACCTGAGCTATACTCTATAGGGATTAAAATATAAATTATTACTGAGAATAACATCTTGATGTTCCTCTTTATAGCATAATAACAAGTTCATAATAAATTCTGAATCCTAGTGATAATATCAATATGTGGGCAAACCTTATTTAATCTAAGTACTAGGCATATAAACCTGGAAGCATATCTAGATTATTAGAGGCCATTCATTAGTTATAATAAAAGTTACAAGAGGCTAACAAGACCATTGCTTTTATTTCATATACCAATAATAGGTGTAAAATAATTTTTAAAACAGATTAGTCAAAGGCCATCTGAAGTATTGATTGCAAATGTATAATTAAGATATTTTTTCTATTCTGGTATTTTATCTTCTGCACATGTAGACCTCCTGAGCAAAATTATTCAGAGAATAAATCCTTCAAATACTGGTGACTCATGCCACAGGTATGACCTCAAAATATAAGCCTTAGACACTAACAGCAAATTTAAGTTATAAAGATCTCTTTTCAGTTTGATTCCCTAAATTTGGCAGTCCTTAGAGAACAGATTTTTTTTTTACTTGTTTATACATCAAGTTTATAGAAGTACTTGAAACTGTATGTTATGTGGTTTCCTTTTAGCCTCCACATTAGCATTTGTTTTTAAGGCACACTCATGAATTCTTCTTTAACATACATCTGAATCTCTTAGATTCTAGTCAATAAACATACAGTCCCAGAGTGTACACAAAATAGATGTCAAAAGAAATTTTGTTAGCACTACCATACTATATTGCTTGCTTGGATGCTGTAGTATATGGATTGCCATATATAAAATGATCAGAGAGATGTAATGAACAAAGACCACATTCTTTAAAAAGGGAAAAATGAGAATAAACATAATTAGGTGTAAGTTATTTCTTTGATCTGGAGGAATAAGAAAATAGATTAATTTAATCTATGTGTCTACATATTTGCTTCATAAAATGTGTGTTTTAAAAAAACCTACTGTTAGATGTAAACATTTGAGAGAGCAGAGGCCTTTGCTTGCTTGGAGGTTCACTGTTTATTATGGATTAGTTGGCTCAGTGTCTACATCATATTTGTCAATAAACACGTTGATAAGCACTTGTGTAATAAATGGAGTGGAGGCAGGGATGTTATGTCATCTGAGGAGTCCTTGGTTCCACAGAGAGAAGATGGGGTCATTGAATGGTATTTCCTTAGCATAGAATGCATAACAGTGTCCCCTGCACTCTCTGTGGGAGTGTGAAGAATCATGACTTGGAGCTTGCTTATGATTCTCTTAGTCTCTTATTAAGACATAATGTTTCTATTGAGTATATCATTAGGGGTATTTGCTCTAAACACAGTTTTTAAATTTCTGATATGCACAGTCACATTAAGCTGTTTTATAACAAAATTTAAGTTAGTCAATGATAATAGCAAGTATAAGTATGTAAAGAAACATACATTGCAGCATAACTCACTCACCAGGCCATCACACTCTTTCAGAATTGTAGAATGTGTATCAAAATGTTAAAACTGTCATCCTGTGTACAATATTCACTTAATTTTTGCTTAGAGGGCAGGAGAATGAATCTACCAAATAAGGGATTTCTCCAAAGCAGGCTTCTTGAGGTAGATCAGAGCATGCAAAAGTCCCAGAAATAACAGTGATAGCAAGAAGCAGAGAGTAATGACATGAAACCACACTCCCGAGTCATAACACAGGGCACTGTGATGGGACACAGTGCTCTTCGGTCTCAGGCTCATGGTTGCCTCATAAGGGGGAGCATTGACAGGGCTGCTTTCTATTTCTGCGTGCAGTTTAAATCTTCTCCTGAATTTCTATTTATTTCAAAAGTGCTGCAGCTTGGAATTTATCCTTTTCTATAAAAGCATGCACATCCACCCCTAAGCCTGTCATATTCAAACTGTTGAAAGATCTAAAATACAGAGAATATCTGGAAAGCAAGCAGAGAAAAAAAGTCCACAGACTCAGAGAAAAGAATAGACCAACATTCTGCCAATCTGAAATCAGGCTGCCCAGAAGAATATGAAGTGCAATCATGAAGGAGTTAAATAATTATATCCAGGAAAGAAACATTCTAAATAAAATAAAAAGTGTTTTACAATGTACCCATTAAGTGACTACATAGATTTTTCTTTTTCTTTTTTCTTTTTCTTTTTTCTTTTTATCTTTTTTGCCTACTTTCCATGATCTCAGCATGAGGGGTATCTTCCAATATAGCATATGAACATAGGTTCCCCTGCCATCTTAAATGAAAATTTATTTCTTAAATAAATTCACTTGATTAAAATAGCAATGTCCATTTTTCTGTCCTTTTTCTTTCCATTCATGACATATGAATTTTACCAGACACCCTGGCATAAAGATAGAACCAAATGACAGAGTCTTTTCAGGCAAGTAAGAATTTCACTGATTGTTTACTTTAAGGGTAATGTAGTTAGTTAACATTATTTGTGCTTCCTTTGCACTTGCTTTCTCCTCCTCCTTCAGTTTGGAAGCAAAGGAAGATATATTAAGATCCACCCCAGCATTCCTGAGCAGTTAAGTGTATCATCTCTCCATTGCTTCCATACATATTAGCTAAAAATATTGCCTTGCCGAGACAATGAGTTGGATGATTGTTATATTAGGTATCACAGGCTCTGGCCCCAAACACTCTTCATTCCTCACCTCTAAATTCAGTTTAGATTTATTGCACCTTTAAATTCTAAAAATCCAGAAACAAGCTCCTGCTCCCTAACATTTTTAATAGATTAAGAAACTAACAATAATGTTTTTCTGGCTGTCCAGATGAAAGTTATGAAATAATTCCTGAAGCAACATGTTCATGGATAAAGGGCAACTGTGGGCTAATAAAGCTGAGATTTCTATATGCTAAGGTCTAAATAAACTTGTATCAATTTGATTTGGAATATAATAGTCACATACGTTTTAGTTCATGGACGAATATGTTGTTAAGTGATGAACTTATGATGTACACTTTCAAAAATGAGAACTGATTTTAGTATACTTATTAGTTTTAAACAAAGTATTGAGTATGATATAGAATCACTGTCTAGGTCCCTGTGATGCTTCAAGGTGCTAAATATGGAGATAATGTATACATACAAGGATGAAAGTGAATATCAGATGGCCACAAATTCTATGGAGACATATTGTCCTAAATTCTTACTGGCAATCCATAGAAATCTATCAAAACTGAATTTTTTATTCCAATTTTATAAGTAAGCTAGAGGAAATACATCAAGAAAAGTATCAAGTCTCTGCAGGATTAGTTAATCCTCTCCCATTGATATTGCACATATGTGTCAAGAGATTTCAGACAATCCCATATATGCTCCTTGGTTGTACAAAATAATAGTTCTTTTGTCTAGAGTCTCATCGCACAGACATGAAACACTAGCCCTAATGTCTTAATATACTTCTTAAAACAATGTTTTATTACAGTATTGACTGATTGATTGATTTTGTGTGAATATGAGAGAGAAAGAGAGAGAGAGAGAGAGAGAGAGAGAGAGAGAAAATGAGAGGGAAAATGAGAGGGAAGGAGGGAGAGGAGGGAGGAGGGAGAGGAGGGAGAGGAGGGATAGGATGAAGAGAAGGGAGAGGAGGGAGAAGAGGGAGAGGAGGGAGAGGAGGGAGAGGAGGGAGAGGGAGACGGGGAGAATTTCCATGTCTACAGACTAGGTTCAGAGCTCAGAGAAAAATTGCAAGAGTCAGTTCTTTCCTTCTACCACTTAGGTGTCAGGAATCAAACTCAATTATTAGGTTTGGGGTAAGCGTCCTTTCCTGCTGATTCATCTCTCTGGGTGTTTGTTTTGTTTTATTTTGTTTTGTTTTGTTTTGCTTTGTTTGGGTTGGGTTGGGTTATGTTGGGTTGGGTTGAGTTGGGTTGGGTTAGATTGGGAAGGGTTGGATTGGGTTAGATTGGGTAGGGTTGGGTTGGGTTGGGTTGGGTATGGTTGGGTAGGGTTGGGTAGGGTTGGGTTGGGTTGGGTTGGGTTGGGTAGGGTTGGGTTGGGTTGGGTTGGGGTGGGTTGGTTTGTTTCTCCCTTCATTATAAGTGCCTTGAAGTATGTTGAGAGGTAAGGTGTGTATCAAGAGTGATTCCTTGAAAATATAAGGTTAATAATTGTTTGTTACATGTGTTCATTTATTTACATTTCAAATGTTGCCCCCTTCAGGCCCTTTTGCATTGCCCTAACTCCCTTCCCCTTTACCTCTGAAAAGGCAGTGCTCCCTACCTCTGCGCACACTCCACCCTGGTGTATCACGTCTCTGCAAGATTAGGTAATCCTCTCCCACTGAGGTTGTACAAATGTGTCAGGAGGCCTTCAACCAACCCATATATACTCCTTGGTTGGTGCCTTAGTCTCTGGGAATTCTCAGGGGGCTAGGTTAGTTGACAATGTTGGTCTTCCTATGGGGTTGGCATCTTCTTGAAGGCCTTAAATCCCTTCCCTAACTTCTGCAGGGGTCCCCAACCTCCATCCAATGTTTGTCTGTGGGTGTCTGCATCTGTCTTGGTCAGCTGCTGACCTTCTCAGAGGGTTGCTATGCTAGGCTACTGTCTGCAATCAAAACACAGCATCATTAGTGTGAGAGTTTGGTGCCTACCCATGGGATGGGTCTCAAAGTGGGCAGGTCACTGGTCGATCATTCCTTCAGTTTCTGTTCCATCTTTGTCGCTGCACTTCTTTTAGACAGTACCAATTTGGTTCAAAAGTTTTATATGTTGGTTAGTGTCCCCATCTCTCCATGGGGGTCCTATCTGTCTACTGAAGGTGGACTCTTCAGGGTCCATATCCTAATTGTTGGGCATTTGTGCTAAGGTCACTGGCATTAAGTACTGAATGAAGCAGGCTCCCAGGATTACTTCTTGTAAAGATGAAAAATACAGGAATTTATAAGGAATTCTACATTTGGAAGAATAGTTTGAATGAATAACATCATTTCAATAATATTTTTTCTTTCGTTGTACATAACAAGGTCTGTTATATGCTAAGATAATAGAATTGCAGGGAAAATTTCTTCTGTTTAAGGAACAGTAAATAGTTTTACATAATCTTTATTATGCTTGATTTTTGTAGGTAACAATCGTAAGATAAAATGATGGAGGATGAGTCCCCTAGTAAAATTGTCTTTACTACTAGTAAAAGTAACAGTTTCACTATGTTCTCATGTTATCTAAATGCTATCCAAACACAGGCTTTGGGTTTTCTGTCAAGAGACATGCAGAAGATATTGAAACTGAAATGACTAGGAGGACATTCCCAAGTCAAGGTCTTGTTTTAATGTTAAATATAATGGAAAATCTGTCAAAAGGAGAAAACGTGAAAGTAGATGAATTTCTCTATAAGAAGTTTGTGTTACATCTGTCAGAAGAATGGCAATTTCATTACATTATACAAAGGGAAAATAATAATTTTTAAATATACCACAATGGTACATCTCACTGACACTTGATTCTAGGATTCAACATACAAGGAGAGAAACATTTTGTTTAAATATGCACCAGTTATAAATCATGTGTGTTTTAGAAGGCTTTAGTAAACCCTGTGTTTAGAACAAGAAACACTAGATGATCAACATTTCAGTACAGTTACAGGTGCAAGAGCTGCCTCCCCACTTAATCTGTCAAAGCAATCTGTGTCTCAAATAATTGCACAAGAAATTTGACCAAATTTCTAAGTAGCTTGCAAAATCCTTAGTCTATTCAAAGCTACATATGTGTTAGTTCTATCGGTGAATTTTGTTGAATAACTAGTTGATTATTGGAAAGGGCATACCTTGTTTGTATGAAGAGATGATTTATGTAACTGAGTGTACTGAACTCCACAGCAAAGTGAAAAAGGTATCACCTGAGCTCCACAATATGAACTAACCAGTACCCTCAGAACTCCCAGGGACTAAACTGCCAACCAAAGAGTACACATGGTGGGACTCATGACTCCAGCAGCATATGTAGCAGAGGATGACCTAGTCAGTCATCAATGGGAGGAGAGGCCCTTGGTCCTGTGAAGGCTCTGTGCCCCAGTGTAGGGGAATGCCAGGGCCAGGAAGTGGGAGAGGGTGGATTGGTGAGCAGGGGGAGGGGGAAGGGAATAGGGTGGTTTTTTTTTTTTTTTTCCGTACGAGAAACCGGGAAAGGGGATAACATTTGAAATGTGAGTAAAGAAAATATCTAATAAAAAATAATATTTTAAATGTAAACAATTAAATAAAATAAATCCTTCACAAAAAAATAAAAATAAAAAATTCTATAAAATGGGATCATAGCACAACTTAGATATTTCTCTTTTTGCTTGGTATTATGTAGGTGAGATTTATCCTGATGGTATATTAATATGCATGTGAAAACATTTACTTCTATTTGCTTTTCCTATTTGACTCAGGTATAGCTTCTTCGGGTGACAGAACATAAATGCACACACGCAGCTTTATACACACTGCCAGGTATTCTTTTCAAGTAGTTTGTGCCAATTTTTGTTCCAACAAGCAAAGCACAAATATTCACACTGCCCTAAATCCTAGGCTACACTTGGGTTTGGTCAACTTGTGCTTTAAATACTCTGGGGAACATGAAGAGGACCAGGTGCAATTTTATTTTTTGTGTCTTTTTTAGCTTCCTGGATTGTCTTTTACTGTGTATTTCCTTCTATGACATTTTCTTTTCTGAGTAGAATTCAAAATTGTTATTACTTTAGTATTAATTTAATGTCATTTGTTGGTAACATTAGTGAGAAGATTATGGGATAATAAATTATTAATTTGTAGGGCATTGGTTTTTTTTATATATCTTGAATTTGAATAATCATTCAGGCAATTGTACATATAGGAAATATTTACTCTGCTTTCTTAACTTCTTTGTTGAGATTTCTCTCTGGATATTATTATGATATCAAATGTTATTCTTTGTCATTTTCATATTCTACATAAGATTAAGAAAGATTTTTGTACCTTTGGTTCATTAAAGCAGTCTCTTACTTTTAAGTATTTCTTTATTTCTGAGAATGTAATATAATCAATTGTCATAATATTTGCATACTTCCCTCCCATTTCCCCCTCCAACTATTTCTCCCTCCACATTTTTTTCGTACTGAATTCCCAACTCTTCATATCTCTTTCTATATATTTCACTCAGTCTTCTAATGATACTTGATTAGGAAAAGGAAAATTACTTTTTTTTCTTTTTTGAGTATATGGCCACTGGCAGTATTCCCATGTTCCAATGGATGACGCTATTTTCATTCTTTCAAAAAAATAATTTTTTATTTTTTGAGATTACAATATATTTAAATCATTCTTTTCCCTTTCCTCCTTCCAAACCCTTCCATATACCTCTGCCTGACAGACTCGCTTACAGATTTGTGGCTACTTTCTTTTTAATTATTGCTACCTTTTTTTTAAAGCTATACTTTTTAACCTTTTGATCTTTTGATTTTTATTCTAACCCCTCTGGGGTCAATGTGGGCCTGAACTGCTGTGCTGTCAGAAATTCAGTTTTTAACCATATGAATATTCAATTGAGTTCTATCACTTGTACCAAATGACACCTTTAATGGAAGTCAGGAGAACATATCTCTATGAGGCCATTTCCAATATTTATTCTGTCCCACAGGTCAGTTGGTTAGGCCAACACCATGCTTAATAAATTAGTATAGGTTAAAGATGGGTTTTGACATCTTCAAATGGAAGTCTTTTAGTTTATGTGGAGTTCACTGCATAGATTCTTGTTAATTTATATTTCCGTAGAAATTGTGAAGTTAGCTCATTGAATTTCATAAATAAACCTTTTAGGATTTTCATAGAATCCAAGTCTGAATCTATGCAATCCTCAGTCTACTGTTGCTAGCTAATGTTTTCTGCATGATTGCTTCCTCTTACACATTTTCTGATATTGTATTTTGTGTGTCATGTCCTTTATCCTTTGCAAATAAAATAACATTAAGGTTTTTATTTGTATATAATTTTTATTGAGGTATGAAAATGTTATTTGCTGTGTAAGAAACTGGGAGGAGTAGAGGGAGGAGTGGCTGTGGTCAGGATGTACTATATGAGTGAAGAATAAAACAGAAAAGAAAAATGTTATTTGTATATTTATCTTCTTGGGGATTACTAAAATCATCACAACTCAAGTATTTTTGTTTGTTTGGTTCATTTTTATCTTTTCACTTCCTTGTTTTGACTCAGAATCTTGCTGTATAGTTGTAGCTGCCCAGAAACCAGCTCTGTAGACCAGGCTGGCCTTGCATTTACAGGGATTCTTCTGTCTCTACCTGTAGGTATTGGCATTTGAGGTGTGAAACTTTCACCCAGGAATTGTGTGTTTTCTCTGTCAATCAGATACATTCGATTTCCAATTAATAGCTGTATTCCTTACTTTTCAACATGTGCTTCTGGCTTGATTCCTTGTCCTGTTTAAGGTCTCTGTAACGTATATGAAAATTTCTTCAGTTCCCAATTTAAAATTCTTATCATGAAATAGATCCTTAATTTTATCAAATGCATCTAAAGAAATATCATTTTGTCCTCATTAGTTTTCTGTTAACAAGCTAAAGTTCATTAATATTTAAATGTTAAGTAACTCTGCTGGTTATAGAACACAGCTTGTTTGGCTGATATTAAAAATATATATTTTCTTTGCCCTTTGTTTTCTTGCTTTTTATTTTTTTATGTTTTTATGTATGCCCATTTTAATTGAGATTCTATTTATTTACTTTTACATAACCAAGAAATCTCACTCTTTTAATGGGACTATACTTTTTTCTTTCATTAAATGTAGATTTTTTTTTATATAATACATTCTGATTACTGTTTCACCTCCTTCTACTCCTTGCAGTTCCTCCCTACTATCCCTTCCAACCTAAGCCACCCCTTTCTGTCTCCCTTTAGAAAACAAACAGGCATCTATGGGATAATAATAATATAAAATGTAATAACATTAAACAAAACCAAACACAGTAGAATAGGATAAACCTAGCATAAGGAGAAAAGCCCAAGAAAAGGCATAAGAAATATATGTAGACTCAAAAATCTATTTGTTATCACACCCAGAAACCTCATAGGTAGGTAGGTAGGTAGGTAGGTAGGCAGGCAGGCAGGCAGGCAGGCAGGCAGGCAGGCAGGCAGACAGACAGACAGACAGACAGACAGACAGACAGACAGACAGACAGACAGAGGGGTTATTTCATTTCTTTTGTGGTGCTATATAGTACCTCTTAGTACCCAAAACACTAGCCAGCAGGAAGGAAGGTTCTAGATAGAAACTTGCTCAACTTCTCTGTGTTCAGTGAGTTGTGTAGGTATCCTTTTTATCAACGGGGCCTTTGCATCACTTTGTGGCGAGCAACCTGTAGCCTTTGCAACAGCCTGGCTTCTTTGGGAGCTCCCATAGGGCCCCTTGGCTGACAACTCAATTAGATACAACCAACTTCCAGTATTCAAACTTCATTTTGATATTGGGAGATTGTCAATTGGTCCTCTGTCTCCCTGAGACTACCCAACCTCCTTATCTGGAGTTTACATTTAGATCTCCTTCAAACATGTATGTAATAATGGAAACCTTGCCTGCATCAGGTCCTGCAATGTAGTCCTGCCTGGCCTGGAAAATACTATGGCAGCACCTGTCTGAGACTTATTAGGGATTGTGCTGCAACAGTATTTGGCAGCCTGGGACTCTCACCTACTCATGGTTTACCTACTTTCAATTTTTCAATGAGACCCAGGAGGATTTGGGAAGCCCATTCCTTTGGAATGTTCTTGAATTTATGTTGTGTTTTGGAACGTTGTAGAAAAAGTCTGGCTTCTCTCAAAGGCCTACTGCTTAGTTTGAGGGATTATTATTCTGTGACATTCTTATCTTGAGGTTAGCTCAGCCATGTCTTCTTGAGACTTCTACCTACAGCTGCTTATTGCTTGATCTCTTAAGATTAGTCTATCTCTGGGAATGCTTCTAAATAACTAGATTCCTGGAGTCTCAGAACTGAAAAAAATCTTTAAAGTAAGTCTGAAGTTGAACAATAGCATTATTTTTTTTCTGAGTAGCCTGGCAACTTTTTATCAGGGATGGCAATGACTCCAACAGGGTTCAATTGTTCAAGATGTTTTTGATGCTCCTATATCTTTTATGTTTTCATATGAATTTTAAGATAATTTCTCAATTTCTATGAAGGATTAAAATAGAATTTTTGATGAGAATTTTACTGAAATCTGTAAATTGCTTTAAAAAAAAATCACAATATTAATCCTACCAAACCACAAGCATTGGAGATCTTTCTGCCTTCGGATTTCTTGTTTTCTTTCTTTGGTGTATTAAAGTTTTTACTATACAAATGTTTGGCATTCTTTGTTATATTTATTCCAATATATTTTAATAAGACTATTTTGAGTGGGATTTTTTTTAATTCTTTCTCCATGTTGTTGTAACTTTTATATATGAAAGCTAGTGATTTTTGTTATTTTTTTATTGGTACTTTGCTGAATTTGTTTATCTGTTAGAGGGTTATCTTGGTGGAGTCTTTACAGACTTTTATGTATAGCATCATGCCATCTTCAAATAAGGATATTTTGACTTATTTTTTTTCTGTATTTTCATCTGCTTCTCTTGTCTTCTTTCCCTAGCTAAGAGTTAAAGCACTATAGTGAGCAGCAGTGTAGAGTGGGCATCTATTTTTTATTTAGAAATGCATTAAACTGACTCCAGTTATCATGATGTTGACTGGGCTTCTAGTACATTAATTTTCTTATGTTGATACATATATATATATCCTTTTTCATATATATATATATATCCTTTTTCATCACGAAGGCATGATGAATTTTGTCAAAGGCTTTTTCTACTTCTTTTGAGATGATATGTTGTTTCTGTCCTTATGTCTATATGCTGTATATTACATTTATTTTTTCTTTATCTTTGACATGAAATCTACTTGATTATAATGGGTGCTGGTTTTCATTAATTGTCTTTGCAAGTATTTTACTGAGATATTTTGTTTCTATTTTCAGATAGTGAGATTAGCTGATAATTTTCTTTATTTGCTGGGTCTTTTACTTGTTTTGGTATTAGGGTAATACTAACATGATAAAAGAAATTTTCAATGTGTTTCTTTTCTATTTTATTGAATAAATGAATATTTAGTGCTAATTCTTCTTTGAAGTTCTGTTAATATTCTGTACTAAATCCATCTGAACCTCACAGTTTTATACTTCAGAGATTTTTAATTACTCCTTCAATTTCATTAATTGTTACGGGTCTTGATTTAATTTTGGTAGGTCAAATTCATCTGGGCACTCATCTATCTCTTCTGGAATCCTTAGTTTAAAGTAATATTCTTTGATTCTTTCACTTTTTTAGTGTTCATTATAATGTTTCTCTTTTAATCTCTAAGATTTTAATTCAGAACTTCTCTTTTGGTTGATTTGGCCTAATGTTCATTTGCCTTGTTAACCTTTACAAAGAGCCAATTCTTCATTTCACTAATTATCTGCATTTCTTCTTTCCTCTCTATTTCATCAATATCAGTCCTGATTTTGATTATCCCTTTCTCGCTACTATTTTGGTTTTCCTCTTGTTTATCTAAGACCTTTAAGTACATCATTAGCTTGTTAATTTAAAATCTCTCCAATTTTTTTAATGTGATAACTTAGGGCTTAAGAACACCTTCATTATACGCCATAGATTGTGGTGTGTTGTGTTTTCATTTTCATTCATGTCTAGGAATCTTTAATTTTCTCTTTACTTCCTTCTTTGGCCTTGGTTTCATTCAGTAATGTTAGTTCCCATGAGATTGTGAACTCAGAGCAGCTCTATTGATGCCGCTATCATGCTCTAGTCCACTACAGTCAGATAAAATACAGAATATTTCTATATTCCTATATTTGTTGAGACTTCCTTTCTGCCCAAATATGTGATTGATATTGACATACCATAAACTTAGATAAGCCTAAGTATGCTAGAGAAGCAAACTAAATACCACGTAAAGCTGATAAACAGCAATCTTTTTAAATAAACCCAATTTTTTTAATTAGAAAAAATGAACCAATGGGAAAATTGAAACAGATACCTAACATAAAATATGAAGAGCATACCTACATGTAGGTGATCAGTATCACTGACCTTCAAGTGTTATTAAATTGAATAAGTACACTGAATAATTAGCCATATAGTATGAACACACATTTATGTTTAAATGGGTTTAAATCTTGTATCTGGAATATAGTCCATAGTTCTTAGATACACTCCACTTTAAATAATGTCTCAAGTTGTTATTATAGGTGTTGGAACAATATGTGGGTACATATAGATATCAGAAAGACCTCAAACAGGATAGTTGTATAAACTAGGATATTGTGTTGAGTTGAATATATAGCCTGTAAAAAGGAATTCATAATCCATTAACAATATTCATATTAGTCACTGACTACTGTGAAGCAGATTTCAATCTTGAGTTGCTTATTTTATAATTGTGACATTAGAAACAAATGAACATACTGTGTTTGGAGAATGAGAATGTGTGCAGTCAATATGCCCTTATTTGTCATCTATGAGACTGTGTAAGTTTTCAAATAAGTCAGAATCTAATAGTCCACCTTTATAAAAAAAAAAATCCAAGCTAGCACGTCTGTATGTATGCACAAAGTATCATTGACAATATTGCTTTTATTCTTCTTTACATCAGTAGAAATTTAGCATCCAAAGACACCTACCAATAATGAAAAGAGATTACTAAAATGTGGTTGAGCCATGTTCTAGAATAAAATGGATTGATTTACCAGATGAAATAGATCCATTTATAAAAACATTTGATAATTTTCAAAGCAAGTTGAAAAATGACAAAAGGGCATTTATGGAAATAATAAAATATTTAACTGTAATTTAAAACTAAAACATTTCTGTATTTTTCTTAATAGTGCCTAGGTACATACACAGTACACAAATATCTATGCTTTGTTCTTACAACAATAATGTTGACATTTTAATATCAAATACATCCTTAGTCATTTGTACAATTCAAAATTTAGAATGGAAATAAGTATTTAAAGAAATTAAAGTAGTGTATAGGTATTTATATCACCTAATTTTTATAGATTTTATGATCCTCCCTTCTAGTGTTCTGAAATGTATGAAAAATAAGAATTCCCAGAAGACAAAAGTATACTTACCAAGCATTGCTACACTTGGTAAATAGAAAAGAAAGATTTAAAAACTAAGGAGCAATCTCAGTTCAGTAATACTAATTATTGACCCCTGGGTTAAGCAGATTTTAGTGATCAAAACCACACACATGCAAATATACATTGGTAAACATTGTAGGACTATGTTTATAATAGTCCTCCTCAAAAAGAAGAATGGCTTGAGAAAAAAATTAATAAGTCAAAAAACTAAGACAGGAAAGAGTATATAAATATGCATATTATTAAGTATTATCACCTATAATACATCTTTATAGAATATCAAAAACACAAATACATAAAAAAAAATGTATCATCCTTCATGTGTAAAAGTTACAGGTATATCCCAACACAGCACTGCTATACCTTACTGGAAAAGGAGGACATATTAGTTTAATCTTGGTGCTGCAACAATACAACTCTTGCTTTCATAAATGCAGATTATATTATTTAATTTAATATTAATATTTTAGTATAAATTTAATACTGACGACTAATTTCTGGCTCCTAGCCATGTTAAAATCCTGGCTTATTAGAGAGGAGAGCTCCAGTTAATAGTAACTTTGTTGTACCCAATAGTCAATGAGTGTGGTGGTTTGAATAGGAATAGCCCTGTAGACTTATGTGTTTGGATGCTTTTTCACTAGGGTGTAGCACTATTAAGAGGTGTGGCATAGTTTGAGTAGGTATGGCCTTGTTGGAGGAAATACGTCACTGAGGGCAGGCTTTGAGTTTTCAGATGCTTTATCCAGCTTCACTGTTTCATCCTGCTGCCTGTAGATGCTCACCCGTAGCATGCCATGACAAAAATGACTAACCCTCTGAACTGTAAGACAGACCCAATTAAATGTTTTTTTCTTTTTAAAAGAGTTGCCATGGTCATGGTGTCTCTCTTCACAGCAGTAGAAACCCTAAGACAATGAGTTCACCATTGAGAAGACCACTGAAGAGAATCCTTAAAGCAATATGTCTGCCACATGCATGTCTGTGCGTGGTGTTGTGGTGTGTAAAGTGTGTGTCTGTGTTTGTATCTGTGATGCAAAGACCACAGCAGGGTATGAAGTTCCTCTAGCACTCACTTCATTATTGTCCTGAGAAAGGGTCTCACAGCACCAGAGTGACTATTTCTGCTTGGCTGGCTAGCTAGAGAACATGCAATCTTCCTGGCTCTGTTCCTGGGAGTTATAGGCATGGATAGCCATGCCAAGCTTTTACTTTGGTACTGAGAATTTTATCCAAAGTCCTCATGCATTCAGAATAAGCACCTTCACACACACAGCCATCTCCAGAGCACCGATTACAGACCATCTTAAAATGCATAATTTGTAGCATGATATCTTAATCTGACAGAGGGTAATGTTGGCTGGCCTCACGCTGGCCATATCTGCTCTTCCCTGTCAGACCATTCTTGCTGTGCTATTTTATTGAGAAGAAACGTATGATGAGAGATTGTCATTTTGAGGCTGATGAGATTAAGACATTCTTTGTAAGTCAACAAAACAAGTTGTCATTTTGCTGAAACACCTCATCTCTTACCACTCACTCCTAGGACTTGGAATCACCTAGACTAATGCTCTTTCTGGCTGTGATGTTTTCTGATTTATTAGGATCTTTTGTTAATGGCTATATGACTTGACAGAAGAACAAGCGCTTTTTCATGAAGCCTGAAAGGGTCAGTTCTTGCAACGCACACCTATTTTTCATAGTGACAATTGTGATTGTAGAATTTGCTTCCTGTATAAAAAACCTCACAATTCTCTTTGCCTATCTCCACACAACAGAAGACAGACGGAGTCAGGGATGTACTGATGGATTACTGCTGCTACTCTCAAAACTCTAAGAGAAAAGACTGAGGGTGGCAAGTACATCAATGGCACATACAGCTGTGGTACCTTGTTATTTCTATCTATGGAAATGAGTAGAATACACCCATTATCATCCTTTTAATCAACAATGAATGTTCTTTCCCCTACATAGTAAGAAAATGATTAAAACTTGAGACTTTGCCATTTATAATCTTTTGTATATATTTATAATCCTTTATAATGTAAGGCAAGTCTAGGTTTTCAGTTACATTATCAAAGCTCTTCAAACTCTCTACCCAGGAGACTAAGACAGTCGAACTGTTAAGATTCTGCCTACAAGAATCAAAAGGAAACTACTATAGCTGGAAGAATGACCGGTAGTGATGCAGTGAAGTTAAAGTCTGCTCAGTGTGAAATAGGTCAAATTTAGAAAAATGTAAATGCTTCCTTTGTGTATTTTCTCCTGTGTAGTTTAGCAACCATATTTTAATCTGGTAATGATGTCATAGAAAATGGCCTATGACTATGCAGAAACTGGGGTTTCACAAAAGGTCCAAGAAAACATTTTTCAGGATTTCCTTCATTGCTTTAGAAAGCCTTGGGTCCATACTCTCAGTCTAAAGTTGTGGCAACTCATATTCAGAATTGCCAAATGCTGAGTGGTGGCACAGAACTCCATTCTTTTTTTTTTAATTACATATTTTCTTTATTTACTTTTCAAATGATATCTACTCTTCTGGTTACCCCTCTGAAAAAATATCAAAAACAAAACCAAAAAAACTAACCCTATTTACTCCCCCCTCTCCCTGCTCACCAAACCATTCTTAGTCTCTTGCCTTCTGACAGATACCAGTTTTCCACCTTCCATGTTTTTAAGAAGAGGACCATTTGGGAGAAATGAATTCAATTTAGTTGACATGTTTCTGCTTCTCCTCTCTCTTGTCTCACTTTCTTTTTGTTCCATTTAGTTAAGTGTTGATATTATTTTGGGGGAGTCTGCTGAAGGAAGTGGTCAATATGTCATGGATTGTCAGAGGAATTAATGCAACACAAACTTGTAGGGAACATCTTTATGGCTTTCTTATGTGTGTTCTGGGTGTATTATACAGGATTTTCTCCCATAGCTCAGGCTGTCCTGGAACCAATGATGATCATCTGGCCTCAACATATCTAATGACAGAATTACAACTGTATGCCTCACTACCTGTCTTACTTAGCAAACATTAAGATAGGAATACAAACAAATGAGGGTAGTAAGAGTCATTTATATGAAATAAGTTTGTCTTATCGAGACTCAAAATATTTGACAAATTTGTTAACCAGTGGAATTTTAAATGCTATTGACCTGTATTGCATCTTAGTGAAGTGTCATTATTAAAATTAAGGTTACTATATTCTTCCTATTAATACTATTTACTTTACAGGTTTTGATAAGTAGCTCTTTACACTTCCAAAATAAACTTCCAAGTAATAGATAAATGATTGAGTTCTGTAATACTGTGCTCAATGGGAGGATTTTAAGTCACCTAGAAGCATATTTGGAATGAGCAACATTTGGAGAAGGACCTGAGATTTTTTCTTGAATACTGTGCGAAGCAAGTTAGTTTAATATAGCAATGACCAGATTTTATCTTTCCTAAAATTGATTCAAAATAACAACATCAAAATAATAAAGCTATATTTTTTTGTTTTCCTTATTCACTTAAAATAATGCTGTCATAATTTTGGCAAGTAGCCATGTTCTAAAAAAAAAAAAAAAATACAGATGACTGTACAAAATTTGCTCACAAACTCCTTGATAATGTATCGGAGCTATAGCAAAGCATTTGATAGACTGGTATTGTTCTATGGTTGGCATAGTCCAGAAGTACATGTACCTTAGTGACTGTGTTGATTTTATACGTGTTTCTCCGGTGATGAGACTTGCTGTTTGAGCAATTGTGGAATAAGCTGTGTTTCTGTGTGAAGTTCAGTAGCATTTCACTCTCCTTTCTCAGCTGCAGCAGGTACAGGAGGTTTTTAAATATACGTATTTCCAGGCTGCATTCCAGACCAAGTATGTCAGAATCTGCTGAGCTACACTGTTCAGGCAGCAGATCACACTTCTTGTCAACTTAATCTAAATTTCAGAATTGTTGAATTAAATCAGAGTTTTCTTATGATTAGAAAATTCTGATGCCTTAAATCCTTATTGCTATGAAAATTTGTCAGTAGTCTTTCCTCTGCTTATAGTGGCTTATAGCATAAACAGTGGTAAAGTTTACACTGTAAGAAACAGCCATGCAAGATTCAGCGCCAGGTCTGTGCCTTTGCATTAGCCTCTGACAACTCGACTCCTGGCCTCTCATCTTTCATTCATAGATCTTTATAAAAGTAAAATAATTATCTGAACCAAACACTTGATGATTTCATTCAATAGACAACATCTGACCCAAGACAAGACAGTGTTGAATGATTAATCAGTTTTCCTATAAATTGGTAAAGTTTATTATATGTAATTAAAAGATGGTAGAAAATTACACAGAAAATCTCAATGGGATATTGGGAAATCAAATGCTCTCATAAGGATTATGTAATCTGTTGTGTACTATATGTGAGTGTGTGTGTGTATATATATATACATATATATACATATATGTATATATATACATATATATATGTGGGGTTAAGGGGAAGTTCATAGATATTATTGAAATTAAGACAATTTTTTTGCAAGATTTTTCAGAGGCTGTCCATATTAACCATATTAGCTCAGAGAATAAGCAGTGAAATTTTCAAGTGCCTATTATTCTCGTGTGTATGTATGTGTGTTCATATATTTGCAGTATGTCCAATACTAAATATATAATGTGGCGCCAGTTAAAACAATGGAAACTTTCAATTGTTTTAAACAGGAGGAAGCACACCCAGACAGTATCCACAGAGCACTTAACTAAGCACAAGAAGCAACTACACAGGACTTTGTTAATGCCTGGTCACAAACTATGGAGCAGTCTTCATGTGCTTCCACTGTGCGAAGGCTCAAGAGGGTACAAAATGGAGGACGTGCCAATCTTAAGTATTTACCAGCCAGTAAAGCGAAAATGACATTACAGGGAAACATAGGGTGTGAGAACATGGGCCTTAACGATGATACTCTAATAATCACAGTATCTAAAAATCACAGAAAATTTGAGATGGTAAAAATAGGCATAAGAAACAGTGGAAAACTTAGGAAATACTAATTTTTCTTTGCAGGATGGTGTGGCCAGGAACTTACCATTGCTGACTTCCATTACTGAAAAATTAAAAACTGCAGATATTCTACAGTAATTTATAAGTGATAAAACTGGCCCTCTTCTACTTAAAGGTTTGGAAGGTAATTTTAGATTAAGCTCTTTTTTCTTATTTAAAAATTTTTATAAAATGATTTTCCTTTTCAAAAACAAAAATACTTTTACAAATGTTTGAATCAAAATAAGATGTTTAAAAATATCACTATAGTTTATGTTCATTTTATTATAATTTACATGTATTAACTCATCCTCTTGAATTTATAGAGAGGGGATTTGTGTGTTGATTTTGCTTTGGTCTGTGCACCCTCAGTACAGATTATTAAAAAGTCATCAAATTTTAAAAATCAGTGCATATGTTTAGTTGCATTATGCTTCTTAACCTCTGCATTTGACTCAGAAATGACTGTAGATCAGAAGATAAATTGAAGCCTCTCTCTGTACCTGTAGTTTATTGCAGCTGACAGTCTTTTACTCATGAACTTAATTGTCTTGGTCAGACCTGGCTTATAAAGTGTCCTAGAGAGGTAGTTATACCCAACCAAAAGCCATTTCTCTGTCTTGCAGTGAGAAGCCATGATTAGATCACTCTAAACTCGAAGTTAGGGCTGACTTCATAGTGTTTTGTTTTCTATATGTTCTATTGAATTTATGTGCTACATCCATCATGCCTTCAGGGGATTGAAATAACTAGAGCAGTGACAGAAGGAAGCAGAGACAAACTCAGACACATAGAAAAGCTGACATCAAATGGACTAGGCTCTCTGATGAAGAGGGCACAGCACCTTCATCAGATCGGTGTGCTTGTATAAAGGAATCTTCCACTCTGTAAACAAGCCTTACCTCCAGGCTGAGTCCTAATTAGAATTCTCCAAAGAGTCTGAGTGAGTCTCAGGTCCAAGCTGGAATGCCCCAGGGACCTTCTAAACTAGCAGATGTCTGAGAATCATTGAGACATATAAGATTTGATCATTGGAGAAATAAAAATAAATAATAAATAAATAGAAAATTTCCACAGACAGGATGGAGAGTGAGGTTCCCATGGGAACTATTGATTTTGAATTCTTCTGGTATAAAATATTGGGATGAAGATTTTATAGGCTGTGTGGCTAGGTTTAAGGATGGACATGAGCCAGTTTATGACCTGTGAACAGAGAGAAAGGTACTGTTCACATCTTAGTGAAATCTCTTCCCTTTAAATAAAATGAAAGCCAAGCATTAGTGTAGCTCCTTGTCAGAGTCATTGCCTAGTATGGGTCCAGTCCTAGATTCAATATGTACTGTATTAAAAATGAGGTGGAAAGTAAGGAGTGTGAGGGGGAGGAGGGAGGGCACAGATATTTAATACCATGACATTAGAAAACTATAACATAACAGCTCGTAACAGCAAACTACAAAGGTAGTCTTTGTGAATAGTCTTAAATAGTTTTGAATATCATTTACTGGATATCTAAAGCCAACTTTTCTATACCCATCTTGCTAGCAGCATGCTAATGAAACACAGTGAAGAAAAAACATGATTATAGAGCCAGTGAGTTGATTTTTCCAAGTCTAACAAATTCAGGCTCACAGCTATCATTACATATTTGAAAGTAACCCAGCAGATCCTTGACTCTTGAATTCTCATGGATCCCGTTTTTGAGCTAACAGCTTGCTGTGCCTAGTGTTGGGAATGAATTGTGTCTGTGACCACAACCTTCTTAATTTTGATTTACCTGTGTATATGTGTAAAGTAAGGCAACCACTTCTCTACCAATCATACTTATTTCCCTGAAAGTGTTGCTATTGTTGAAAATAATTTTCTGCTTAGAATAGTTTTCCTTCTCCACCCTTTTGACATTGCTCAAAAGAAATTTCCCATATGCAGTTAAAAACATGGCTGCCATCATACACTGAGGTGTTAGGATTTCTTTGTATGGATGTATGTGAGAAATCGTCTTACAAAGATTATTTTGTAAAGAAAAGTTAACTACTCCATGTAATTTTTTCTAACACAGTATACTGTACAAAACTGCTCTTTACCCTCAGGAATGAGTTGGTACCTGGAGGCTGGGACTTGCTATACCTCCAGCATCATAAGAGTCATATCATATGTCATTAGCCTAGGCAAAGGTCAAAAGTCATAGTATTGTTTATACTAAAGCATATTGGTTTTGTAACTTTATAGAGTGATGAATCTTCAGCCAGACTACTTAAAGTTGTAGACTGTATTCTCCAATATTGAGAAATGAATATCCTACCATGGAATTCTTTCATCAGAACAATGCGCCTGAATACTGTCAGCATATCTACACCTCATATGTCTACCATCTACCTAAACATTCCTATCAGATGCAGTTATGTGTCTATATAACTTTGTTTTAGGGAAAAAAATCTCAAAGTTACAGTGATATAAAAGAAATTAAAAGTGGTTGTGTCTCCTAGCATAGTTGATAGATGCCATCATGAAAATTATCCTATTCCCAAACTTCAAGGGAAAAGAAAGGGTATTTTTGAGCTGAGCAAACTCAATCCAATGGGTTATTCAAAATTGTTGACAGCATAAATTGTAGTTTGAGATCTTTGTTGGCACCAGATGAGGTAATTGTAGTTACATTTCTGATGGTTGTAAGAGCTACTTATTATATTATTTTGTGGTCTGGCACCACTCATAGATGTGAATGAAAACAATAAGCAATTCCCAAACTGTGTGTACTGTTTCTGGCAGATATGGAGAGAAAAGTTGTCAGATTTCCAAGAGCTAGGATCCTCATGGTCTCTTCTGCGGGTTTCCACAGGTTCATAAGATAGCAGTAGAAGTTTACAGTCACTAATATAATTTCATGCAATGTTTTTTCACATGCTTGATTTATTTGGCTGCCCATGGTCAAACATTTTACATGCATACACACATACACACACACACACACACACACACACACTTGTAGCTTGCTGGAATTCTATTTTTATTTTTAAAAATGTATTTTCAAATTTAAAAATCAACATCTATGCATAATTAAAGCCTTAGACTGGGTAGAAATGTTTCCGATGACAAGCATCAATCAGTAGGTATGTGTCTGTAGAAGCACTGTCTGCCCCCCAACCCCCGTGGTTCCATGCCACCAGAAATGAAATTCAGACTCAAAATATATTTATAAATACTTTAGCCATACAGCTCAGCTTTTCTTTTATTAGATCATAACTTAAGATAACCTATCCATTTTAATCTACCTTCTGCACATGACTGGAATCAGGTACCATATGTCTGTCTCCTCACATCGTCCCAGATGAAGCTCCCATGCCTGGCTTTATCCCAGAATTCTTTCTGCCTCCCAGATCTCCAACCTTTTATTCTACTCTTTCCTATAGGCCATACTTTTTTTTTAACTGGCAGGTGATGCAGCCTTAAAATCCATAAGATATTCTGTCTACAAGTGTCTGATTCCACTCCCCAAAACATTTCCTTATAAGAGCCTGACTACATAGAGGCAGACACTTATTTGAATATTGGCTTTGAAATAAAAAACAACACAGATTTAAATAATATATGGGCTATTTTTGAGCACTTTGACCCATACAGGCATATAAGATTTCCTTTCTCATTCCATAAGCATTTGTACATTACCACTCCTGCCTAATCAAGGTGATTTAGAAAGAGTCTTTTAGAGTCAGTATAAAAAGCTTTGGTGATAAGCATACTGACTAAAAATTGTTTAACTATTTATACTTACATTCAAAGTTGTTTTCTAACTATATATAACCTCATCCCTCTTAGCAATGATATATGGTCTACACAGTTTTTTTTTGTTTGTTTGTTTAAAAATTGCTGCAAAAACAATCTTCACAAATTTAGTATTATAGTAAGTCCATATGATTCTTTCTTTGAATTGAAATTCTTAGTTTAAAAGGCAAGAACAACTTTGAATTCTTATCACTACTTCTTTCTAAAACAAAGTATATTGATTACAAGCTTAACAATAACTCATAAAATTGTCCCTTGCCTCCACTTGCCAATTCTGTACAGTGTCACAACCCACTTGTGACAGTCTTATGAGGGAATCAATGCCCCCTTGTTACCTTAATTTGCTGTACTTCTTTTAACAAACAAATGTCTGTAGAATTAAATATTGTTAATTCTGGTCCCAGGTTACTTCCTGCCTCAAAGGTTTATATTCATGAATAACACACACACACACACACACACACACACACGTATACACACACAGTCCTTATATTTTAATATGTCTTAAACAGCATAATAGCTGGTCATTCACTGAATTCTGTTATTGTTTAATATTGATGGGGTGTCTAGTCTAGTTAACTTTCTGCTAATGAATCAGAGTACAGTAGATCTACATTCTTCACTTAACCATCTCTGTGCCTTTGGGAACATCTCACTCTGAAACTTTTTAAAAATTTTTTTTTTTAAAAAATGGATCTCTAATTTTTATTATTCTGTTATCTACCAAAGGAAATTATAGCATTGGGGTTTCAGGAAAGGGATGTGATAATACAAAATTCTTACTGAGGCAAAGGGAATATAATTCAAAGTAATTCCACAAGCATCTGCTGCCTCAAACAGCCAGAGTCTGTTTCGATAGAACTGGTACATTGTCCTGTCATGTGATGCCCAGCAACCCAGAAGACACAGATAATGTCATACTGTATGTGATAGCTTGAATAAGAATGGACTCTGTAGGCTCATATATTTGAATGCTTAGACACCAGGGAGTGGCACTATTTGAGAAGGATTAGATGGTTTAGGAGGTGTGGCCAGTTGAAAGAAGGATGTCTCTGGGGGTGGCCTTGGAGGTTTCAAAAAGCTCAAACCATGCTCAGCACCTCTCCCCTCTTGCTCTCTCTTTCCCCTCACTCCCTCTTTCTACCCATCCTTTCCAGTGATTGTGGATCAAGATGTAACTCTCACCTACTTTTCTAGCACCCTACCTGTCTGCTACCATGTTACCTACTATTATGCTTTCAGCCATGATGAAGATGGGCTAAGCCTTTAAAACTAAAGAAACCCCAATTAAATGTTTTCTTTTATGAGTTTCCTTTTGTGAGTTTCTTCACAGCAATAGGATAGTAAGACTTTACACAGCGAAGATTCAGGAGAGCTGAGAAAATGATAAACAATGATAAAAGTGTTTTGTATCATCTGCTTTTATATCCCTTGATTAAATAATCTTTAAAGAAATACCTCATTATTAGACAAATACTGAGCTACAAACACGTTAAACAAAATTTTCATAGAAACATACGAAAGCATAAAAAGCAAAATGAAAGTTTTATTTTTGTTGCTTAATTTGATTCATTTAAAGTTTAATTGGCTTTTAATTATAAGTAAACACTTTGATTCATTTGTATATATATGTACATTTCCTGTGCATACACATATTTTTCTTGACCAATAGGGGATATATGAAAAAGATTTGGATTTTTACCTAAATTCTTTTCATAAGAATTTGGTTGGCTAGGAAGCCATATGAATTGAAGAGCTTGAAATTAATGTCACACTTGATGGACCGTGGCTAAAATTTAGCATCTCAGTAATTGACCTTCATAGTGAGTGAGAGAGGCAGAAGGCAGGGAGGAAGAAGAGCAGTAAGAAATAGAGGATAGAAAGGTGGGATGAATATGAGATGTAGAAAGTGCATTCTATGTTCGATTGTAGAAACTCTGAGCCAGAATTGACCCCATAGGAGAGGATGGGTCATGCAAAGAGAGGAAAAGTCTCATCAGTAGAAACAATTAAGATTTCTAAGAAAAGTGACCACAATTTTCCATTTTGTTAACTTTGTGGCCTAGTAATACTCAAGAAGTTAATGCTATAAAGTACTGTTTCTCAGCCTTTTAGTCATGATCTCACTGAGGAGGGAGGAGATGTCATATATCAGATATACTGCATATCAAATATTTACATTATGATTCATAACAGAAGCAATTATGAAGTAACAACAAAATAATTGTATGATTAGGGATCACCATAATACAGGAAACTTTACTAAGCCACACTCTCAGGCATAATTTGTTATTAACTTCAAAAATATTTCTAGGAAAAAGCATGCCCATGCAAAAAAATGTAAATATTGAGTCTCATCTAGACTTGAAAGAATATTTAATAAGTATCACATCTAAATAAAAGCATTAGGAAGATAGAGAACCACTGCTATAAATCAAATAAGATCACAGTTGCAAGTAATGTCTGTTCCTACTCTTAGTTCACTTCTGCCTTTCCATCCATGTAGGAATCTCAAAACAGAAAGCTCCGAGGCTTATAATGGCAATCAGCAATGCCAACAAAGTCATTGTGGTTCTAAACAAACTGCTCATTGTGTAATGTTTTGAATTAAGAAAGTGCATAGTCTTTTGTCGGCGTGTGCCTGTCTCACTGGCCTAACTGGATTTAGTGAAGGTGGCAGACACTCAGTACTTTAACAAAATGAATGAGTAAATAAGTAACAAAATAAAGGAGAATACACACTCTCAGGCCTAAGTTGTTATTAACTTCAAAAAACAATTTCAATGAAAAAACATCCCCATGCAAAACAAAATGTAAATACTGAGTCTTGTATAGTCTAGAAAGCATATTTAATAAGTATCACATCTAAACAAAATCAACACAAAAGACAGTACTTCAAAGCATAGGTTTAGAACTTCAAAGCTGTAGTTTAGAACATTGTTTTTGTGTTTTGTTTCTTTTTTCTTTTCTTTTTTATGTTTAAGCGTGTCCCTAAGGAGTATGCTTAAGATAAATGATTTTGAGCATTGCAATGCCTAGCTGCCTTTCAGTAGGCACTAGTAATGCTACAAGTATACAGAGTGATCACCCTGGAGGCCACCTGCAGAATCATGTTTGCCATAACACAGACATGGATATGAGATGGGAAGAGTAAACAAATTTTGTCTGAAAAAAATACCAACTAGAAAACACCGTCATTATCTCAGGATGACAGCATTTTCTCATATGGGTTTCCAAGAAATGAGAATTGGTTGGTTGTTAGATGAACAAAAGCCGTTATCTTGGCACTGGAAACTAGCCAATGGCATGTATAAGGAAGTCTTCATTAGGTCACTCACAGAAAGGAGGAAGGTTACCCTTCATGGCAGCATTTACCCAGGGAGGGTAGAATGACTTAGAAAGGCTGGAAGTCAGTGGAATCACATTACATTAGCTCTACATTCTATTATGCCTTGTCCAGAAGCAGTCACATCTTTCTATCCTCTCTTCTCTTCCTCCAGACTGTCCATTGCAGTATGCCCTCCCACAGAATGTTGGAACTGATTTTGACAAAGTATTTTTGTCATATCTTCAATATCTTTAACACATGCAGTTATGCCACTGTAAACACAGAGCTAAGTCAGTACCATCCCAGTGGACTGCTGTGAATAGGCTCAATGTTCTCTCTGTGCTGGTAATTCTACGGTTCTTTAGCTATGCTATGGCAGGAATGTGCCCTTTAAATGAAGAAGAAACTGGCATTCCCTTGGGTTTTAGGCCTTATGTCATCTGACCTCTGTTACATCACTGACATTGTTTCTTAGTCTTTACCAACCTTCAGTCTTAATTTCTTATAATTCTGTGCAGAGGAAGGGTTTCATATCTTAGCATTGCATCATTTGTATTCTTTGCTATGAATACTTTCCTATAGTTTAGAGTTCCTGCTAAAAGAGACTTTAGACACAACCCACCCCTAGTAAGTTGGAGTCTGTTTCTACTTGGGAAGTCATTGAAATTTCATGATTTCTAAAGAAAGAAAATATCATACATATTGTCAACAGACCATGCCTAATTTAATCTATTTTCAGTCTAGCAACTAAAGAAAGATAGGTGATGTTAGACCTTCGGGTTTGGGTTCCACATTCCATTAGCTGAACATCAGATACTGAAAACTAAAACCACAGAGACATCAAAGACTTCATCCTACTTTATTGAAAGCAAAACAACTACTTTTTTAAGGGCTGTTTCAACTTTTTCATGATTACCATTATGGATAGAGAAAACAGCCTTGCTCTCCCAACCTCCAAGGAAATTAGAAATACACACAGACACACACACACACACCAAATAGATAGATAGATAGATAGATAGATAGATAGATAGATAGATAGATAGATAGATAATAAAATAAGAAAGGGTATTCTAATAAACACCTCAAGATATAAAACATTGAAAGTTATATCTTCCTTTTTACAAGATTTAGAAACTACTCATTCATATCTTTACTGATGTATAAAAAAATCAAAACAAACATAGTAACTTCAAACAACACTGTCATTTCTTATCTCACAGTTGTATGTTAGAAATCTGAGACAAATTGGCTAAGCTCTCTGCTCATGGACTTCTAAGGCCAAAATTAAGATGGTGATTTGGCCAGGTTTCTACTTGGAGGCTTATGGAAAGAGTGAATTCTCAAGCTCTAAGGTTGCTGACAAATCCCATTCCTTGTTGCTTCAGAGCCAAGGCCCCAGGCTTTGTGCTAGCTGTTAGCTGGGGACTCTACCTGGCTGCCTACATTCCTGCTCAACTGCCAATTTCAAATCATTAACAGCACTCTTAAGTCATGTCTCTGCTCAGAAACACAGACTTTCACTTCTGCCACGACGGCAGGGAAGTTTCTGCTACTAAGTCTGAAATGACTGTGCTTGGCCCAAGCAGTTCATTTCTGGTTTAGAGTAAGTCTGCACCAGGTTCCAAGGATTACTGAGAGCCATTTCTGAGAAACCATTTCAAGAAGTCTGCGACTGCAATTAGCCTAGTACAGATATTTATTAGCACTCAAGAGACATTCTCTCACAATCAGTCTTTACACTTAAATGTACAATTTCTGGCACTGTACAATGAAATCATTCATCCAAGTGCATGTTCTTGGATTTCGGTTTTCACGATTCTCCAAAAGTCATCATCTTTCCCAAGTAATCACCAAGAAAACTATCAGGATTGTTTCCCATGACAATATAAAGTGCTTTTTCCAGCTTTAACTCACTTATTCTATTTTGTAATTGATGCAACAAACACCAACTTGTAGGTTACATACATGAATTGTTTGACAACACACACACAATGTATATGTATATGTACATATCTATGTATATATACATATATTACATATGTACATACATGTACATAATATATAAACATACATACACATACATGTGTGTGTGACAATTCATGCATCTGTCCCTCATGGGAAGCCTTTTTCCTTATGTAAAACTCTTTGTTGAATTCTCAGAAAAACCTGCTTCAATTTAAGTCTCATTTTTAATTTAATTTTTCATGTGTGTGAATGTTTAGTCTATACGTATGTCTGCATATCACATGTGTGCATGGTGCCTGCAGAGGTCAAAAATTATCATTGGATCCCCTAGAACTGGAGGTTCAGATGGTTGTATGCCTCCATGCAAGTGCTGGGAACTGAGTCTGGTTCCTCTGGTAAGGTAGTCAGAGATGATACACCTATCAGTCATCTCTCCAGCCCTTTACTACTTTTTGCAGGTTAGAGCAATAGATCAGAACATGTATTCTTTGGTAACTGTCAATATTTATATTCCTTCCGCCTTTCCTTTATTCTCACAATGTTACATCTATTACCATGTATCAGAGCTCTTATGTTGCCCCAAATCTAAGATGCTAGAAGGGATGTTGCAAGCTCTTCTCACCATGGTGCTAGAATGTAGTGACAATTAGGAATAGCTTCATTCAAGAACATACTCTAAGTACAGTTTTTTTTTTAAAGTTAGAGACTATCATATTTACCTTTTACAAAATAAACAAGCCACAAAATATCACATTCATAAATTTTCTAGAATTGCCTTGCAAGTTTGCAAAGTACCTAGCACTCACAGCTAGGCAGAGATTACTTCAGTATCTAGGCGTCTTCCACTTTACAGTTTCTTCCCGTCATATCAGTAATTCATTGGATCTGGAATGGGGTGAAGGTTCTAGATTGAAGAAATCAATGAAGATTTTATGTCTCATGTTGTTTTAGCCTCTTTTGTGTTGCTAGAACATGATACCTCGACCTGTGCTCTTTAAAAAGGCAAGAGGTTTATTTGGTGCATTGTTATCCATGTTGAAAGTCCAAGATTGAATAGCTCCATCTGTTTAGTTTCCAGTGAGAATCTTCTTTCTGGCTTTCAAGATGACCAGAAGGCATGGCAGATGGAACCACATAGTGAGAGCATGTTTGAGAGCCGAGTGCAGCATGCACAGAAGAGAGAGTCAAGGAGGTGCGAAGATCATTCACACCAGCCCACGCCTGTGAATACTAATCTAGCCCCATCAGAACTAGAATTCCAGCAGACAATATTGATCCCTTCCAGGGTCCTACACATCTTCTCTGAGGTGTACCCCTTAACACTGACACCCCCATAACCAATTGTCTAAAACAGGACCAAAGTACATCTAAGCCATAGTACATCAGGTACAAAACTGTTGGAGTTCCCAACTCTCTAAGATCTATAGATCATTTTGTTTGGGGTCTTATTAAAAGTACAAGAGGGATCTTTAGCTCCATGGCCAGTGTGACAGGTAGATCTGCTTAGGAATAGGCAGATATTCCTGAAAATTGACAGATAGACATTTAGATGTGCACAAAGGTGAAAACAGGGAAGAATCCTTACTGTAGACAAAGAGAAGACAGAAGATAGAAATTCAAGCTAATTAAGCATACTTCCTGATTAGTTTGAAATACTGATGAGGAAGGTAAGGACCACGGAGCTAGGGCTGGGCTCTGGACAGGAATCACTAAGTCAGGAGTAGATGCTTCTGAGAAAAGGATGACTGAAAGAGAAGAATGGTTCGGATGGATCCTGTCTGTTTCTGTGACTGGAGTAGGTTTGTGGTAAATATAAGTTTATTAGTGTATTAGCAAGTGAGTGAAATGCAGGCTGATATTATTAATAAAATGTAGCTGTTTCTGTCCTGGGCATGGCTTATTAGTTCTCATTCTGGCACTAGCTTCAAGGCATCTTGAAGATGGAGGAGCCACCAAAGGAAGTAATGCAATAACGTTAGTGACTGGGAGAAAGTAGCTAGTTCTACAGCCTACGTTTTCCCCATCTTGCTTAGTCAGGTAGGCTAAACATTTAGAAAAAAAAATACATTGGCTTAAAATACAGACTTTATATTTATAGACCTGTGCAGAATGTACCAAGAATAACAGAAGAAAATCTGTCATGATAACATTTTCTCATGATGAATAAATTATGTTCAAAGGACTGTGCGCGTACACGCACGTGTGCACATGCACTTGCATATGTGTGTAATATTTTAGATGATCCCATTAGAGTAAAGAAGATGTCAATACTTCAGATACATTATGTCTTACCTATAGAATAATTTTAATACTGACTGGTGTGATTTTAATGAACATGTTTGCTGTATTATACCAGTTATACTTAGGGGTTTTTAAAAGACCTTCTTTCCCTTCTTAAAAAAAAAATGGATATCTGTTGCCTTTCTGTTACAATATTAAATGACATAATTAGTTAGGATCTTTCTTCCATAAAATTAATCTGAAAATAAATGGGATAAAATGATAATATCATTTTTAAGGGAAAAAATCAAATTTGGTTGATTTAGAGCACACGTATGCTCCAATCAAGCATGTACTTGTCTTTTCAATTCTCATCCATCGCTGGGAAGCCATTGGAGGCCCATGGCAGGACAGAATGGGGTCAGAGAAACATATGCTGGAAGAATGTGGGACAGTGATTTTAGACCCAGCAAATGTCACTGAGCTATCCATAGGTAGAGGGAGCTGACAAATGGTCATTGAAATAATTGCCTTAAATTAAGGAGATAGTACTTTCAAAGGCAATAAAAACAAATTTAAATTATGTACTTTGACAAACATTTTGCTTCCCTTGGGAGGGAGACACCTGTCAGGAGAATTGATTGCCTGCCTTTCTATTAATTTGCCACATTGCAGGCTAAACAAAGCTAGTATCTGTTTTATGCTAAATAATGGGGAATTATTTAATATAGTAACAAAGAATCACAAGTCAAATAATGCATGATGACCATAAAAGTGTCACTCACTGGAGGTTGACAAAAGAATTTGGTTCTGTTTGCTTATTGAGAATATGAACTAGGATTTTCTGCTGAAATGTTTCATATCCTACTTAAATCGACCTAAAGCAACAAGAAAAGAATAACCTATATTTAATTTGTGGTATGAATTGAAACTAATATTGAATATTGAACTTGGAAAACTTTTGTAATATTCACTGATAGTGATGTAGTATTGTCAATTGCTATCTGAAATTTCACCCGGTAAATTAAACAAATGGTTACATTTAGATCATTTCTTTGTTTAAGTTCCAGTTCTTTGTTTAAGCTCTTGAATGACACATGTAAACTATGTGAACTAAAAGATGGAAAGCAGTGGTGGAGATTACAGCTATCAAGTGGATGGCAACCTATTTCAAAATGATTGTAGATCATTTTAATTAGGTCAGAATCTCTTTCACCAAAGACAAATGGTTTTAAGCATCTTCTACTTGCTCTTATTATACCCCTGTATTGAGTCTTCCTTACCGTTGATTGCTGAGCCTGCAACACCACCAAGAGACTCACTTCTTCGGTCACCTAAAGAACAACCTAAATTTTAAATAAACCTTAGTTAACACTATAAAAAGGCTTAAAGTGTAAGAGCATACATTGGGCTTACATAGGACCTGGATTCTTTACCTAACGCCCATGTCTGACATAACCATTGCCTACAACTCCTGCTCCAAGGGACTCTGAAGCTGCTAGCCATGAATGTGTGCACACGCAGGCACATGTGCATAATTTTTAAACTTAAAAAGACAAAATATGTGGACATGAGTGAAGTCAATACCCAAATGGTAGGAACAAATTTCTGAATCCAGATAGTGAGAGCAATGTGTGCTCAGGGAGATTCTCAGTTTCTAAGTTGGACTTCAGTATTTTGATCCAGAACTTCACAACCTGCATTCTTCCACCCCCATACAGACACATACACACACACACACACACACACACACACAAGTTCAGTATATCCTAACACAGGATTCATTTGGAAAATCTGAAATGTTCTCTCCTGAGTCTTAAACTGGGTTCTTGGTCACAATCCAGTTGGTGCCTTGCTCCTGCTGTTTCGTGTGATGTAATATAAAGCAATGTATTCTCTATATTTTTAGCTTAAAACTTTGTATCCGATTTTAGATGAAAAAAATCACTTAGAAAAAAGACAGACATGCATGTGAAAGCCAGCATCCAAAAATAGTTCCCAACTCTAAAGCAAAGTAAGGAATGGTACCTCCATTATAATTAAGCATGTACCAGAGTAGTGATGTGAAAGCTGACACCTCAAGAAGGGAATGGAGGAAATTACTCCAATGTAAAGGGAGCTTTAACTTTCTGTTTACAAGGAGGTAGAAAATAATTATTTCTAATTAGATATGTATTTCTATGTTCAAAGATGCTTGTTTGAAACTGTGTGTGCATACGTGCATGCAGGCATGCGTGCACACACACACACACACACACACACACACACACACACACACACACACACGCACACCTGAAAAATTAAGGCAAATGATGCTTACAAATGTGAAGTCTGTGTGGTTTCCAGAGGAAACTGAAAAGTTAAAGACCAGAGAGCTTAGCTGAAACTACACCAAACAAAAGGAGCTATCATGGATTTATGACAATAATCACAGGCTTTTTTTCCAATTAAATGCACTTTACTACAGATTAAGAATATAACAGGAACAAGAGATGGTTGTCACATGATATGAAATGAGCAGCTATGTGTTTATAGTCTACTCCCCTTTCTCACAAGTACATTATAAATGATTAGGAATTCTCTCCTTACATTTTGAGAAATACATTTTATAAAATATATTTTTATAAAAATCCATCAATTCTGCTTTTAAAAATGCTATTAAAAACAATAGCTACTATCTACTTAAGATCCAAAAGTAACAGCAGAAAATTAGTCACTTTTTAATGACAAATTATTCTGTGAGACATAAAACTTAAATTTTCTGCTTCTATAAAATGCAGATGATTAAGAGCATTTATGTATATAAATTTATATATACATTTATATATATATATATATATATATATATATATATATATATATATATATATATATATATATATATATGATTGGTGCTGATGTAAAGCAGAGCTGACAAATGACAGGGCAAAGCCTAAGGTACAGCCACAGAAGAGCCTAGAATGCAGCATTCTCTGAGCCTACATCGTGACTCAGTCTGTGCTTGTTTTTAAGTAGAACCTAACTCCATTGGTTATCTTTTCTCTTTTCTCTCTGGACAGTGTCTTTGTTTGGTTTGATTTGCTTTCATATTTCTAATGCACCAAAATACTCATTGATCTTTGAAGCTCAGACATAATTTTTAATTTCAAAGAGAATTCCATGACAATGATTATGAGATCATGAGTATGGAATGACATGAATGAATTATGGGTATGAAATACTGATGACAGGGTGACCTCCTGATCTAATCATCTGGTTTTCAGACTCTCAAGGATTCATACTGGTTTACTAATGCCATCTTTACTATCAAAATAAAATCTTTGTGGTACTGAAATCTTAGCTTTCTTAGGCTTGTGCTTAATTAAACACTACATGTCTAATAACATAATGCATATTATTGTTTTTGTTGGGTTTTTGTTGTTTGTTTTGAAACAAGATTTCTCCATGTAGTCCTGTCTGTCATAGAACTCACTCTGTAGACCTGGCATTCCTCAAGCTCAGAGAATCATCTATCTCTGCCTCTCAATTTCTGGGATTAAAGGCCTATGTCCCCATGTCCAGCCATATTGTATAGTAAAAAGAAAAACGTGGCCATTGTCTAAAGGTTTCTTGTGCCAAAGTTGTAAGCAAGTTGCATGCTGTATATTGTTATTTTGTCAGCACCTCATTAAAATGTTGCAAAAGTGAAATCAAATGTGTTGGGAAATAATGGGTTATTATTCAAATAGTCCTATGATATGTCTGGGATTTAAAAAAATCTAGGAGAAGCCATATCTGTAGTTGTTCTCTTTAAGGACAAGCATTGTCTCATCTCACAGACAAACCAAATAAAACTCTGACAGCTGCCTGAGCTGCAGAGTATTACAGAAGCAATCAACTCCTTCTTGTTTGGCATAATTTGAAGCTAAAAGACTATATGATTGGATCTTATTTTATACATACATAATACATACATATATACATATATACATACATACATATACACATACATACACACATATATGCACATGTATTATTATGTATATATGTATATGTACAAAAATATGTGTATATATGTAAATATAAAAATATTAGACTGTTGCCTTATTAAACTATGAAGAACTGTCCTACAAGGGAGATATATAAGACATGGCCTACGGGAGCATATCTCACACAGCAAGTGGTGCCAGCTGTGGGAACTTTCCTTTTGGTCCCTGTTTTTTGTTTTTATTTTTGTTTTTGTTTTTGTTTTTAAATCAGGCCACAATAAACTGTTTTCCATGCAGCTGTCTGTGATGTGCTATATCATGAACCAGGGAGAGTTCCTATTGTTCTTGTGCTTGTAACAGGAGTTATAGTCTCTGGAGGCCTTTTTGTAATCCCTTAAAGTAAATGCAATGTCAAGTTATCAAAAATCTAATTCAGCACATGAATATTATCACTTTGTTCAGACAGACAGACAGACAGACAGACACACACACACACACACACATATACAGAGGGGGAGGGGTGTTTTCTCCTTTGTTGACACAGAGATTGCACTTTGACAGATGGGACTCATTAGAAGATTACTGTGCCATTCGGTAAAGTAGTTGAGTATCTTGTAGTAATTAACTTCTCATTCCATATGTAGGTGATTTATACATAGCTATGAACCATGATTATAGGGATGAGCAAATCTGATTCCATTCTATCATTCTTCTACAATTGTTTAATCATGCATCTAGTAGCTTTAAACAGCTTCTCACTTGTCAAGTTTTTGTTACCATTGTCATAAGCTTTGGAAATATGATTCATTGATTTATTTATTCATACAACTTGGCCCTCAGTCTTTTAGTTAGCATATAATGTTTAGAAGGGAATCAGTTCACCCTCATCGCTGAGTTGAGCAATCAATGCACAATCAGGTTAAGGTCTATAAAGTTTACATGTGTACGAATCAACCATCCAAAAACAGGAAATTGCAGTAATTTATATATTTAAAGACTCATTTATTTTTACGAGTATTTTGTCTTGATGCTCTTGAAGGTCAGTAGAATGCTTCAGTTGCCCCAATATCTGGAATTATCAACAGTTATTACTACCATGTGAGTACTAGAAACGGAACCCACACATGCACATAAGAATAAAATATTTAAACAAAATACAAAAACAGCCTATAGGGTTTTTTTTTTTTCTATTTTGATTGGGAATAGCTGACATCTACTCATCTTCCTCCAAAGTATAGAAAACATAAGTGTGTTTCAGAGACTTTTGAGAAGGTAAATAAAATGAAAACTGAGCATACAGGGTGGAGTTCTCTAGTGAGTTAGTTTACTAATGTGCTGGACAATCAGAATTCTAGTGAGAAGGCCTGAAGGGAAAGTAAATTGGAATTTTAAACTATTGGACAGTGAGTAAAGAATCAATGCTTGAGAAGTAAGCGGGGCAGGGAAGGGAACTTAAGAAAGTAAGTGTGTAGATTGTCATAAGTTTTGGGAGAATTACATTCATTGGTTTAAACATTGATGCTTTTGCATGGTTTTGCATGGGACAAGTTCCTAGGACATTTAAAGGCAGATTGCACTGACTCATCATAGGTTCTGGAGGTAGTGAATGCAAGGCATAGTCGGCAGTAGACTCTCTTTGAGGTGGCACATTTTGCAGTAGACCACTCAGGAAAAAACTGGCATCACTAAGAAAGAAATGGAGAAGTTGAGTTCATATTTAGGCAGACTCACAGAGTTGTCAATGTAACTTTTAAGATATTTCACATAAAGTTTCAAAAGCAGCTTATATGCTATAACACAGAAATTGGGAAGGATAAGGGCCGATGCTGATGATATGAAGAGAATGAAGAAGGTGACAAGTAGGTAAGGAGAGCTGTGGGTTTATAGAACTTAGGGCATCAGAACTAACAATGTACCACTCACGGATGCCTTGTACTATGTATAACACTTCTTTTCACTATATATTCTTAGAAAACCTACTGCTCCATGTATAAGAACATTCTTTTCTATTATTTGAAATGCTTTATTGCTACTGGATTATACCTACAATGGGAGTACAGAGGTTATCTTTGAAATTTTTATCTAAATAAAGACAGAGATTACAACTGAATAGTGAAAACACAGACTTTTCTGCAGCAAATGCTTTAGGGTAGGCAAGAGAATTTTGTCTATTGTGGACTTGTGTATGCAGGCTCAGCCCAGAAGAATATGATCCCATGGAAATGTGGCATGCAAGCGGGGTATGTAGTATATTCTGGTAATCTCAGCACTTAAGAGGTGGAGACAGGAGAATGAAATGTCACAGTGCCTTCATTTTCTATGACACCAAAAGGTCTTGGACCTCAACCTCACTCAGATGACATTAGAGTTTTTCCATTCCTACAGTCAGAAGACTCCCCCCAATACACACACATGCACACACACACACACACACACACACACACACACACACACCATGAACCTTGAAATTATGTGAATAACAGAATTCTGGCCAAAGAAGAACATCCAAGAGTAAGAGCATCCAATTTTCCTGAGTCTGACCATTTTTTATAACCAACAGACTATAGAATAACACTGCTGATCCTGAATTGACAGAAGCCACATTTAGAAACAGAGTTTTCTTTTGTATTCACAGGCCACCTATGCCCAGCATCCCACTGTTCCCCATATAAGCTTAACCCATGTGATCTTACACCACTGCACACCATTTTCTTTGCTTCACATTGAGCATTGTTGAAGGCATGTGCTCTGGATCCCCATGATAAGAGATATGTATGCTTCTATTTCTCTGTACTCAAAAGCAAGCTTTCCCTAGTTACTTCCAACAAAAACAAAGTCTGAGTCTCAGGTCGTAGCCACAGCATTGAAAACATTGCTTGCCCAAAGCTGCAATAAAGGAGAACAACTTGAGCTGTCTTATGGTCTTCAGGGTACTCATGAGCTCAGAAGAAAGTTGGAAAATCTCTCTACGAGGACATAACCCTTGTCATCATAGCACTCTGGGGGAGGTGGGGCATACTTCCAGAGTCAGCTGGCTTAGGTTGGAAGTGTTCTACAGAAAGGTCCTTCAGGACAGCCACTGAGACATCACTGGTCCAAATTGACTATGGTAAGATAGGAACATTGGCTCCGGGAAGGCAGAATAGGACTGAAGTGAGACTTTCACCATATAATGTTAAAATTCAGCGTCCTGAAAATTTTTTTTTCATTATGCTCTATGAGAAATCTGAGAAGCATGAAATTCTAAGTGGCATCTTTCAAGGCTAAATGTTTGAGCTGACAGAGGCTGGGACATTGGGAGAAGGACTTAAAGTCTGACTGTAAGAACTGGTAGAGAGTGATGGACAAGCAAACCAAGTTGTTCAGACACCTGAACAACTAACCCTTGCCTGCAGTCAGTGAGAGATGCTGGAGTGATGGAGAGTTTCTGGAGATAGTTCAGTTTCAAGACCTGAGCATTAAACTTGATGAAATACTTCTCCATTGTTGTTGCTGTTGTTGGTGTTGTTGTTGTTGTTGTTGGTGGTGGTGGTGGTGGTGGTGGTGGTGGTGGT
>NW_022196895.1:46665251-46679444 GCF_008632895.1 Mastomys coucha | reverse complement strand
TGGCAGTGATGTTGTTGTTGTTGTTGCTGTTGTTGTTGTTGTTGGTGGTGGTGGTGGTGATGGTGTTGTTGTTGTTGGTGTTGGTGTTGTTGTTGGTGGTGGTGGTGATGGTGGTGGTGGTGGTGATGGTGTTGTTGGTGGTGGTAGTGATGGTGGTGGTGGTGGTGGTGGTGGTGGTGGTGATGTTGTTGTTGTTGCTGTTGTTGTTGTTGTTGGTGGTGGTGGTGGTGGTGGTGGACCTTTACAAGCTTGGAGGTTTTCTTGCAGATATTTGCTAGATGAAGTTTGTGAACATTTCTCTTCGGTCTGAGGCAAGGAGCAAATCATGCCAGGGTGACCATGTTCAATCCTGTATTCAGGTATAACTCCTCAATAGACTCTGGCTTGAAAACTTTCCAGACTTCTTGATTATGTTGATGGGCAATGCCCAAATCTGTATCTGCACAGTATAGATGTATGGAACCATTGCAACAAGTATAATTGGTCTTCAAGCAGACAGGGCCTGAGGCAAAGGTCAGTGACCACCTTAAACTATTTCTTCAGTTCAAATCTAAAATCAACCTTCACTACTTTCTTCTTACCCTGTGGTAAGCAGATTCTATCTCCTGTTCCAACCTCTTTATCCCAGAATGCTTATGTGGATTTCCTCGGGTCAAGTACCTGAGGGCCTTTTCCTCCTCAGGTTGAAACTTTTGTGTCTGCAGCATGTCTACACCATTCAGCACAGCGTTTAAGGTCTCCATGTCAGTAACTGTGATATGATGAGGCAGTGAAGGACTGAATGGTATCTCCCTCATGAATGTGTCCATCAACTAATTTTGAAAAACAGTCTTTGCAGATATGGTGGTATTAAGATTTTGAGATGAAGTCATCTTATTTAACCAGGTGAAGCTTAAAATATAAGAACTCTGTCCTAGTAAGAGAAAAGGAATGTAGAGAAACATAGTGATGGAGATGATGGCGTGTACTTTGTACCTATGTACCAGTTGTACCTATGAGCTTAATAATGCCAAGTGTTTATGCCAGTGAACAGAAGCCAAAAATCAATGTCTGTAGAAAATTCATCACCAGAAAATTCAAAAAGAGCCAAAATGCTACACACTCTCAGTTCAGAAGTTTTGATCTCAATACAATTTTTATAATCTCTTGTTTTGAGTCATTCCATTTGTTGCACATTGTTACTACACACCTAGGAAGCTCAAAGACAGAGGACAAATCTTCCTGTGAGCAAGGACCCATAAGACAGATCAGTGACACATGCAGATTTTTAATCTTATTTTTATTATATATAAATGTATATATATATATATATAATAATATATATATTCTTAAGTATATAAATATGGTATGCTTAGTCTGTAACCTACAGCTACTACTTCGCAAAACTATCATAATCCCTGGCTAAATGCTGACCACTTGTCTTCATATCCATATTGAAATACAGTTCCCACTCCTCATCAAGGAATTGTCTCTTTGCAACAGATAGAGACCATTACAGAAAAACACAACTAATAAAAATGTAGAGTTGTGAAGTCCAGCCCCAACAGATGTGTCTATAACACAATTCTTCTACCTACATCTCAAGAATCTCACCATATCATGGCTACAATCTCTTGCAGGTGGGCCTTCCATCTATTCCGTTCCTCTGAAAAGCCATACTTGATATTAGCAATAATCTAAAACCAAACCAAATCCAAAAACAAAACAAAACAAAGCAGGTGCTTGACTATCCTTACAATCTCAGTTAAGCTTCTACTGTGTGCTTTTAGCAGCTTGTTTTTATTATTGTTTGGTCTTAGAATATCTTACCACATTCTCTTTGTTTGATATTATATTTTTAAAAGTATTTTTGGTGAAAACTATCCTGGATATACTGATTATATAATATGCCACTTGGTATTTAAAAACTTGGACCAAAGAAAATTATGTTGATTCACTCTTTTTCTTCCACAAAGAGATGAGTCCCAAAATGTCATACTCATTAGGTCGCCTGATTACTAGCTGTCTGATGTTTTATCTTGCAATCTGGAATACTGGTGCATTTATGAGTACCAGATTGCATGCCATAGGTATAGATGCAAAATTTAAAGCTGCTGATAATATACTGATCATGTAAATAAATCACTATAATGAAATCTTCAAAGGCTTCATATACCAGTCTTTTAAATAAATAAATTGCATTTGTGATAACATGTCCTATATTTGTAAACTGAATATTTGCACAGTGTATTTTATTGAGGTTTTCATCTATTAGAACATTAAACACAACTTTAACCTCAATTTAGAAGAGTATCAGAGGCATAAATATTACTGAGTATTTGTGGCCAATTACTTCAAAAATATTTTTACTTTAGATATATCCTCTTAATTCTTTTTAGTTATCAAAAATTTACTATTTTTGAAATGCTCCTAAAATGTATGCAGTCTATCTCCTATCAGAGATACAGTGAGTAATTTATCTTAGCTATTTTACTCTAAAGAATGTTCATATTTTATTTTTTAACAGCTTCAAGTACTTTTATGCATGCGTGTGCATATATATTTAACCAGATTCTTTTTGCTGCAACTCAGGTTTTCGATTTATTAGAATTAAAAAAAATTGCTATGTTAAATACTTTATACAATTATTTTCATGAATAAGTACAAATCTGTCTATAAAGAAAACTTCTAGATGTTAAATTCTGAATTAAAATATGTATGATAACTTTCAGCTAAAACCAAATTACCTTAACTTGACATTGTCATATTTGCATGGATAATGAAATAATTGTACCTGTATTAGAGACAAAAAGACAGTGGCTTCATGGCAACAACAGGTTAGCTATTGGGGTTACAGGTACCCAGTTACCCACCAAAGCTTGAATCTGAGCTCCAGGACACCTTGCCATTAGAAGCTGCTACCAGAATCCTGACCCTTAGACTATGTAGGTTTTAAGCAACTTAATTGAAGAAGTACTGGCTTTTCTCCAGCCACACTGAGGGCCCTGAGGCCAAGCCCAGTGTCCTAACAGCAGTAAGATATGCCAGATATGCCATTCTTTTTCTGCTGCCTCAGCATTTGTTGACTGGCGCTCTTCCACTTCAATGATCAGGGGAATAGGGTTTGAGACTTGTCACTGAGTCTCCTCAGACTCTCAGTCTGAGCTGCCACCTCAGCACACATTTGGATTGATCGCCTCAAGTACTGAGAGTAGCTGATTTCCACAGAATTTTGCAGAAAATAAGCCCACAAGAAATTGACTGAGACCTGTTAAACTCTTTGTCTTTTTTTTTTTTCCTCAAAGCCTCATGGATACTTGCCATTCACCAGTGTTTTCACACTGAGACTTAGTAAAGACCATTCTTGCATACTTCATCGTTGATGGGAGAGAGTAGATTGTCCTTGACCTAGGTCTTTCATAAGAGATTTCTGGCCCACATTCAATCATCTGAACCATCTATAGTTGGTGATTTGCATAGAAACTGAATAATTTAAGAAAAACAATAATTTTAGAATTGTGGAAACTTATGTCTTAGATAAACATTATCGATTATCTCAAAACACTTTTCTTTTGGTCCATTTTATCGAGAGGGCTAAGAAAAAGATTTCTATTTATCATCAGTCATTTCATTGTTTTGAGAATATTTACATGCTATTAACAGAGTTGTCTCTTATTTCTAGGTAACAGGAAATGCTACATAAATGTGTTCATATCGTTCCCAGAAGAAGGCAATATTTAGGGGAAGATAAGTCATAGTTCTAGACATTTTAAATTTCATAGAGGTTTAAGTAAAAGCTTTTCAGTTTTATTTTTATTAATAGGGATAGAAATGAGAAATGGGTTTATAAACATAATTTATTGGAAAGAAGAATTAAATATACTTATGGAAAAATACTTATTTTGTTCTTTAATTTCTTCTTCTCCATCTTGATTCACTTTCGTTAAACCATGACCAAAAGCAATGTGGGGATGAGAAGGCTTTATTTGGCTTAAATGCTCCAGTCACAGTCCCTCCCTTTGGAAAGCCAAGGCAAGAGCTCATGCAGGATCCTGAAAGCAGGGACTGAAGCAGGCACCACAGAGAATGCTTCTTTCTGTGGCTTAGTTTACTCTTCCTACATCCCACAACTCAGAAAGGGCAGGACCCAGAGTAGCTTGTACCCTCCCATACCAATAATTAGTCCAGAAAACTCCCTGCAGACTTGCCTGCAGGCTGATCTTAAGGACATCTTCTTAATTAAAGTTCCTTCTCCCTAAATGACTGTAGTTTCTGTCACGTTGACAAAGACTAACCAACACCATTGAACCCTTGTCAACTTCAGAGAAATCAGATTTCTGTTAAACCATAACCTTTTCATTTTTTTGCTTATCCCTAATATCTCAAGTTAATATTCTAATATAAATCATAATACAACTTTTTGTGACTATGCTTGGTTTATTCAAACAAACATTCCCTATTTATTATGCTAATATAAAAGTTAAAAAGACATCTTATAATCAACTGTGGGGGACAGTTGATTGGGCAGAAGATACTGTGAAGGCGTTCCAGTATGTAACCTTCTAGTGAGGGAGATTTAAAAGCTTACAGGCTCAACCCAAATCCACCACGAAGTCCTTCAGCTATGGCAGGCTGAGAAAATGGCAGTAAGGAGGTCTTTGAGAACACTGGGCTGGGAGACATGTCCAAACTTTGCAACAGGACTCAAAGTTCAGCAATCACTGAAGCCAGGACCAAACAGAATCTCAAGTCCTCTAACAGAAGGATATCAAGACAAAATGATAGAGAAGCAAAGGCCATGTCTCCTCGTGTGATCTAGAGATCAATTCCAGTGTTTCAATTTTTTTATCATTTCACTAGGCAGTAGTTTTGTGCCAACAGGCATCATATCTTGGGGTTGTCTCACTAGCATAACACCACCACCTTGGGGTTAGTTTATTAGCATATTGAGGCCTATATTAGGCTTAGCAACATCTGAGCTTCTGGGTGATGTGGCTATGGCATTTGCTTCTTCTTCTTTTTTTTTTTAACTTTAAAAGTCCCACAGTCTTACAAATTCTGTCACTTTAAAAGCCCCAGTTCTCCTTAAATGTCCAATGCCTCTTAAGTGTGGGGTCCTCCAAAATAGGTTACATACTTTCCTATGCCAAGCCAGAAGAATAATGGAATAGTTACAATCAAAGAAAAAGAAAACTCAAAAAATACAAATAAGCCATGCAGTAGTGGTGCATGCCTTTAATACCAACACTTGGGAGGCAGAGGCAGGAGGAATTCTGAGTTCAAGGCCAGCCTAGTCTACAGAGTGAGTTTCAGGACAGCCATGTCTATATAGAGAAAAAAACAAACAAACAAACAAAAATACAAATAGCATTTATTCCCAATGTCTGGCAATCACTCACAATCTTCGGAGCACCAAAGGCCCTGAGTAGCTCCAATTCACTGGCTGTGGCCAGTGTTAAGGAGTAATGGAGTACTCCTTAACAACTCAAGCTGTTTCTGCTTCCCGTAGGCTGCTGAGCTGTGTGGTCATCCCTATATCCAGACTTCAGCAATATTCCTCAACTGGCCTCTCCTGGCATCACTTGGAGACTCCAACCTGCCACATAATGCCAAGCTTCAGCCAGTCTCCCTGCCCCTTCAATCCCAGGGTTTCCACTGAAATTGAGATTGAACTTTCAACAGAAGCCTATCCAGGCCAATCATGGACTCCAACATTGCAACTAAGTGCCAAGGCTCAGTTCCTCTTTAGGACCTGTTCAAACCTAGGTATCTTGTGGGAGAGACTCTAACACTTTACAAAATATGGCTATCATCCTGACATGCAACCTTGTCCCGAACTCTGGACCAACACTTATGTGTGCTGGCTCCAAGAAATACTTCCTAGAAGATTTCATCTTGTCCTGTTGGTGTCTTATTAATCATAGATAATTCTACAGACCCAGATGACCAGAAATACAGATTCTTTTATTTTAATTTATTTTTTATTATATATTTTCTTTATTTACATTTCAAATGATATCCCCTTTCCTGGTTTCCCCTCTGGAAAAAAAAAAACTATTCCCTTCCCCAACCCCCTGCTCACCAAACCACCCTCTCCTGCTTCCTGGCCCTGGCATTCCCCTACACTAGGTCATAGAACCTTCACAGGACCAAGGGCCTCTCCTCCCATTGATGACCAACTGATACAGAAAATGTGGTACATTAACACAATGGAGTACTACTCAGCTATTAAAAATAATGAATTTATGAAATTCTTAGGGAAATGAATGGATCTGGAGAATATCATCCTGAGTTAAGTAACAAAAGAACACACATGGTGTACACTCACTGATAAGTGGATATTAGCCCAGAAACTCAGAATACCCAAGATACAATCCAAAAACAACAAGAAACTCAAGAAAAAGGAAGACCAAAGTGTGGATACTTTGTTCCTTCTTAAAGGGGGGAACAAATTACACATGGAAGGAGTTGCAGAGACAAACTATGGAGCAGAGGCTGAAGGAAGGACAATCCAGAGACTGCCCCACTTGGGAATCCTTCCTATATTCAATCACCAAACCCAGACACTATAGTGGAGGCCAGCAAGTCCTGGCTGACAGGAGCCTGATATAGCTCTCTCCTGAGAGGCTCTGACAGTACCTGACTAATACAGAAGTAGAGGCTCACAGCCATCCATTGGACTGAGCACAGGATCCCCAATGAAGGAGCTAGAGAAAGGACTCAAGGAGCTGAAGGGGTTTGCAGCCCCTTAGGATGAACAAGAATATGAACTAACTAGTTCCCCTAGTGCTCCCAGGGATAAACCACCAACCAAAGAGTACACATGGTGGGACTCATGGCTCCAGCTGCATATGTAGCAAGACCACAGATATTTTTTATTATTCTTAATAGGAAATATCATGTGAATGGCCTAATAGAATCTTTGAAGGACTCTGGCACTTACCAATTCGGATCTCCCTCATTCCTAATTCTCAGCATACTTATCTTCAAAGCTCCCACAGAACACCACATTCCACTTTTCCCACCCAAAGTTAAAAAAAGATATTCCATGATCTTCTGAACACAATGAATTCCAGTCTTCCCTAGAAATAGCCCATTCTCCAGTACCAATTTTTGTTTCAGTTTCCTTCTTACTGCTGCAATGAATACCACGATCAAAAGAAACTTGGGAAGGAAAATATTTCACTCTACAGCTTAAAAAAGTAATCCCTTGACCAACTTGGCACATAAACACATCTCTATTAAACCACAAACTCCTCTTTCTTGTTTATATCAAAGATATCATGCTAATATTGACATTACTGTTTATTGTGAGGGCAAGTCAGGGTAGGGATTCCAGCAGGAACAGAGGTAGACACCTGAGGCCATGGACCTTGTTCTCAATGGCTTATTCAGCTTGATTTGTATACAAGCCAGGTGTCCGAGCCTGTGATGTCACTGTCTTCAATTAACTAGGCCCTCCCACATCAATCATCAAACAAGAAAACACATCGCAGACTTCTCAACAAGCCAGTCTGATGGAGACATCTTCTCAATTAAAATTAGCCAAAATGATTCTAATTTGTGACAGGTTGGTAAAAACTAATCAACATGCAATCACATATCTATATATTTAATATAGATGTAAAGAGTCACTAAAAGTCTACGAATGGTGTGTAGATTTGTAAATAATTCTTTTCAACATCAATAGCTCTGAGGCTATAAAAAGGAAACAAATATACATGCAAGATACATGCAACTGATTCTAACTTCCTGATGAGATCTGCTTAGATTCAATATAGCTAGACTCCCTCTTATGGCATTTGCCTTGACTCTAGGTAAGTGTGCTGATAGCTGAAGCTAACACTGGACAGTATTGAAGAAAAAAGTGTCAGGAAATTCCAAATGCCATAGCAATACCATATGTGTTTCCCTCTTGGTCTATACACTCACATTTAGAAAGGCAAGATTTCTGAGTCTCTATGCAAAAGAATGAAAAAATGAGCATTAACTATTTGGACCCTTCAAAACTAGGTGTTAGGCTTGAAAGGTCATCCCTAAGTGAGACTCCATGAGAACATTGGAAAATAGAATGAGTTCTATCTCAGAATACAAAATAAAAGGATGATCAGGAGGAAGTACCAAATGATCCTTTAATAATCATCCATTCCACATTGCAAACAATTTTACAATATCTTCTAATCAAGAGAGCTAAGTGATGAGGCATTACTCAAAAGTTTTGCATGACTAAGTAGTGACCATAAAAGATGAAATGAAAACTTTGGCCAGAGATTGACTCTAATAATGATTTGTACTTCTGTCATTTTCTAACAATTACAAGTTACAAAGGTTTTTAATTCAAATAAAGCAAAGTAATTTTATTGTTCACTTTTGGAAGTTCTTGGTTTATGTGATTTTTGTTAAAAATACTAGTAGAAGAATATAATAATACTTTCAATATTATGTGAAAATATACTAAAACCTATAAATGAATCGCTTGCACAATTGTAAATAATTCTTTTAAATATCAATAGGTCTGAGGGTCTAAAGAAACAAATTTAGAAACCACATTTATGTGCCAAGTTTTCACAAATGTTTTACCTTGTATCCCATAAGTATTTTATAGTATCAGGCCTACAAAATTATATACAATTTTAGAACAGGATCTAGAGATCATAAACCTAATTTCTTTCTGGCATACTATATTCTGAATGTTGCTTTCATAATTGTTATAGAGTAAAGATGCTTCCCATAAATGTATTTCTGCCATCTTTAAGAAACGTATAGACAAATCATGATCATTTAAAACTTCTTAGTTCTCCAACCCCAGTTAATAAACATCTCACAACTACTTGGAATTTATAGATCTTAAAAAATATATTAATGTGTACTTTCTTTTAATTATCATAGTGTTGTGGGCTATAAATTATTCCCACCACTTTTTGCCAAGGAAGTGAAATTTTGGAGAGACTTAGAGACTTGCCTAAAGCCACAAGGTGAATTAATGATGAGAGCTAAACTAGAACTCATAAAAATTGTAAAGCTTTACATGGTACACACTCTCTTAACCATTCTGATTGTAGCTTAAAAACTAGCATGATTGTGGATGTTCTGTTTTTGTAATACTGATTATTTTCTTAATGTCTGTAGGACACTTTAAATTCTAGGTATATATTTTTAGATTGTTATGGAAAATACTCTTAATGAGTGTATAAAATATCTTGATCATATTCACACGGAACACCCCTTTGTTCCCACTAGCCACATCCAATACATCTTCCTCCCAATGTCCTTCCATTCCTATACTTTATACATAGCTCATTGAATCTAAGAAGTTCGGACCATACACTAATGAATATAGGTGATCACTGGGATATAAGCAGTCTATCAGTAGACACACACACACACACACACACACACACACACACAAAGAAAAGTAACCAAACTCCCCATTGTAGTCATCAGTTCCAAACACTTCTTCAGTCAGTGGTAGGGACTTTGTAGTCCCTCTAGTAGGCATGGCAGAGCTTTTAACTGACTTGATCTTATAAGGATTTTATTCAAATAACCACTACTGTCAATGTACCAGCTGTGACTGTCTATGTAAAGAAAGAGCAAGTGAACAAATGAAAAGCAGCATCTAAAATATATGTTTAAAAGAAAGATTTTAGTATTTAAGAGGCAACAATAGGCATTTGCTACCTAAAATTCTTTTAGAAAGGTTTTGAAAGTTGTATTAGGAAGACCTGATGCTAACAAAATGCTGAAAGAAGATTTTATTTCAGATAGTACAGCAATATTGGTGTTTAGTTTTTATAATGTTTTATGTATATGGCATATATAATATACATAGTACATATACCATACACACACACACACACACACACACACACACACACACACACACGGAAGAAATGGTGATTTAGATGCTTACTTGAATTACATTAATGGTAAAAAGAAAATTCATTAAAGAAAGCTTAAATCAAATTTCACCCTCTGAAGCATGAGGAACAGCATCTGCCCTTAAGGCAACTAGATTAGAACTATGCAGAAAACCCTCTGGATAAAGACAGTGATTCAGACTATTGAAAATTTAATGTGACAAAAGTCTCAGCTAATCCAGCCCGAGCTGCCTCAGAAGACATACCGCTGATCCCTGTGATATGTGTTCTTTGTGCATATATGTGAAAATATGTGTGTGTGGAGTCTTTATCATGCTGTTTAGCTTATTTCACAAACCTTTAAAATATGGAGTCTATTTAAAGCATATATGCACTGAAATATTCACCCCAAAGTGAAAATCATCCTGAAAAGAAGCCTGAATTCTGCCTTTAATGGGAGACTCATGTTCCTCTCTTTATAAAATGAAATGTAAATTGTCCCAGGGAAAGGTTACAGTATGATGAACCCAGATATGAATCATCCACTTAAATATGATTTCTATTCTCGTGTCCTCTGTGAAACTTAAGCAAATAAAACTAAACTAAATATTTGATTCAGACATGAACTCATACATTTTTGTGGCCTCGTTTGCAGACATTCTACTCAAAACAGACTTAACTTGCTTGAAAAGCATTTCATTACTAAAACAGAGTTAATTAAATAAGCAGAATATGTAATGATGTTCCTGCTGGGTATTTTTTTTTTTTTTTTTTTTTTGGTTGCTTGGCAGTAGTAAAGCTTCATGATACTGGTACCGAAGTGAGGTAACATTTCTGCTGACGGCAGAAGTGACAGACACTTCCTAAATATTAAATAACTTCTGTATATTTGTGCATATATCAGTGTCTAAATATATGTGTGTATGTATGTGTGTGTTTTCCTCAGCCGCCATCTAACTTTTTCTGGGGACAAGAGCTCTCCACGTCCTAGAACTTTCCATGTCGGCTAAGCTGGCTGACCAGTGCATCCTAGGGATCTGCCTCACTCTGCTCCTGGGTCACTGACATTACAAGCACATCACCACAGCCAGCATTTGGGACATGTGTTCTGGAAATTGATCTTAGTCCCTGTAATCTTAGTCCTTGCAAAGTAATCATCACCTTATAGACTAGACCATTTTCCCTTTGTTAATGGTGGCTGTGCCAGGAAATTGCATTCACAGTATAACTTTATGCAGGTGTTTTTCTCTATGACCTCACAATATATGATCAGGTTTTGGAGGATAAGGAAAACTATTGTGTACAACTGATGAGAAAGGTGTGCCTGCAGGGATAAAAAAGAAAAAAAGAATTGAAGTAGAATCTTCTCAGGGGAAAAAAAAACCCTCAGCTTTGCTAAGCTTGGCTTTTATTTTCTAGCATGCCTAAGATCAGCATATACACAGAGGTAAGAGAGAAATGGACACATTTAAAGCTTCTCACTACAAAACTACACACAAAAATGTGCGTAACGTCACTGACTGTGAAAAGTTTGTTTCCATTAAAATAACCTGAAAATGTGCCTTAAGAAGATAATGCTATTTTCTGTATTGTGGAAGGAGGCACAATACTTTTAATCCTGTGCATGTAAAGAAATAATTTAACTCCAGTCACTTAAAAATTCCCCTTTTCCAAACACTGCTAGATATGCTGACAGTTCAAACTCTGAGAGTACTTATCTGATTAAAATTATAAAACTCAAATGAGCTACAAAAAAAAGAACAAAACAAAATATTCTGCTAAACTGTGCTGGATATTTTGAAAAATTGATTGTGTATATTTAGTAACACATAATAATTTTATTTATATCTTGATTTATTGCGTTATTTCCAGGTTGGAGAACAAGCAAACAAAAACAAGTGACAATTCTTATCTGAGACTAGTGAATGCCCAAAGAACACATGCCTGTGCTGTGCCAAAATTTATTTTCTACAATATATTTGGGTATATAAGGCTAAGAGTTTTGTCTCCAGTGACAAGTGTTTTTCATTTCACAGTGAGATTACATGTGCACATGTGTGCACATTCCTCCTATATGTGTGATATTAACAGGACAGTTAAGCCAGTTTGCTATTTGTTATGATAAAGATAGGTTGGCAGTATTTTTTCATTTGATGGGGTTCAGGAAGAAAATGGTACAGTAAACCCACTAGTATTCTCTTTCCAGAAGTTGCTTGAAGTCAAAGATGCTTTTGTGCAATATTAGACAATAGAAATAAAAAATAATTACAACTAAATTCTTAAAAATAAATACATAAATTTAATTTATTTTAAAAAGTATAAAAACAGGCATAAGAACACTCATAACATCTTCATGAATATTATGGAATTATTATTTATGTTTTAAGGATAAACAATATGTGAAGTGATAAGTGGTTTCCTTCGTGCAGTTTATCACACTGCAGCAATATGCAGAAATAGGAGGCTGCCTGAAGAAATCATTCATAATACTCCACAGTCATTTTAGCTTTTGAAAAATTCCAATGTGGCCAGGAATATTTTGTTCTTCTGCTTCATTTTTCATCAAGAGAAACTGTACAATTATTCCTTTCATCCAAAATTTGCAAAATGATTTACTTATGACTGCTGCTTATGGAATGAATGGTAGAAGATACTAACTAACACTATCAATAAGGCCGCATTGTGCTTTGAAATTATGGAGCAGTCACACAGGAAAAGAGCAACCAGTTTAATCAAAGAATAAAGTCATCATTAAAGTTTTCTGTCAGCCATCAGCTGCCACATACATACAAAGGCATAAGATTAACTTACTTCAACCTCGATGTGATGGGTGATTTGTCTTCTTGACACAATGTACAATCACCTGGGAAGTTATTCTAAATGAAGAATTGTCTGGACTGAGTCAGCCTGTGGATATGTTTATGAGTGGTTTTTGTTGTGGTGGTGGTGGTGATGGTGGTTGTTGTTGTTTTGCTTTGTTTTAAGCTGAGTAAATTCGTGTAGGAAAGGGCACTCTGAATGTGGGTCACACCATTTCATGAACTGGACCAACTTTGGACTGTACAGTAGTGGAGAAAGAAAGTTGGGTGCAGGCATGCCCACATTCGTTATAGCTCTGCTTTTGACTATTATGTGAGTAACTGCCTGAAGTTCCTCCTGCCTGGAACGTCTTGCTATGATGGACTTGTAACAGAACTGGGAGCTAAAATAAGATCTGTCTACCAGACACTGCTTTTGTCAGGGTGTTTTACCTCAGCAACAGGAAATGAAATGTTAGCCTCTGACTGCTTATGCCTTCTTTCCAAAATAATTTCATAAATGTTAAATGGTTTTAAAAAATCATAGACAAATCCTAGTTTTGATGTTGAAATGTCACATAAAGAAATTTAGGACTTGAAATTCCCAAACCCAATGGAGGCTTGACTTTCATTGGATTATTGATATTCACAAGATGTACGTTACCTTCTGCGTTAGGAACTCCTTTTTGACATGGCCATATTGATACAAAATGTTTATTTCTTGAAATAGAAATAATGTCAAAAGCTCAAAATACCATGAGGATAATCAATCTGAATCATAAAGAGTATAGAAGGAGGAAATTTCTATCATTTGTAAGTACATACTTCACTTAAATTTAAATTGAATACACATGAGGAAAGTTCCAAAGAGAATGCCAAGAAAAGTCAATCAGTGCACATAAGAAAAACTGACTCTGCACCTATGTCTCGGTATATCAAAACAATCTTGCTTATAATTCTCTAGATGATGCCCTAACATAACATTTGTAATTTTCAAGCTTTAAGATGTTTTTTCATAGGAATTCTGACACACCCAGGATAGAGGTGAGCAGGAACCAACATCTGTCCCAACACTGGGAGTAACTGGGACTAGCAGGACCAGGCACGCAGAAACTCCACCAGCCTAGTGACTCCAGTTCCTTCCATTCTGTCTGGGTTAGTGCTCTGAGCAGACCTTGGGCCACAAGATCTGGAGCCAGTCCCATAACACACAGAGAAAGCCCAAATCCCAGGTGATCTAACAAGCCCAGGATCACAGGATCACAGAATCACAGGATCACAGAGACAGCTTGACTCTGAGGAGTTTTGACACAACCAGGATCACAGGAAGGACAGGCTCCAGTCAGATTTAGCAAGCGCAGGTAGCACTAGAGTTAACCAGATGGTGAGGGGCAAGCATAAGAAAATAAACAACACAAACCAAGTTCACTTGCCATCATCTGAACCCAATTCCCCCACCATAGCAAGTCCTGGGCACACCATCACACTGGAAAAGCAAGATTCAGATCTAAAATCACTTATCAGGATGATAATACAGGACCTTAAGAAAGACATAA
>NW_022196895.1:46664653-46664939 GCF_008632895.1 Mastomys coucha | reverse complement strand
TAATGGGCCAGTAAATATCTTCAACAAAATTATAGAAGAAAACTTCCCTAACCTAAAGAGAGAGATGCACACAAACATACAAGAAGCCTACAGAACTCCAAATAGACTGGACCAGAAAAGAAATTCCTCCCCGTCACATAATAATCAAAACACCAAATGCACTAAACAAAGAAAGAATTTTAAAAGCAGTGAGGGAAGAAAGACAAGAAACATATAATGGCAGGCCTATCAGAATTACGGCAGACTTCTCACCAGAGACTATGAAAGCTAGAAGATCCTGGGCAGA
>NW_022196895.1:46662318-46663478 GCF_008632895.1 Mastomys coucha | reverse complement strand
TTAATATGTTTGGAGTTATTTAAAATTTATATTGAGAAAAATGTATTTTCACCATTGCTATAGATGAGTATCTACATAAGACTGTTAAATTGATTGTTGTTTTATATCAGACAACTTTTATAATACTTATTTTTATGTCATAATATTTTATAAATTTTAAGGAATATGACAAAAAAGATATTGTAGGTATTGAAGGGGGAGGTCTCTGGGAGGAGCGGTGGTACAAAAGGGAAACAAGAATGTGATTCAATTCTATTTAATTAAAATATGTTTTTAAATGTTAACAAATTCATATAAATTGAAATCATGTAACTTTTCTCAAAAAATATGTTTCTCTTCAATATTAAATAGTGATTTTTTAATTGAAAAAAGATGTTTTTTCATAAGGTGATTTTTGACTCATTCAAAGCCTGCAGAAAGGCAGAAATATAATTTGTGTCTTCTACCATTTACAATGAAAAGAATGGAAAGTAAGTATGCTATAAGAGGCAGTAGGTTAAGAACATAAACATAGCCTCTGTAAGACACATTGCGCAGTGACCCATTAGTTCAGTTTCCTCATCAGACAGTTGAGATTCTACCCAGACCCAGAGGACTGGAGTCAGAACTAGTTATTATGGCAAATTTAAAACCTTAATGAGAAACTTAAACATAGAACATACCACCATAAGTGTTATGACAAGCAATGACTAGCTGGAGAGGAGGGACAGAGGTGTACCTTCAGCTAAGTAGGTAAGGCCAAGAGTTGCTAAGATTTTGACGCAATGCAGTTGGGGATATTTGACTTTTCTGCACTTTCTTTCCATTCTGATATTTCACTGTGAAGAGGGTTGGTGATTATCGTGCTTTTAAATGAATTGTTTTTTTATTCAGCTGGCATACAAGCAGCCTGCACATTGTGAGCACTGAACTTGGCACCATGAATTATTGTTTCTTCTTCATGTGCTTTGTAGTTATGATTCTTTAACTTTAAAGATCACTCTGCAATGTAGGCTGCTTTCAAATTCACTTCATAGCCCACGTTGGCCTAAAACTCACAGTAATTATATTTATTGCCTTGTTATCCTATGTGCTGAGATCGCAGACATGCACCTACCATTCTTGGCTCAATGTTCCTTTTTCCTAGAAGCAAAAACACCTCTCTCTCTCTCTCTCTCTCT
>NW_022196895.1:46636426-46662308 GCF_008632895.1 Mastomys coucha | reverse complement strand
CTCTCTCTCTCTCTCTCTCTCTCTCTCTCTCTCTCTCTTCTCTCTCTCTTCTCTCTCCTTTTCCCCACCCTTTCTCTCTCTCTGTGATAAACAATAACAAACAATGAACAGTATTCTTAAGTATTTGAAGGATATGTTTCATGTAAGAAGTATACTTCCAATTTGGACTGAGCCTGAAAGGCAGAAAAAGATAAAGATTGCTTTCTTATATAATTGGTTAGATGCAGAAATGTCAAGAGAATATCATAACCATCCTATTTGTGAGTTTTGGTTTGAGATATACAGTCATTGGGAAATGAATTGCTTTAATACATTTTTGATAGTATCTCGATTACTGAGGGTCAAGATGACTCAGTCCTCCTAACTAAACAATGTGCATGCCTATTTCTGAAGTATTTAAAATCTGCCAAGGCTCAGTGTGTTTCAGCAATAGTGTGTTAAATACAGGATGCTAAAAAAGAATGAATGTACAGACAGATTGTGGATTCCTGGATTATGCATCTGTTATTATAATGAGCCAGGATTTGTCTAACCTATTCTTGTATTAGATTATTTTTACAAGGATAGAGATTGAGTTCCATATGCTCTGGTAATTATACTTAAGTGACTCAAACTTTTCTCTGCTCATCTCTTTGTCAGGTGTCTACTCATTGTTTCACTGACTGTTTGGAATAAAAGCACATTTGATCCCAAGAGACTTTCTGAATTGTAACTTTATGGTAGCCAAATGTTCATCGTTCTGATTAGATGTTGCATCATTGAATAATAATCTGACTAAATGCCTCATTATGTAAAATATGACCTTGTACAAATAAATAGATCTGATTTCTGAGTACAGGGTCCCCAGTGAAGGAATTAGAGAAGGGACCAATGGAGCTGAGGGGTTTGCAGCCCCTTAGGATGAACAACTATGAACTAACTAGTACCCTCAGAGCTCCCAGGCTCTCAGCCACCAACCAAGGACTGCACATGGAGGGGTCTGATTGTTCTGGCAGCATGTGTATAGTAGAGGATTGCAATTTGATCATCAATAGGAGGAGAAGAGCTCGGCCCTGTGAAAGTTCTGTGCCCCAGTGTAGGGGAAGGCCAGGGCCAATAAGTGGGAGAGGGTGGGGTGGCAGGCATGGGGAGGGGGGAGACAACAGGGGGTTGTTTTTGTTGTTTTTGTTTGTTTCTTTGTTTTTTGGAGGGGAAACTAGGAATGGAGAAATTTACATGTAAATAAAGAAAATATCTAATAAAAAAAAAAGAAAAAAAAAAGAACCTTTTCGCACTGAGCCACCTCACAGGCCACAGTTTGTTATTTCTAAGAAATGGAAATTATTACAAAAAAAAGAGACTAATTTTTTAAAATTAATTTATTTTCTACACTTCATATTCCACTCCCTGCTGCCACATCCACCCTCTGACTACTCCACATCCCACACCTCCTCCCAACGCCCTTGTCTCCACATGGATGCCCCCATCCCCACCCCACCTGACCTCTAAACACCCTGGGGCTTCCAGTCTCTTGAGGGTTAGGTGCATCATCTCTAAATGAACACAGAACTGGCAGTCCTCTACTGTATTGTGTTGGGGGCCTCATATCAGCTGGTGTATGCTGTCTGTTTGGTGATCCAGTGTTTGAGAGATCTCAGGGGTCCAGATTAATTGAGACTGCTAGTCCTCCTACAGGACTACTCTTCTCCTCAGCTTCTTTCAGCCTTCCCTAATTCAACAACAGGACAGCTGCTTCTGTCCATTGATTGGGTACAAATATCTGCATCTGCTCTTTCAGCTGCTTATTGGGTCTTTCGGAGGGCAGCCATGATAGGCTCCTTTTTGTTAGCATTCTATAGCCTCAGTAATAGTGTCAGGCCTCGGGACCTCCTCTTGAGCTGGATCCCTTTAGGCCTGTTGCTGGACCTTCTTTTCCTTAGGCTCCGCTCCATTTCCATTCCTGTAATTCCTTCAGACAGAAACAATTATGGGATGGTGGAATGGCAACCCCATTAATTAAGAAATTTTACAGGAATATAAAGTATATTTGAACATGAGATTTAGATTATTAACATGTATTCAAAATATATCCCTGGAATGAGAAGATAGTTGAGAGTTTAAGAGTGTATATTGCTCTTGCAGAGAAAAAAGCTCTATTCCCAGTATCTACATTGAGCAGTTCATAAATACCTATAACTATAGCTGTAGGGGAAAATGATATATTTGACTTCTGTATGTACATGCACTCCTATACACCCACCCCCCCACACACACATACTCACACCTACACACAGAGTGAGAGGGTGAGGGAGAGAGCAAGAGTGAGAAAGAGAGGAAGAAAGAGTGTGTGTTAAAAATATTAAATATATTTAAGTAAAATATAAGTTTCAACCATACTGATTCATGCCAATAATCTTAGCCTGCGAAAGTCTGAGGCAGGGGTCTTACAAGTTCAAAGAACTAATGGTCACATATCTAACTACACACATATCTAACTCTCTCTCTGTGTGTGTGTGTGTGTGTGTGTGTGTGTGTGTGTATTAAAACCTTTAAAAATAAAATATATCTCATAAGGCATGCTTACGCCTGACTGTAATCTTAGTTTTCAATAAGGAATCTTATTAGTTCAAGGCTCTCATGTGTTACATAGGAAGGCCCTTTCAAATAAAATGAAATAAAATAAAATATTATGCTCCATTCCATTGGTTCTTTGGAGAAATGTACTTTTCTTAGAGCTTTGATATGCTTAATCTGATGTTATAAACAATGTTAACGGTGACAGTAAGTTTTTATCTTTACAATGTACATGTGACATGTTAAGCCATGTGCTAACTGCAAAACTGGTCTCACAAATGTCCTGTTATCAATGCCACTGTAGAGATAAGCACCTGGGCGCACAGACCATTAGTGTGACATCCATTAGGCTGCATAAGAAGTCTGGGTGAAACAAAGGCTCCAGACTAGTTCCTTAACAATAATTCATTAATAGCCATTTCCCACAGTTCTCTCAGACTTAACTATAAGAAGTCAAGATTGAGCATTAATGCTCTAGTTAAAACCTTTCATTGGCAGTTCATTTGCTCTGCGCCACAACTCACGATTCTCAAAAAGAAATGTAAACCCTTTGTCATCAGGACACATTTTGCATGCTGTGTATAACAAAATCATGAAGAGGTGAGAATCAGTTCACCCCTAGAGACTAGGGTCTGCATCCCAGAGAGGTTAGCCTAGCCTTTTTATTTAATTTTTGTTTTCCAAGAACCACTGCTATTCATACTTAGTATAAGGATATGTGACTTCGGTGCCATGATATCATGTCTTTACATATTGATTTGAAATGTTCAAAATGCCCTTTTCCTTTATGTGTTTTACATACCAATGTCATACGTCAGTCTTTGGAGGAATGTTTGTACTAAAATCCATCTGTCGCCTTGTGTTTTCCACCTGTCTATGTTGTTGCCAGAAATAATCTCTGAGACTTCCTATATATGAATAAATGCTTAGGCCAATAGCTTTGGCCATTTCCCTGACTAACTTCTATCTTAATTACCCATTTATTTTATTCTAGTCATGCCACATGGCTGGTTACCTGGTCCTCAGATTTTTATGCAGCCATCTTTTTCTATGTCTATTCCATGGCTCATTCTATCCCCAGAAATCCTCTCTTTGACCCAAAACCTCTCTACTTCCTGCCTAAGCTCCCTTTTAAGGACAGGTGTTGCTTCCATACAGGACCAGATAGTCTCTCTACCATGTTTCTGACTTTTGTAATCATAGTTCACTGCTCTGATTTGTTGAGTGTGTGGGGGTATTATTCAAGCTTAAGACAGTGAATAGCCAAGGTCTCTCTTATGGGATCTTAAAGGATCATTGCAATCTGCCTGTGAAAATTATGCTGGGAGAGGTGTGTGAAATCAAAGTATTTAAGGAAAGCAGAGAGCCTCACAGGAACAGAACCCAGAGATTCAAGCAGATGTGGAGAGAGAGGAACAAGCCACAACCAAGTAGCTTTATTGGATATCAAGATAGAGGTTGCCAGCAAAGTGTAATACACTTGAATGACATGATGTCATAGAACATAGGTAGAGCAGAGGGAACCTGTAATAAACAGTCCTTACGACAATGCTATAACTGCTCACCTGAACTGTAGGCTGCATATGGGGATGTTAAGGATTCAGGATGTATGTTTTTGTTACTGTTTATTATCTCTTCATTTTGAGACTGTATCTTTTCCTCTTCCCTGTAAACTCTCCCACATACTGTTCCTTGCTCTCTTTCAAATTTGTGCATTTTTAAAATATTGTTACTATAAACTTATACATGTATATATTAAATTGTTGTTACTATATATTTGTACACGTGTATATGTATGTATTCCTAAATATTACCTGCTCATTCTGTATAATGTTATTTTTATGAACATTTTTATTTGGTATTGGATAACAAATTGGTATGTTCTTCCATGTGAAAGATTATTTCTCCCATTCTTAGCATTCTTTAGTTCACTGTATTTCTTCAGGTAGGGTTGAGGTCTCATCTATTTTTTCCTTGTTCAGTCCCATGTTTACACAGTCATAGTTTGAAACTCCAAGATGCCAAACCTATGATCACTTTTCTGTCTTCCCACAATATAGAGATCACTTGAGACAGAAATAGTGAATGGCTCAATTATGAGAATTATGAGCCAATGCACTCTTTTTATATAAATTTCCTATTAATTGTACTAAAGCACATAGTAATCAACACTCATAATGAGATAAAGAAAACAAAGTAATAAATTAAATAGCCCTAAGCCAAGGGTTTGTCACTGTCAGGGTTGGCTTCAGTTACTTAAGCTCCAGGTTATAAGCTCAAAGGGCACCTCTCTGAGATCTGAAGCCTTCTGTCCACACATATTCAGTATCAGCTCTCCTGTTCCTAGATTCTGTAGCATTTATCTATGTGGTTTTAGAAGATGGGGAAGAATTGGCTTCTTTCGTTTTTCAGGACAAAATGTTCAGCTTGTCTATGGGTTTAAATGTTTTCTTGGGAAAGGATATCAGAACAGGGAAGAAATCTGAGACCACTGATATATACTTATAAACATTGGAGTGAGCACGGGAACCCAGTGGAGGAGTTCAGGGAAGAACTGAGGGAACTGAAGGGGTTTGCAACCCCATGGGGAGAACAATAATATCAACCCAGGGCTCCCAGGGACTAAACTACCCACCAAATAATACACATGGAGGGACTCATGGCTCCAGCTCCATATGTAGCAGAAGACTGCCTTATGGGAAGGGAGGCCTTTGGCCCTGTGAAGGCTCAATGACCCAATGTAGGGAATGCTAGGGTGCTGAGGCCTGAGTGGGTGGGTGGGTAGGTGAACACCCTCATAGAAGCCAGGGGAAGGAGAGAAGGGATGGAGGATTGAAGAAGGGAAACTGGAAAGGTGATAACATTTGAAATGTAAATAAACAGAATATACAATAAAAAAAATTGTAAAACCCTAAATGAGAGATATTCCTGTCCTATTCTATAAATCCTACTCATTTCATGATTTAACTACTCGGGTCGCAGAGAATTCTGACCAACCACATGCCCCAAATTTAGCTGTTTCTATAGAAAAATACAATGACGGTTTATGTTACAAAAATCATCAAACATATTAACTTAGTTCTAGACATAAAATTAAGCTAGTTATCACTAAAATAAATGTATCAAATAATTAGTATTTGTTAATTATCTGATTTTTTCATATATTCCAATTGTACCTATGAAAGTAATCAGAGAAACTTTGAACTTAGGAATTTCATAAAGAATACAGATTTCTGGTTCCAAGGTCTCCTGAACAAAATTGCTGGGTGAAAAGTCCAGGAAGCTTGATAAATCAATACTGTTCCAGTGATGAGAGTTTTGATGGTTATCTAAGTGTATTCACAGGTATTAGACCTTCCAAAAGGAAAACATCTTCAATATCACTTGGTCCTTTAATTAAAGTAGTGGCTCTGGAGTTAGGTAATCCTTCCAGGTTTCATGCATCAGTGTTGGTTACAGCTATTTGTTACTCTGTCATTTAACTGTGTCCTATGCTTGAATTTGGTGCTAGTTGTGTATGGCCATATTATTTAAGCACTCCACACTTGTGAATTATTTCCAGAGATGCTGTCTGCTCTAAATTTATTCTGCTATAGCTGGAATACAAATCGCTAAAACATGCTTGATGAAAACTCTGAGACACTGCTACAACTGTTGAAGTTTTTGAATATAAGCCAAATTACAAATGAGAAAACAGTTGTTAGTTTCAGAAATATTTTGGAAGTGTCTGGTCATTCAAATTTAGCAGGGAAGGTAATTTTACTTATTAAACAAAAGTGATTTATAAATAATTTTGGGAAATTAAGCATCTGGACTCACTCAGGACTTGCATATTTCATGATTTTTAAATGATGCCAACTCGAAACAAATCTGGGCATTTAAGATAATTTTACTTGCCAATAAAACCTCACTCACTCACTTACTGTTAAGAATTTCATGTTTTCTTATTTTCTACTGAAAAATTAGAATCACTTATATAATATTTGTATATTTGGGGTTAAGTGTTAGATTAATTTTAAATTTAAACCCGCAGATCATCAGGTTGCATTATTTCAAAATCACACACACACACACACACACACACACACACACACATACATACACACACAAACACAAACACATATCTGTGCTTCTGAAAAGTAATCATTAAATTTTTTATCAAAGGTAGCACTGGGGTGACAATTTGACTAAGATCTTTTGATGTCTGAGAACTTGTTCAAGCAAAGTGTAGAAAACTCAATCATGGAACTGCAAAGTTTGCTCAGTGGTTAAAACTGTAAGTCATTCTTATAGAAACTCAGGTTTGATTCCCATCGCCCACTTAGTAACTTGTTATCATCTGTCACTCTGGTGCCGGGGAATCTGATGCATTCTTGACCTCTTCAGGAACCAGGCACACATATGTTGCACACACATATACATGCAGGCAAAGCCACACATGTAACATAAAATAAATCTATAAAAATGTTAAAAATTCAAATTGAGCAATTGATACTATAACATTCAATGAATTTAAAACCAACCATAGAACAGCTAAAGAATGTAATGAGAAACTAATGACTTGGGAGATTCTAGAAAAACTCAAACACAACAATGGCTTACTTTATTTCTTAGAGTTTCAATCAAGAAGACATTTTTATTAACTATTATTTTTAATTATCAGAAAACATTTATCATTCTCAGACTTGAGGACTTATAAACTTTTAAGGTGTGAGACTCAATACAATTGAGGACAAGATTAATACTCCTTGAAGCAGCTATTGGATCTATTGATAATTTTGCAATCCCTAGACATTTATTGCACAGTTATTACATGTCGGAAGTGTTAACAATGGGACTAATTACTTCTTTGCAAGTTATCTGAGCACTCCTACAAAGTTAGAAATATCTTTTGCCTTAAATGTAAAATTGAATATGAACAGAGAGCTATGCACTGACAGTCTCCAACTCACATAATGTGAACTAGTCAGAGGGATACACACACATGCATATACACATGCACATTCATGTGCACATGAATGAACATACATGCACATACACACACACATATACACACACATATACACACACAAACACACATGTACAGATTTTTAACTTGTGGACTGTATTAAAGATAGCAGGAACTGCTTTGTATGAGTGATACTTTGGTCTAGTATAGTTTATGCTTCCAGTCTTTGCATTCACTTTAAAGCATAGGGTTTTTTTACATTATTTATTATTTATTTTTAAGTGCATTAGTGTTTTGCATACATGTATATCTATGCACTGTGAGTATGTGGTTTTTATCAGAGCCTGAAGAGTGCATTGCATCTTCCAGGACTAAATTATAAATGAGTGTGAGGCATGAGGACTGTGCTGGGAATTGAACCTAGGTTCTCTGGAGAACCAGCAATTGCATTTATGTAAGGGTTTAAACCATCTCTCTAGACCCTAAGGTATAGGATTTTTGTTATTTTAAAGCAAGGCTAATGGAAACATTTAAGACAGTTTTCTTTTTCCTATTCTTGCAATATTGACAAAGGGCTTTGCTTTCTTTTTTACATAAAAGTACCAAAGTCAGGGTTCTTCATCTTTGAATGTAGTCTTTGAAAGATGAGCTAACACCTTCCATTGCTTTTATGTTTTACTTTATAATTGGTGCAGTGGGATTGTGAATTCCAGTTTGAAAGGATAGACCAGTACATATGTGTGCTATAGCTTACTCAGTACATTGAATTTTAATCATGTTTTCTCATTTAGGTAAAGTGTCCTAGAAGAAGCAATATACTGGGTTTGGAGTTTTCATGATTAACCTTCAGCATTTTCATGAGCTAGCGTATTAAACACTGGTCTGTCATATGGGGATTACTGACAAAAATACTCCTTTAACCTTTGGGAACCTAATCTGTCTGCTTGGATTTAGAGACATTGCTTTATACCTGAAATCACTTAATTTACATATTGTGTTCATTTGTATATGATAATTGGAAATGAGCGAGAGTAACTTGTCAAAAGTACTGATTCATCAGAATTGTGATTCCTTAAAACACACAAGCTTTTTATTAGACGTTCATTTTGCTTTTTACAAAAGACAAATTCTGTCACTTACCGTCTTTCTACCTCCTCTTTAATGGGATTTCAAGACCTGCAGTCCCAGAAGCTTTTATGTAGATCAGTCAGTCAGAACCAGGCTTGCCACTCTCTGTCGGTATCTATCTGAATTGTGTCCAGTTATGTTCTTGTAATTTTGCCTTAAAGAGAGGTAGTGAAGTTTATGGTATTGTTACATATTGAGTTCCAGTCCTGCCTAGGCTATATGGGATACTATCTCAAAAAGAAAAAAGAAAAGAAAAGAAAGGAAGAGAAGAGAAGAGAAGAGAAGAGGAAAGGAAAGGAAAGGAAAGGAAAGGAAAGGAAAGGAAAGGAAAGGAAAGGAAAGGAAAGGAAAGGAAAGGAAAGGAAAGGAAAGGAAACAGTGATCCAAATCTGAGAAGTCAAAGTGCAGGAGCAATGGCAGGTGCCCTTTTTGGAGCTGTCTTGGACACCTCTGGAGCTTCCATGACCACTAAACTGTAGGGAGGTATCCTAGACTTTCCACTCCAATTTGAATTTAATGAGCCTTGTCTTCTGGAAGCATTGTTGTTCATCCATGCAGTAAAAACTCCACTCAAAAAAAAAAAAAAAAGCAAGGGTGAAAGCTACTCTTATCTGTGGATGTTAAAGACAAGATCTAGCATGTAGTAAGGAATTATTCTGGTCTTGCAAAGTGACAGTAATAAATTCTATTATAATGCCCGTGGCCTCACAAGCCCTGGGAAGCTGGCTGGGTTTACAGTACCATACATGATTTCCCTAATGCTGAGTGGGCCATATATCCAATTAAGGAGCTACTGGTTGCTGTGAATGTACCTTTATGCATACCTTGACATGATGGTAATAATTGTCATGGCTTATAGATATTACACGTGGGTAAAATGTTCACTTTCATCCCTCCCTTGACAGTTTGCACAATATTTTCTGAAACCATGGAAAAGAGGTTTATAGGTCATATCCAGCTCAAATAATATGAGTTCTGTGTCCTCGGTATGTGATACCTTTACAAATACAAGTCCACCCTGAGCCCCTGAGAGGCAACCAAGGCACAATAATATATATTGTGAAGAAGTATACTGTGAAACAACATATCCTAGAAATGGTTGCATATACAAACCAGGAACAATGGTAGTATCAATTCTCATGTTCATATGGAATGGAGGTAATTTTGCAGAGTCCCACCTGTAGAAAAGGAACTATGCAATGAATGACTGCTGTGAGAAGAATTAGCCTCTCCTTTGAATGGGTCCACTTACTGGTGTACAATACTATGTGGTCACCCTTGAAAACCTGTGTGTATGAGTGAGTGTATGTGTGTGTGTGTGTGTGTGTGTGTGTGTGTGTGTGTGTGTATACATGCACATGTGCATATACACATATCTAAAAAACATGAGACTATTAAAGCAATATAATTCTATTTCACATTTTAAAAATTTGAAAATTCAAAACAAAGGGCAAAAGTTTCTTTTATTTTTGTTGTTTTAATAATTTACATACCAAATGTTGTCACGCTCTTAGTCCCCCCTCACAGAGTTCAATCCCCCATCCCTCTTCCCCTTCACCTCTGAGAGGGTACCCACTAGTATCCCCCAAACCCTGGGGCATCACGCCTCTATAGGATTAGAGACATCCTCTTCCACAGAGGCCAAGCAAGGCAACCCTCTGTTACGTATGTGCAAGGGGCTTCAGACCAGCCTGTTTATGTTCTTTGGTTGGTTGCTCAGTATCTGGGAATTCCCAGGGGTCCCTGGTAGTTGACACTGTTGGTCTTCCTATAAGGTCCCCATCCCCTTCAATTCCTTCAATCCTTCCCCTAACTGTAGTAAGGAACCCCTACCTCTGTTCAATGCTTAGCTATGAATATCTGCATCATCTGTTTCTGCCTGCTGCTAGTACATCCTCCCAGGTGACAGTCATGCTAGGCTCTAGTCTGAAAGCACAATATAGCATCAGTAATAGTGTCAGGGGTTGTGCCAACCCAGAGAATAGATCCCAAGTTGGACCAGTCACTCAGCAGCCATTGCTTCATACTCTGCTCCATTTTTGTCTCTGAATTTCTTGTAGACAGAAGCAATTTTGGATAGAATGCTTTGTAGTTGGGATGATGTCCCCATTCCTTCACTGGGGGTCCTTTCTGACTACTGTAGGTAGTTTCTTCAGGTTCCATATCTGTGCAGTTGGACATTTTGGCTAAGGTCACCCACATTGAAATCTGGGAGCCTCCATCATCCTAGGTCTCTGGGACTTCCTAGAAATTTTCTTCTACATCCTACCCCTCAGCAGCATACTTTCATTCATTCTCCTGCCCCTCTGGCCCCCTCTCCTGTCTCCTTCCATACCTGATCCTGCCCACTTTTCCCCTCTCCCTCACCTCTCCCACCCAGAATACTCCCTCCCTCTGCCTCCATGATGATTTAAGCATCATCACTTGGACCTTCTTTCCTATTTAACTTCTAAGGGTCTGTGAGGTATATCATGCATATTCTGTACTTTGGGCCATTATCCATTTATCAGTGAGTATATACCATGCATGTTCTTTTGGTTACCTCACTCAGGATGTTAATTTCAAGTTCCAATTGCCTGCAGAACTCATGATGTCCTTATTTTTAATAGCTAAATAGTATTGAATTCTGTAAATAAACCATATTTTCTGAATCCATCCTCAGTTGAGGGATATTTGTGTTGCTTCTAGTTTCTGGCTTCCAGTTTCTCCTGCCCCTCTGGTCTTCTCTCCTTCTCCTTCCATACCTGATAAGGGTGCAGGAATAAGGGTGCAGGGTCCTGTTTATGTATCCAGTCTGTTAGTCTGTGTCATTTTACTGGGGAATTGTTGCTTCCTATTATTTTTGAAGTTATTTTTATATTTGTGTGGCTTTCTTCATTTGGGTTTGTTGAAAGATTACTTTCTTGCTTTTTCTAGGGTGTAGTTTCCCTTTTGTGCTGGCATTTTCCATCTATTATCCACTGTAGGGCAGGATTTGTGGAAATATATTGTATAAATTTGGTTTGTCATAGAATATCTTGACACTACCTCTGAGTAAAGGGCTCAAAAACAATTTTACAAGCAAATGGTGTCAAGAAACAAGCTGGAGTAGCCATTCTAATATCAAATAAAATCAAACTTTTAACCAAAAGTTATCAAAAAGGATAAGGAAGGATACTTTATACTCATCAAAGGAAAAATCCACCAATTCTGAACATCTATGCTCCTAATCCAAGAGCACTCCATTTCATAAAAGAAACTTTAGTAAAGCTCAAAGCACACATTATACCTCACAAAATAATAATGGGAGACTTCAATACCCCACTCTCATATATGGACAGAACATGGAAACACAAACTAAACAGAGACACAGTGAAACTAACAGAAGTTATGGAACAAATGGATTTAACAGGTATCTATATTTATCCTAAAACAATATATATATATATATATATATATATATATACACACATACACACACATATATGTATGTATATATATACATATATATATGTATATATATATATATACATACATACACATGTATATATATTGTGTGCCACTGGAGTAATGTTCTTAGTGTTGTGATCAATCATATCATGACTCAAGCCAGAGACACAGACTGGCTCATTTTTTTAATGCAGTTGGAAGCAGCACACTGAACCTTAGTATCAATTTGTTTACTTTGTTTGGAACTCATTTCCATCAAGAGATACTAATATTATCCACGACAGATTCTGTGCCCTTTTCAACTCATTTTCTGTTTTAAGTTTCTGAGTTGCTGTATTGGTGCTAAGTATTTTAAAGGAAGAATTAAAATCTCAAGTAACAAGCATTAACTAGAGGCACAAAATGCTGAGTGTTGGACTCAGCTTGTGTAAGTTAGTAATAAAATAATTAAAAAATCAATAAATTTAAAGAAATTCTAAAAGGTAGGACACAGCTGCTTTCTTCCAGCCTCTGCAAAAGAAACTAATGGGTTAGAGAAAAATAGGAAGTTTGAACTTTCTGTAGAAATTAAATTGGGAAGCACATGAAACAATTTTAAGTTGTCTCTCGGGGATATGGGGGAAATTAAAGCAATTAAACAATCTGGTAAAAGGGAGTGAAAACAAGTAGGAGCTATCTTCTTCTCTTTTTTTTTTTTCTTTTTTATGGCTTCACACTTATGCTTAGACGTGGCTTCTCCCTGGCCACGTTCAGATTTAAGATCTTCCTTCATGTGCTCCACATCACCATTCCCCATAATTCCTCCTCTGCCTCCACTCTACACAAACTTCCAGATTAGTTTTGCATCTCTGGACCATCAGAGGTCCTTGTGATATGAATTATATTGTTAAAGATTCGATTATACTGCCATGATTGTTTGTGCTTGTTGAGAGCTGACAGCAAAAGATGGGCTCTCTCCTCTCAGACTGAATTATATTCATCGCAAGTATCTTCCTAGACCTTCTCTTGGGGAAGGCTGTCCCTGCCTCTCTGACATAGAAAGGGTGAACAGAAAACTGCTTAGAAACTTTAAAACATTGTACCCTTGAGAACTGCAGGAAGGTGATCCATTTACAGCTGAGGTTAGTATTGTTAATATTACAGTATAAAATCTTCTGGAATTGAACAAAGATCAGGAAGTTATCCATTTTATCTAAAGCTCTGTTCTGTCTGGAAATTTTCCAATTGGGAGTTATAATGAGATAGCTTCACAGAATTCCATGGTCATTTTTATTGGTTATTATAAATACCTGACTGGCATTTTTGTTTGTTATTTTTGTTTGCCCTCCCAATGTGCCTACTGGATGTTATGTCTAATTTGATGTCTTACTATCTGCTACTTGTTTGTCTTATTTTCACTTGACTCATGCTTAGTTACCTCACTCACTGTAAACCAAAAGCAGGGCTATTGTCTTGGTTTGAATATGCTTGTCCCATGAAATGGCACTATTTGGAGGTGCAGTCTCATTGGAATAGGTGTGTCACTGTGGGCCTGGACTTCCAGCTGCCTGGCCTGGAAGCCAGTATTCTCCTGGTAGCCTTCTGATGAAGATATAGAATTCTCAGGTCTTCCTGCACCATGCCTGCATGGATGCTTCCATGCTCCTGCCTTGATGATTCTGGACTGAACCCATGAACCTGTAAGCCAGCCCCAATTAAAGGTTGTCCTTTATATAAGAGTTGTCTTGATCATGGTGTCTACTCACAGCTGTAAAATCCTAACTAAGACGGCTATCCTAGATCATTCTCCTATCATAACAATCCTGCTACCTCTCTTTCCAATATCCATTGCCTCTTTCTCTTTACTGTTACTGACTTCAGTTTGCAATACACCCACAATGACTCCAAATCTTGATTGGTGTAGTTTATTAACGGAAATCTATTTCCCTTTCCACATAAGGTCCAGTTATAGCCAAGGAGATTACATAAAATTATATTAGAAAAATGTATGTATTTTCAATTTTATTTTAGCCTACCAGTTAGATCACACTTTAACAACATTAGTAATCCTTGAAAACTTGTACTTTTTCTAGTATTGTTAACTATGTTCATCCATAGAAATATATAAAGAGCCTACTGAGTCCATTTAGTGTTGCCTGGACGTATGCTTTTAAAGCTGGCCACCTGGTATTAGATAATCAGTTAGGGGGTTCATCTGAAGAAGACTGATTTTTTCCTTCCCTCAGCAGTCATTAGTCACCTCTTCATCTAGAGGTGCAGCATTGTGATATTTTCCTGTTGGATTGTCATCTGGTGTTGCCATTGTTCAAATCTTGTTTAGCCAACCAGATGGTTGAGTTTAATTAGTGCAACTTCCTAATCTTGTATAAAAGATGCAATTATTCACAGGATTCTGATCTACTGGCTCTTAGTCCTCTCCCCTTTCTTCCTTGTCCCCACTTCACTAATGTTCTGTGAGCCTTAGGTTAGCTTTTATGTGATAGATGTGTCAACGGGGACTGGGTTCCCCATGGACTTAGCATTTTGACCAGTTGTGGCAGGCTGTTATGCTCTCTGTCTATAGCAAAAATATGCTTCTTTGATAAGACATTAATTACACTTATCTGTGAGTTTAAGAAGTTATATTAAGGATTGAATTAGAGATGATGCTAGTTTCAAGACAGTATCAATAGTAGATTCTATTCTCAATTCCATGGTGTAAGCATATGTGGGTATTTGGCGAGGATCTCTCCCTCCTTCCCTTTTTTTCCACACCTTTTCTTTACTCACCTCTATACCATTTCCCTTCTTTTCTCTTTATCACTCTCTTGTAAAAAGAAAAAAAGAAAAATATCTCATACCAATGTGAAAATAAAAGTCCATTACGTACATACTTAAAGAGAAAATGAGTGTTATAAAGACATGTACCTATTTCTTTCAGTTTCTTCAAGCATTCACAGTTATATTGTTATGGTGTTAGAGTGTGTGAACACTGAACAGGGTCTTACTTTTATTGGAAAACTTTATGAATGTGTATTTGTTGTGTTGGCTGACAGATTTTAAAATGACATTTTTGTCTGTGTATACCAGGTGATTTGACTGTAGTCAGTTGCAATTACCTTTTGCTTTCCTTCATTTCCATTCTTGTTTGTCATCCTGAATTATGACCCTTATCTACTTCATGTCATATATGTGCATGTCGGCATATACATTTAGCAATCATCATCCCTAATTCCAAGCATTTTCTTATAAATGACAAAATACTGCTCTTTCTGCCCGAATCAAACTCTATTGTCTATATACCATAATTTCTTTACCCATTCATGTGCCTAATTTAAATAGCAGTACAATAAATAACAAGTAATTGAGTGGAAATTCTCCTAAATATATATGAATATATCTTATAGAAAATACACTGAAATTAATGTAAAGGTTATTCATTAAATAAGTGTTACAAAGGGATGTATACAACAAGTTTCTTATTGAGTGAGACCTCCCACTTGTCCATACTGATACTGGCCATATGCTATCCGAATAGGGCAAGGTTCTCCCATAGGCTTGCTAATCCACAATAGGGACAAATCAAATGCATTCATGACTAACCATATCATTCTTAAACTCCAATTTAATTGTGTCTTATGCCTCCATAATACCATCATTCAGTGGTTTCAGTGTGCCTTGTTTCTTTTAAGGCCTCCAGTACTAATTGGTAACTTCATCTCTAAATTCATAATGATAAGTATCGATTATAAAAATACAGCTTTCAAATTGCCCTAATGCAAACCTCCATCTGAAATGCCCAGAAGACTTTGAGTGTTTGTTGCTGAAACAGCCAAGGTTTTGCTTCTGATAATGTGTCCTGAGACTGATATGAGATGTAGTGACATATCAGAGTTGCAAAACTTCCATCTACATGTACCAGGTCTTTATTTTCTATTAAAAAAAGGAATCACTACATTTTTTTTTCTAAATTTTCCAGTTAGTTACTTGAGTAATTTCTACCCCCAACCCCCATCCTTCCCAATCATTCCCTTCCTTCATTAGAAAAAAATCTAAAGTAGGCTGTCTTGAACTGTTTGTGACTAAGACTGACTTTATGAATTTTGTGGTTATGTCTGTATTGTCTAATTTTAATCCTAGTTCTTTTATGCCGCACAAACAATTATTTCCACATTAAGTTTACAATCTAACACTTCCCTTGTGATGACAATTGTTTTAGGTTTCATCAATCAAACTTTATTCTCCTCTCATACACAAAGGAGACACTTCTTGACATCTTTCTTTTTATGAGAAGGCAACTTAATAACAAAATCACGCTACTACTTAACCAAGTAAACTAGTAAACTGAGTCCATATTAAAACCCAGGCCAATCCAGATTCTTCTCCTGTTTTCTTGAGCTTCATTGACATGTTGTATTAACAATGTTTACTAGACAAATAAAGTACATTACCAATTTTTGTGAAACCCAGTGTCTCTCTCCAATTATATTTTCCCCTAGTCCCTGAATTGTACACTGAATGAGCATTGGAAACAAAAGACAAGTCACTTTAGTGTGTGCAGAGAACCACACGTAACTATGTAAGTACAGGCTTATATCCTTAGGGGACTGGTTTTGTTGAAAATTGACTATTTTCCATAATGGGCAGATGTATTGATGTGAACAAAACGTAAAGGGATGCTAGATAGACTGATTGAGTAATCATCCATTGGTTTTCTTATGCCAACTTGGTCAACAAAGGCAACCATAACCCAGAACAATTCTGAAATACATTTGGGAGAAACTGGTTTCTCAGATGGCTTTTCCTCCCTCAACCAGTACTTGGTAGAAATCAGAAATTAGATACCTGCTCAAGAGATCTCTTGGGATAAGTAGTACCAAGAGAAGAGGAAAAAAAGAAGATTGGGAGTAATTTAATAAATTTCTCAGAAGGAAGACAGGAAAGAAGAAGCAGTGGGCATGGAGGGTAGCAGGAAGAAAATATGGCAGAAAAAAAGAACTTGTATTGGTTTGAGAGACAGTTATGCAGCTATAAGGCTGAAAAGGAGGAAAGTGAAAGTATCTTGGACAAGGACAAAAGAAAAACACCAGAGGAAAAGAAGTTGATATGGAAAATTTCTCAGAAATATACTTCTCATCATTGAAAAGAATTCTCTCCAAAGTTGGTCCTTAACCCAAATCAGGGGAGTGGCTGAGCTTGTACCATATCTGGTATAACATTTATCATCACACAGATCACCTCTTACCTCATCCCTTACCTGAATTCCCATTGTGAAGTGTGTATGCCCTTCACTTATCCACAGTACAGCCAAATACATAGACTCAGGATCTAAGTGTAGGAGTGTTTATTGAAACCATTTGTGTGAAATACAGTTTTGTATTTCACAAACTGACAGAGACTGAAGATAGAGGCAAATAATTGTGTCCTTGATGGGGATTTCTGAGGCAGGAATTAAAGATAGTAGGAAAAAAATCAGCTACCACACCAATGTGGCTAAGTGAATTTTTCAAAGGTCTTTCTCATCACTGATAAGTCTAGTACAGTGGTTCTCAATCTGTGGGTCATGACTCTGATAGGAATTTTATATCATATATCCTACATGTATACTTACATTTGACTCATAACAGCAGCAAAATTATAGATACAAAGTAGCATCAAAATGATTTTTGGTTGGGGTCACTGCAGACAGGATGAGGAATTGTATGAAAGGGTCACAGCATTAGGAAGGTTAAGAACAACTGATCAAGATGATGCCAGGTAAACAGAAATAATGTTTTTTCCATTTTGGTAAGGTGAAATATATACCTAACAAGGATATAATTTTAATAGACAGGCAGGTCCATTTAATGCATATGAATCTATTTAAAGTGACTTATTCATACACAACATGTATACTGGACTTGAAAAAATCAATTCTGTGCCATATAACTGATGAATGTAAAGAACTATCATTTAAGATATCACTTTATCCTAGTTGAATCAATATTTTTGTTATTTCTAGCAGTTATCCTTATAGTGTGTTCATATTTTGTCTAACACAACTTGTTTGCCATCTTGGGATAAATAGAATATGTAAACAAGCTCTTTCACAACCTTCTTTCCACTGATAATTACAATTCATTTTGTAAATTCTAGTTCTTTTTTTTTTGGTTTTTTGGTTTTTTTTATTTTTTGAAACAGGGTTTCCCTGTGTATTTCTGGCTGTTCTGGCATTCATTCTGTAGACCAGGCTGGCCTCGAACTCAGAAATCCACCTGCCTCTGCCTCCCAAGTGCTGGGCTTAAAGTTATGTGCAACACTGCCCGGCTAAATTCCAGTTCTTGTCTTAGGTATACTCTCAGTCAAAACACTGGAATTTCACATTACTACAACAATTTTTTGATATATATATATATATATATATATATATATATATATACAAATATATAAATATATAGGAATACAATTAAACAGCAAAATATTCTTTAATTTACAATGCGTTTAGTTCATAAGAATCATACCAAGTAATTATTTCCATATTGTGTGAATGAGTGTGTGCACACACTCACATATATGCCATCAATTCCTTTCATTGCTTTTCACAACCAAGTGATAGTGCTTTGTAAGGACTACCTCATTAACTGCTTCAAACGCATGAGGTAATGTCTTGATCAGGGTTTCTATTCCTGCACAAATATCATGACCAAGACGCGAGTTGGGGAGGAAAGGGTTTATTCAGCTTACTTCCACATTGCTGTTTATCACCAAAGGAAGTCAGGACTGGAACTCAAGCAGGTCAGGAAGCAGGATCTGATGTAGAGGCCACAGAGGGATGTTCTTTACTGGCTTGCTTCCCCTGGCTTGCTCAGCCTGCTCTCTTATAGAACCCAAGACATCCAGCCCAGGAATGGCACCACCCACGAAGGGCCCTCCCACCTTGATCACTCATTGAGAAAATGCCCCACAGCTGGATCTCATGGAGGTACTTCCCCAACTCTAGGTCCCTTCTCTGTGATAACTCTAGCCTGTCTCAAGTTGGCACACAAAACCAGCCAGTACAAGTAATTTTATAACATCTATGTTTAAAGAAACTGAATCATGTGGTTTGTGGATTGAACTTTGTGTATTCTGATATTCTGGGCTAATATCCACTTATCAGAGAATGCATACCATGTGTGTTCTTTTGTGATTGGGTTACCTCACTCAGGATGATATTCTCCAGATCCTTCCATTTCCCCAAGAATTTCATAAATTCATTATTTTTAATAGCTGAGTAGTACTCCATTGTGTAGATGTACCACATTTTCTGTATCCATTCCTCTGTTGAGGGACATCTCAGTTTTTTCCAGTTTCTATTATAAATAAGGCTGCTATGAACATAGTGGAGCATGTATCCTTATTACATGTTGGAGCATTTTCTGGGTATATGCCCAGGAGTGGTATAGCTGGGTCCTCTGGTACTACTATGCAAGAAAAAGGAAGACCAAAGTGTGGAAAGTTCATTCTTTCTTAAAAGGGGGAACAAAATATGCATGGAAGGAGTTGTAGAGACTAACTATGGAGCAGAGACTGAAGGAAGGACAATCCAGAGACTGCTCCACCTGGGAATCCTTCCCATATTCAATCATCAAATCCACACACTATTGTGGATGCCAGCAAGTGATGGATGACAGGAGCCTGAAATAGCTGTCTCCTGAGAGGCTCTTACAGTACCCGAGTAATACAGAACAAGAGGCTCACATCCATCTATCAGACTGAGTACAGGGTCCCCAATGAAGGAGCTAGAGAAAGGACCCAAGGAGCTGAAGGGTTTGCAGCTCCTTAGGATGAACAACAATATGAAGTAACTAGTACTCTCGGAGCCCAGGAACTAAATCACCAACCAGAGTACACATGGTGAGGCTTATGGCTCCAGCTGCATATGTAGCAGAGGATGGCCTAGTTGGTCATCAATGGGATGAGAGGCCCTTGGCCCTGTGAAGGTTCTATGCCCCAGTGTAGGGAAATGCCAGGGCCAGGATGCAGGAGAAGGTGGGGTAGTGAGCAAGGGGAGGGGGGAGGGAACAGGGGTTTGTTTTTGTTTTTTTATTTTATTATTTTATTTTATTTTATTTTATTTTGGAGGGGAACCTGGGAAAGAAGATATTGTATGACATGTAAATTAAAAAACATCTAATAAAAAAAGAAACCGAATCATGAAAATGTTGAACACTTCACCAGCACAAACAACTTAGCATTCCAGAATTCTACAAAGTAACCTTTGTCCCATCCCTTATCTTATAACGGTCTAAATTGAGTCTGTGCCTCCTAATCCATGGGAAGAAATTATAGTCACTGAGGCCTCACATCCCTATCCATCTTCTCAACTTACAGTCTTTATGTCTTAGGGATTTCTTCCTTGTACCCTGATGAACATAATGCTATCCAGTGATCATGTAAAATTCTATCCAAGGTGTCTTATGGCTTTCTCATGTTTCTGTAGGCTCCGGAAGACATTGGTTTCTCTTAGATTCTTTGGCATGTCTCTCAATGGCAGTCTGATAACAAAAAATAGCAATGAAGAAATCAAATTTGAGGTGACCCATGGTAACTACTGAGTTTATCATCCTGCCTTCCCTGTGTTTACAAGCTCAGGTCAGTAGAAACACACAGTTAAGAAAACCTGAAATTGTACCCATTCCTGCTAAATCTGCTAAATCTGCTTCTTGGCCTCAAAGTGTATCTCATTCAGTCTGGCAGACAGTAGCTGTCCTCTTCTGAATAGGACAAAACAGAGTATGATTCAGTGGGGCCGTTAGGAGGAATAGAGAGAAACTTGGCATTACAGAAAAAGGGAGACATGAGAGCAGGACACTTCGTGAAACTTTTGGCAATAGAGAAAATGTTTGGTGAACAGGCTGTTAAGGTGGAGAACAAAACTATGTGCTTCACAGAAAGGTAACGGGGAGTTTAGAAAACAGAATTTGAGTTGGTTTGTGTGGTTGGTCTATAGGCAGGATGTCAAGTAGGCAGAACCTGAAGGAGGCTTGAACAATACGGCAAGGAGAAGCTTGTGGAGGGTGGCCGGGTATAGAGCCCAATAGGCTAGGAAGCTTTCTTGGCATCCCTTCAGAAGACTGGTCTCCAACATGTTCATTTCACCAGTAGCAATGAACAACTGAAATGGATCCAAATTTGCTCTGTATTTATACCTCATAGATCACCCTGCCCTTGTCCTGTGACATAGTACCCATTGTGATGACACACACACTCTCTCTGTCTTTGGTACAGTGCTTCAGCTTAGCTACCCAAAAGATGGAGCAGGGTCTAGGTGTAAGGGTAATATTGTTCAGTAGTACTGAGAATGGCATTTACATCAGTCCTTCTGAGATATGATGGAAATCGCCAGTCTATTGTCCAGGACCGGTCCCAAGTATAGCACAAATTCATGTGTCTAGGTTTTGGGGTTGCCTTATTGAACACAAAAGTCATTGCTGTATGGTGATTACATGTATCTTAAAAAGCCTTCAAGCTGATTTGTATCACTAGGTAAATAAGTGATTTGGGATAACCTTGTCCATCATAAGAACACTGTACACTAGGAAGGGAACTACTGCAGGAAGAACTGTCCTGCTTCCTGATTGCCTACTTTCTTTTTTTTTTCTTTCTCTCTTTCTTCCTTCCTTCCTTTTTCTTTCTTTCCTTTCTCTTTCCTTCCTTCCTTTTCTCCTTCCTTCCTTATTTTTTTCCTTTTTCAAAGTTTGTGTTAGAGTTTATTCATCCTAAGTGAAGCCATTGAAGAGTAGCATGCGTAGTTTGCATTGTTTCTTTTCTTATATAGCATTTTTTCTTTAAAATAGGTTCTTTTCTCATATAATATACCTTGATTATAGTTTTTCCTTCCTCTAGTTTGTATTTCCAATAGATACCATATAGACACCAATTATAAAATTTTTGGTGATTACTTTATAATTCTATAATTTGCGTATTGCTGAATTGTATATTTTAAACATAACAAAATAAAATATGAGAAAGTAAAACAAAGACTATCACATCCAACACATTCAAGCTGTACAGAACAAACCAACAGAAGAAAAGGAGCCCAGAGAGCCATTCATTTGTATTCTCAGGAGAAACCCCATAAGGATTCTAAACTGGAAACCATAATTTATATGGTGTAGACCCGTGCAGGCTGCTTTATGTTTTGGGAATTCATATTGTGAGATTTGCTAATGGTGGTTAAGAGGGCCTTGTTCTCCTGGTATCCTGCATCCAGTCGTGGTAGAGGTTCTTGAGCTCTGAGAGGAGGAATTTGATGAAGATATCCCATTTAGGGCTGAGTGTTCCAAAGTCTCTCACTATCTGGCTTTCTGCATTTGTCCCTGTCTGCTGCAGGAAGAAGCTTCTCTTTATGTATAAGTATTTTATTACATCTATCTATCCATCCCTCGAACCATCAATCATCTATTTATTTATCTGTCTGTCTATCCATCTATATCTATCATCTATGTATCTAATCTTTTACTTATTTATTTATTTATCCATTTATTTATTTATTTATTTAGAGAGAGAGAGAGTGTGTGTGTGTGTGTATGTGTGTGTGTGATTGCCTATGCCTGTGAGTATAGAAAATAGTGAATAATCTATGTGACTTCCCAGCTAATTCTTGACACAGGGCTTCTCACTGAAACTAGAAGCTCACCTTTTCAGAGAAACTGACTAGAAGTTAATCTCAAGCATTTGCTTGTTTGGGCCTAAGTGCTGGTGTTACACATGAGTAATGTTGTATCTGGCTTTTGCCAAGAGATTGGAATCTGAGCTCCATGCCCCATGGTGTGCAGCAAGCACTTTATGTACTTGGCCATTGTCCTAGCTCCATAGACAGATGTGAGTCCTTTCTCTGATGTAGGTCATGTATTCCCTAGTGTGATCATCTCCTTCAGAGTATATTTTAATCATTAATTTTCTTCATTTATTTTCCTAATTAGAAAAGATTGGAGTAGAAAGTGAGAAAATTCATTTTAAAGATACTTTCTTTAGGGCTGAGCCTGGTAAATTTTAAAATAATCCATAATTAATACAGAAAATGTGTCAAAAATGGTTACCTAGAATGAATTATGCTACATAAACTATGATGTCTGCATAACAGATTCCCTTAGATCAATAACTCCATGTTCTTTTTTGTGTAGAGTCATTTCTTCCCCTAGAGGCTACCATTAAAAGACTTCCACTGCTTCAGTAGCTTGAGAACAGAAAAGCACTTGAGAACAGAACAGAACAGCGACAGCCATCCCAAGTAAGTTTGATGTGATCTTTCACCCTTTTTTTTATTAATTGTTCTTTGACAATTTTACATATGTACATATGCTTTCTTTCTACTTTTCCCCTTGTGCTTTTCTCTGCAAATCTTTTTCTTGTGGTCATGTCCATTCACTTTATTTTTGATTCACTGAGTTTAACCAGGGTTATGTGTATGATACTGGATTTGGATCCATTGGAGCCTGGAATTACTGGTAGAAACACCAGTAGAGGATAATGATTTTTCTCGTCCAAGTAGTTCAATAGTGGGCGGTAGTATTCTTTGGACCTTTGTCTTCCATGAGAAATTACTAAGAGAACCAGTATTATGTGGGTTCATACCTGCTTTTATCATGATTGTAATATTTGTATCAAGTCTAGACAATGGCGTATTGCACAGTCTCTATCTATCTTGTCTCTAACATACTCCTCACCTGTCTTTCACAAGGATATGCATGTGTACATACACACACAAACACATGCACACACACACACCAAATAGATAGATAGATAGATAGATAGATAGATAGATAGATAGATAGATAGGTAAAATATAACTTTAAAGCCAGATATTTAGAAGACAGTCTGATACTGGGCCAATTTAAACAAAAGTGGTATGTTCTCCACTTGCACCTATGACCTCCATAAGCATGATGGATTAAAAAGGTATACTGTATTATATGTGGGTTCTCTGGGTGTTATTTTATATACTCAGGTTTTATGTAATCAGGTGGCCTAGACCCCCAGTAAATCCCAAGGAGACCTTGAACTGTGATCCTCTGCCTTCATTTCCCAATGCTGAAGTTGTATGTGTGTTCTATCATACCTTGTTATTGCAAGAAGCTTTACAAGATCCTTCTTGATATCTTCCTTGAGTTGGTCAATGTTCGGAATTAAGTTCTCAAATTTTCATGCAGTTTTTACAGCTTCCAACGCTTTTTTTCAAGTTGATTTCTAGGTTTATTGCATTTTGGACAGGAAAGATATTCAACATGATTCAAATCCTTTAAAAAAAAAATGGTGAGCCTTGTTTTGTGTCCTATTAAGCAATTACCTGATCATTCCTGGAGAAAGTTCCATTGTTGATGATAAAGATGTATGTTTGGCAGCTGTTGGATGAAATGCATATTAAATCTTGTTATCTTTATACAAGCAACTCTGTAATTTCATTGAAAATTTTCTACCTGTTTGATATGTGCATTACAGAAAGTAGCATTTTAAAAATCTCAACTATTTTCATATTGGTGTCTATTTCTTTTTTTATGACCACGAATGCTTGGATTACATAATTGGATACTCTGAATTTCTGTTTGCTATTACTGGATAGGCCTACTTAACACTGTATGGTGACCTTTATTGTTTCTAAGTTCTTGGTGTTACATCTGTTTTATTCTGTGTACATATGGCTGCTTCTGCTTTTAGTTTTAGTAACATGTACTCCCCTTCACTCTCAACTGAGTGCTTCAAGGTAAAGTGAATTTCTTGTAATCAACAATAGCTGTTTTGTGAACTGTTTTATTTTGCTTTGTTTCCCATCCAAACATTCTAGTTCTCTCAGACTTTTGCCTGCTAACATTCTGGGCAGTTTTTACCATTGAGAACTAGCTACTAGCTGTTATGTAACTTGTTTTCTACCTTTTGTTGTAGTTCTTTTCATTATTTCAGTCTTCCTTGATAGTTAAATAAATTCTTTTGGAAGTGTCTTCTGATACCTTTTTTATTTGTTTATTTTACATCCTGCTCACTGCCATCCTACCAGTCAGCCCCAAAGGTGTTAATATCTTTTATGCTATGGATATAATATCACAGCATTTGGGCTTATATAATAATTACTCTTACCAATAATATTTATATACTATCCATGGGTCTTTTACTCATAAAAAGAGTTTTCTTCCAGTTATAAGAACTTCTGTTAGCATATTTTGAGAAAATAATATGATGTTGTATTTGACCAACTTTTGATAGTTTGGCAATGTCTTTATTGCACCCATATTTCTAGAGATAAATACAGTATTACTGGGTACAGTATTCTCATTGACATGTTTCTCTGTTTCATCACTGTGAAACTCTTACATCACCCACTTCATACCTATAGGATTACTGCGGACAATTTGACTTGATAGAACCTGAGGCACCCCTTCTGTATCTTATATCTTTTCTCTTAAAGACTTTAGAGTCTCCACTTTATCATTTACTCTGAGAGTATGATTATGATTGTAAGTCGGATTTGAGGTAGACTTGCACTAAATCTCACCAGATACCTTTGACTAACATGTGCCTGAATATTCACACCCTTCTCTTATCATTTCTTTAAATAAATGCCCTAGTATTTGGTATTCTCAAGCCTCCTTTGAACAATAATAACGTAGAGTTAGTTTCTGTCTACACTAACTTAAAGTTCTAAGCTTTCTTCATTCCTTTTCATTTTTTTTCTCTTTCTCCACATGTATGTCTTCAACAGTTTGTCCTAGATCCCACTGATTCTTCTGTTTGATGCATCTTCTCATGACTTCTCATGATGTAGTGAAGGAAACCGTCCCGCAGTTTCACTTCATTCCGTGGGTGATTCACGAACAGGGGAACTCGAGA
>NW_022196895.1:46627923-46628329 GCF_008632895.1 Mastomys coucha | reverse complement strand
CCAGAAGACGTTTGACTATCTACGGAGGAGATATGACCCTCCTCGCTATCCGTAGAGCTGGAGTCTAGGGAATCCTGACCTGTCCCAGTCGAGCTATCGCCTGTCTGCTCTGAATCTGAAAGGCTGATGTAACTAGCTGAACGCACTCCCTCTTGGTCGGTATTTACCTTCTCCCTTAGGATGTCTAAGATCATTCCCCAAAGGCGAAGGGAAAATCCATCTACTTTGCTTTCCTCTAGAGATTTTCCTATTCTTTCCCACGAATTCAAATCCAAACGACTCATGCCTAGTACCCAGGGACAAGAAGCTTCTATCAGCTGTGCTAGGTCAATTAACGTGGCACTTTTAACCCTTACCCCTTTCTCCACCAACAGCTTTCCCACGTTCCGGGAAGCTGATTTAGAAA
>NW_022196895.1:46624994-46627202 GCF_008632895.1 Mastomys coucha | reverse complement strand
TCGGGCTGGCTCCAGACCCCTGGTGAGTCGAGTTGAGGTGCTGTCTCTGGTGTCGGTTGAGACCTCTCTGAGAAATCAGCAGGGCTCCCACAATGTAGTTCTTCTACCATGCCTCTAAGCTAACCTCTTACTCATTCTCTCTTCTCCACAATATATACCTCTCTTCTTATACTTCTACCCAGGGTTTGGGATTGTTTTGTGTTGTTGGTTTTGTTTTATGTTCATTATAATTTCTCAAGTCACTTTGGAAATTAGCACCTTAAAACTACAATTGTAGTTATGTGCCATTATATTCTCCATCAGCTATTATTATTATATGAGGCATTGTCACGGAAGATATGGCATCAAGTGAGGGATGGTGTTACCATCTCACAGTCACATCTCTGACCCATAACTGTCCCTGTCTGAAAGAATTACAGGTATGGAAATGGAGAGGAGCCTGAGGAAAAGACCATCCAGTGACAGGCCCAAGTGGGATCCAGCTCAATGGGAAGTCCCAAGGCCTCACACTATTACTGAGGCTATGGAGTGCTTACAAAAAGGTACCTAGCATGACTGCCCTCCAAACGGCCCAACAAGCAGCTGAAAGAGTCAGATGCAGATATTTGTACCCAACCAATGGACAAAAGCTACTGACCCCTGTGGTTGAATTAGGAAAGGCTGAAAGAAGCTGAGGAGAAGGACGATCCTGTAGGAGGACCAGTAGTCTCAATTAATCTGGAACCTTGAGATCTCTCAAACACTGGACTACCAAACAGCATGCACAAGCTGATGTGATATCCCCAACACACATACAGCAGAGGACTGCTGGGTCTGTGTTCATTCAGAGATGATGCACCTAATCCTCAAGAGACTGGAGGCCCCAGGGAGTTTAGAAATCAGGTGAGGTAGGGGCTGGGGGCATCCACGTGGATAGAGGGGCATTGAGGAGGAGGTGTGGGATGCGGAGCAGTTGGAGGGTGGATTGGGGGGGGTGCAGGGTATGGAATCTGGAGTGTTAAAAGTAAATTAATTTATAAAATAAGAAAAAGATTTTTACCTGAATAATCCCTTTCCAAGTTTGTGTATATTATACTTTTTCTGTCTTTTATTATCATTATCCCTGGCAATGCCTCATATTATTTTTGGATGCTGGAAGGAATTTGATGGAGATGAAGTAATTGTGTAAAGATGGTTCTGCAAGTCAGTTAAGTCATTAAGATGTTATGGGCGTAAGGACGTCTTTGTTCTTTTAGAAGTAACACAATAAATAGGAAAATTAATTCCAAATTAATAATAGATGATGTCCTCATACATGTTTATCTAGACAATATCCTATAATGAATTATTATGAATAAAGGGGCAGTGTGTGGGGCATATGGGGATGTACATGTGAGTGGAAATAACTATGGAAAGCAAACGATAGCTCAAACTACCTGGTACTGCAGTTACTAGTGGTTTCGACATGCCCAAATATGAGAGCAAAGAACTGAACTCAGTAGTCTGCAAGACAGACAACACTTATTTTACAATACTTTTAGTAATTCTTTGAGCATTTCATACAATATATTTCGAGAATATTCACCTTCTCATGTTGGGTTCCTCCCTCCTGCCTCAACATCAGAGCTTACAACCAGAGACTGTCAACTCACACCTGCTGTGCCTAAAACAAAGTCCCACTACACTGAGTTCCACCTTCAAGGATTCCAGAGGAAGGTAGGCCTGGTGGCTGACACTTCCGCTGGCAGAGGACATTGTTGATTGTAAACAAACTGACCACCTGAGGACATCCGCTGTTGACCACTGCCCTCAAGAGCAGGCACCCAGGCAGCCTGGATTCCCCTTTGACTCTGTTCTGACTCTTTCCTGACTCCTCCCACATTGTTTATGTTATGCAAATGTCATTGTAACCTAGAGATCCAGTTTCAATTTCTTCTATGCTTATAAATGCTGAACCCCAAAAGTAAAATGGCAAGCCTTGATTGGAACTCCTCAACTTGGCTTCGTATCTTTTGTTCTCAAACTCTGTGTTTCAGGTCCCTTTCTCCCTTCAACTGAGAGAGAACCCAGTTCGTGAAACTGCAGGACAGTTTTATTCTCACATATTCACCTCCTCAGCTCCTTCTGTTATCACCTTCCATCCTCCCATCCATTCCTACCCAACTTTTTTTTTTATTTTAGATATTTTCTTTATTTACATGTAAATTTCTCCATTCCCAGTTTCCCCTC
>NW_022196895.1:46622677-46623812 GCF_008632895.1 Mastomys coucha | reverse complement strand
TACAGAAATTGTGGTACATCTACACAATGGAGTACTACTCAGCTATTAAAAACAATACATTTATGAAACCTACCCAACTTTTAAGTCATTTCTTTTTTCCTTAACCACTTAGCAATTCCTCCAGCCTTGGAAGTTCATTCTTTTTCATCAAAATGCTCTGTGTATATGTTCGGAGTTTTAAAGAAAAACAGTTGCAGACATGGACATTTTCCCAAGATAAGTAATTTAAAGATTTCTAGCTTTATGATCAATAGCAAAGTCATTTCTTGTTAGTACTGAATTGGCCATTGAGCAAAACTTGTATAATTTCTCTTTCTATCAGCCTTCAAGGTATATTGAATAAATAAAAAAATACTGGTTTAAACCAAAGAATACACATGAAAGGACCCATGAGTCCAGCTACATATGTAGCAGAGTCATCTGCTTATCTGGCATCAATGGGAGAGGAAGCCCTTGTTCCTGTGAAGGCTTGATGCCTCAGTGTAGGGGAATGGTAGGTGAAGAGGGGAGATGGAATAGTGGGTTTGTGGAGGGAAAATTGGGAAGGGGGATAACATTTGAAATGTAAATAAATAAAATAACCAATAAAAAAGAAAAATACTGCTTTAAACATACACAAATAAAATTAAACATTCAAAATGGATTAATATTTTAAGCTCTACAACAGTAGCATAAAAAAAGAAAAAAACTATGCAACATTTTCACCTAATCGGTTATATTTCATTCTACGTTTAGGGGCCTATATAGCAACAGTATTAGGCCATAACATTTGGTATTGCCCAATATGTCTCATGGGCAAAAGTTCTTACTTTTACTGCCAATACACAAAAGACACAACTTTGATACCTGGGGCCCACACAGTAAAAGGAGAGAATTTACTCTCTCAGGTTCTCCTTTGACCGTCATACAGGTATTGTAGTGTACCCACTTACCAACAGAAACATACATGTAAATAATAAACAATTACAATAAAATTTAGAAATAATGTTTATTAAAGATATAAAAGCACTTACGGCTGAAATGATGTGAGACTACAAGGCATTAAAATAAAATGCCTGGAGCAAGAGACTTGAAATCATCCTCCTCCTGCTCCTCCTGCTCCTCCTGCTCCTCCTGCTCCTCCTGCCCCTCCTGC
>NW_022196895.1:46616279-46622667 GCF_008632895.1 Mastomys coucha | reverse complement strand
CCTGCTCCTCATCTTCCTTTGCTTCCTCCCTCTCCTCCTCTCTTCCTCTCTCTCCACCTCTGTCTTCATCTCTCCCTTTTACATATCCACCTGTCCTTTATACTTCTTCCCCTTCTTCCACCATATTCCTTATTGTTGCAGCTAGATAAGAAAAATAAATCTCAAGCTATGTAGATTTAAAAAGTGAAGTTCATTCACTACAAATGGAATATTAGAAATCCCTTTGAGTTTCAATATGTATTATGTACATTTCTTAAGTGAGTTTTATTCCCTGAAGCCTTATTTTTTTCTCAATTCCATTTCATTGCTTCTCTTACCTAGATTATGTACTTTATTAGGGGACATGTGGATAAATGGTGCTGTTGCTTTCTAAACGCTATCACTTCAATATTAAAATACTGTCATGATCCTAGGACTTCTAACACAGAAACACACAATCTGCCATTTGTAAAACCTTTGAAAGTTTATGATGTATAATAAAATCAGAGATTTGTTTTTACAAAGAAAAATTTTGATAGGGAAAACAAGCCGTGCAAATGACCTTTTCTTTTGATGATTCAAAGACAGACAAACTAGATTTAACCTTGAAAGTAAGCCCATACTGCTCTGTCAGTTACGATTTGTGCTCAACCAGTGATTTGGAATTTCTTCTAAATTTCATAGTATTTATTACTAGTCAACTATAGAGGATAAAAATGGTATGAAACATTTGAATCATTAGACCCTACTACTATCACAATGCAACAATTCTGCCAATGACAATCTTTTCTGAATTTTTCACTAGATATGTCATTAAAGGTCATTCCTAATCTCTGTTTAATGACATTTGGACTAGCTTCATTTATATCAAACTTATCATGTCTACTAATTTTCGTACCTTCATTTGATCATGAACTCAATGAAGATGCTCTCAAATAACCCCATTTTAATACTTTATGTTGGAGTCACTTTCTTAAATGAAATATTAAATTTGCATACAGTAATATCACAAATAAATAAAGAAAAAATGTATCAATAAGTCATATCAATAAGATCACAAATTAGAGCACAAATGCCTAATTTTTGGAAATAAATTGCATTCTATGGATGTATTTTTAGTTTCATCAAAGCTAAAAGAGGGCAACAAATATCATTATACAGTATGTCAATACACTTAAACCAGCTGTTCTCAACTCTCCTAATGCTGTGACCCTTTAATACATTTCTTTGTATTTTGGTGATCCCTACCCATAAAATTATTTTCATTGCTATCTCATAACTGTAAATTTGTTACTGCTATGAAATATAACATAAATATCTGTGTTGCCCATTAGTCTTCGATGGCCCCTATGAAAGGGTCTTGCAACTCCCAAAGGAGTCTCAACCTACAGGTTGAGAAACACTGACTTAGGCTACGTTATCTTATAAGTGTGAGGATATAAGTTGTCGGGGTTTTAAAAGTAAAAGTAGCCTGCTTTGGTTGCATGCCTTAACTGATTCTGGATGAAAGTAGTCCAGTGTAATGTCCCAAGAAGACAGGGAAGACATGAACAATAATTCCCCAGATCTGGCAGGAGCACAGGCTAACCATGTTGAAGTCTGTCATTTAGAGTCTCTACTCCTCAGATCTGCAGTCCTCACAATTGAAACAACACTTATTTTATAAGACTATTAAACTATTCAGGTACTCTGCTCTATTCCACTAAAAGTTGAAATATTCTATTTTGATCTCTTCTTATTTCTTTCTGTCTCAATGTCAACCCCCTATCTACCTCACTGGGAATTTGGGTAAATGTTTTATTTTAGAATAAATAAGATCTTCAATCAAGCAAGTATTTAGAATTGTAAATGATATCCTTTTCCTATTCTTCTCTAAGTCCTATACAATTATATTTTCATTTGCAAAGTGCTTATTTGTGTGTCTAGTATATGCTAGGAAATGTTTTGAGAAACTCAATCAGTACTCAAATCTAAAACTCACAACTGTGCTCCATTGTTTCCAGATGTAAAGGTAGATGTAAAAGTTATTTACTTATCTAAGTTGTAACTGATTCTGAAGCAATAAACTGTATACTTATTGTCCATGTAAAAGTAAATGTATGACAACACAAGGATTAGAAGAAATTAGAATTATATTATTGTGAGAGTCATGCACTGTATGAGTAAAGATGTGAAATTCTTCTTGCTTGTTTATTCTGGTTCCTTTAAGAAAAATATTCTCACCATGTAACCTTGATTGGCCTGGAACTTACTGTGCATACCAAGCTGGCCTTAAACTCAGATATCCACTAGCCTCTGCCTGCCAAGTACGATGATGAAAGGTATGTTCCACTACACCTGGCCTAAAGACATGCCTTGGTGGCAAGGACAACTACCAAGGATCATTTATAAAGTTATATAAATGAACAACAACAGAAATAAACAGATTGTTAAGGAATGAGTTACAAATCTGAATGAAGAACAAGATACAGCTAGGACAGCAGCAAATTGAGACATTCATATTAACATTTAAATTAAATGTACACATATCAAATACCATCTTAAAGGTAGAGTTTTTATTGGAATGTTAATAAATCCTGTGCCATTTATATGTTGATTTCAAGAAATCTTTTTTTTTAAAGAAGTATTATATTTGTATTTAGGGCAAAGAGACAATACATATTAAAGGCAGATACATTGTTTAAAACAAAGATTAACAGGGGACCATGAGACTGAGAATTCTCAAGGGCCCCAATTACTACCTGGGGCTTTGTTTATAAGATACAAGAGAAGGAGCTGGTTACTAAGGAGAGTAGTTTTGGCAGTTCTCTCTTTTGATTGACAGATTAGACTGTGCCATTACTTCTCCCTTCCTATAATGAATCTTATTCGAGTCACATGCATGTACAATTGAATGCAGGCAAAGACAGTAAATGATGGATTAACTGACTACTAAAGCACAAAGATTTGCTCAAGTGTACACACATCCCAAGCCAGCTTCAGCCAGATCAGCACTTCTCTTCTCATGAGTGACTGACCGATGCATTCATTTCCTTGATTGTGGATAAGGTTGGGGCGGTTTATATGTTAAATCCCAAAGAACTGGTATTGTAAATTTGTATGATTTTATTACACTATCATTATTATCTAAAAAGAATTTATGTAATTTTGTCTGAGGTTTTCATCTGAAATTAAGACATAAGCATATTTAAAAAATCAATGTGATCAACAGTCAGTGATTTCATCCCTGGTTTCAATTTGCAACCCATGTTCATGCTTCTTTCGATGAGTTCTTCCTCAAGAGACATCTAAGAATACATTTGCATAGATCCTGGAAAAGAAAAACTACTGTGCCTTTCTAAGGGGTAATGGCTATTGAATACAAATCTAGGACTACTGTACTTTGTCTCTAATTTCCCTGTGCACCTAATTTTGCTTCATAATTTTCACCTCTAAGGACTCTCTATATCCATATAGAAAAAGTAAGAGGATAGATAAATTCCAGATCTCCATTCTAAACATGAATAATTCATTGGAAATAAATGGTTATTGTCCCTTTTCTGTATTAACTACAGTGTTGGTTGTTATGAATAGGAAAATAAAACAATTCTCAGAGAAAGGAAAAAGTAAACCAATATAACCCATGTGTTTTCAGTGATGATAGACATCCGCACAGGGCATGTTAGAGATACAGGATGCTTTAGGAATTTGTAATTGAATTTAGTCAACTATTGCAAGAAAGTAAGTTAACCACCAAGAATCTCCTGAGGATTGAAGATTAATGATAACATTGTCAAGACTAAAAGAAGAAATTAAATTAAGTTTTTTAGACCAGAAAATTAGTGGTTCGATCTCTTACTCCTTTTAGAAATGTCTATGTTCTGAAAATAATCACACACACACACACACACACACACACACACACACACACACACACACATACACAAGCTAAAAAGCTAACATCTGATAATTTCTTGAATCTCAGCTTAAACTTTCTTTATTCCTAATTATATACCAATAATTCTACCATTGACTGGCCTATGTACTCACCAAACTGCTTATTTTTAAGCAAGATTGTCTTTTGTTAGACTCTGCAACTGACGTTTAGCTGTTTATAAGAACACTGGCCATATGATGCTATCTTTATCAGCTTGATCTCTGCATCAATTTTTCATCTTTAAGATTGTAATTATTTCATGCCTTTGTACATTAGACGTATCACCTTTTAAAAGAAAGATGGTACCTCATATATGACTAGTAATATGTTTAATCTGAGCTTCTAGATCTCTGTGGGAACAAAATTAGTGTTCCTGTAACTCGGTTTCCATGGCAATACAAAGATGATCTAAACAAAGATGCCCTTGGAGATTTTGACATCTGCAAACAGACAATTCTGTGTTTTCTTTGATCCCCAAGATTTTTGAGGTGCTTCTGAATATAAACTGAAGTTGAAATGGATTATTTATTTACACAGATAGTTTTTATCTCTTCTGTAAAATTAAAATCTATTTGAAAATTTAATACAGTAATAAATATTTGGAAAAATTTTGAATTGCAGTGATTGGATATTCAGGTAAGAGAAGGGATTCAGTAAGCCAGCTTGGAAATAAAGGTGTCACTGACTTTGGACTTTAAAAAAAGTCTTAATTAATTGATATTTTAAAGTTAGGAATATTCATTGTTCTCAAGAATTTCTTTGTGCCTTTTTTCATTTAACATACAATTTTAATAGGTTCAGAAAATCTATATCCAATTTGTCAATACTGATCTTGTTTCCAGTGTGACAGAGTGTATCACCCCTTTCCTTGAATTCTAAAGCTTGAGTAGGGCTAGAAAAAAAAACCACACACACACAGTATCAGTTTATTTTAGTTAATGAAATATGCTTAAATGAAGATAATAACTGTACAACATCTTTAGCAAGGCTTAACAAAAGGCAGTAGTACACACAATAAAAGAGATAGGTTTCTGTTCTAGTTTTCAAGGAACTTATTTAGTACAGAAAATATACTGAACTTATTATATAATATCTGGCAGGTATTGTTTGAAAAGCTGGGAATGCATAGTCTATTGACAAAATCAATTGAGCAATAATACACAAAGAAATAAGTAAATACCAGAAGTATAAATCAATAAATCAATACCATGACACTTAAGAAGAAGCCAGGCAAATATCTGTGAAGCCTCTTAAAGAAATATAAGGAAGAGAAGAAGAAAGGGAATACTGTACAAAGCACCAAGGGGGTATGAGGTACCGCAATGCATTTGAAAACCATTAAAATGAAATAAAATTAATTTAACGAACTTGTTTGTCATAACTGGGTAGATAAGATCCAATGTGGAAATGCTAGAGAATTAACTGGACATTAAACAAGGGTGTTTGCAATGAGCTCTCTCAGTTGTACCCAGGATTTGAGCAAATGAGACTAAGCAGGTAAGGATTTTTTTTAACTTTTTTGAGCCTCTGGATTTTTTATTAGTTTATTCATTCACATTACAACCTGATTGCAGCCTCTCCCTCTTCTCCTCCTTCTCCCACCCCACCACTTCCTCCTCCACTTCCCCACCCTCTTTTCCTCAGAGAAGAGGTAGGCCTAATGGGTATCAATTCACCATTGTGCATCAAGTCCCAGCAGGACTAAAAGCATCCTCTCCCACTGAACCCAGGCAAGACCGCCCACCTATGGGAAAGGGATTCAAAGACAAGGAACAAAGTCAGAGACAGCCCCACTCTAAATCTGTTAGGGGACCTACATGAAGAACAAGTTGCACAGCTGCTATATCTGTAGAGGGGACCTAGGTCCAGCCTACTTAGGCAACTTCTGCCAATCCTAGGCTTTATCAATCACTCAGGTGAACAACTTGCCTATGTGTAAGTCATGTTGGTATCTTATCTTTAGCTATGGAGACTCAGCCTAGGGGTATTGACCCACAAGTAGCTAGGAATACTGATGAGCTATTTTACTTAAGATGCAAAAATCCAGGAGGAGAGGGGAGCTTACATATGTTATTATAAGTTTCTAAGTCCTTAAAGGGATTATACTAAGACATATTCAAGTTAAAAATTTCGTTTGGTTGTCCCCAAAAGTACTGACCATGATTGTTCTTGAATTAACAGCTCATGCAAGCATCCGATTTTTATACACTCTTGCTTTTCTGGCTCATAGCCCTACTCCCTCAGCATGTATCTATTACTGCCATCCTCCTTAGAAAATCAGTTCAAAGAAAAATAGAAATCATAGAGGAAAGTGACTACCGGCAATTCCTCCCTTTCACCAGTAATAGAATTCTCACTGGTACAAGGAGAACTAAGACTAGGTCCTTTATGGACTAGTGGATTGAGACATGTTATTCATTTGTCTGTTACGTGTCTTGCAACCCATTCTACTTGAAGTCAACCAGAAGTATTGGGCATTTGCTAGGAATTGCT
>NW_022196895.1:46580750-46616027 GCF_008632895.1 Mastomys coucha | reverse complement strand
CTATGGTGGCATAATCTAGATCACTCTGAGAGCTGAGAGTTCTTATTTCCCTCTCCAGATGCTAAAACTTTTCCACTAACTTTAAAATTGAGCAAATGGGTACCAAGAGATAGCCAAGTACTTTCCCAGCTGTCTCAAATGAACACCTGCTCTTTGGGGAAGAAACGGAAGCCAGGCTTTCTCTTGAGGACCACAATCAGCTGTCTCCAGCAGTAAGACAACACTTGCTTTTGCTTGCTATTATTTTGTCTCAAAAGAAATAAGCTGTGAAGGAAGTAGCTGAAAACTAAAGGTCAATGAAACTCTTATTGTGTTCTCAGTGTCCCATTTAAGAACAAAAACTTTTAAACCTATGAAGTTCAAACTTGAACTGGCAGGATTGCTCAACAGGTAAAGGCACTTCAGGTTAAACCTGGCAATATATGTTTGATTCTTGGGACCAACATGGTAGAAGAGGAGGAGCACCAAATCCAGCAAGTTATCCTATAGCAACCACAGGCTTTCCATGGCACAGCATGTTCACAGTCTTCTCACCTGTGACATACAAAATGATAAGTAAATTTCCAAGAGAAGTTCATTCTTTCAGGACTGTGTGCATAAGTATATATGAAAGTTAGATATATACACACAATTACGTACATGAACACAAAAAGCTTAACTTTAAAAACAGATTTTATGCCTATGATGCTGTATAAGTATTTAATTTATATAGATCGTAAGTACATAGAGATTTATGCCTGAAGACAGTCCACATTCCTTTTGCTAAAAGAAGCCATGAAGAATGGAATCATTGTAACAATATGCAAGCCAAACAATAAGAATTTACTTTGAATCAACAGACTTATCTTAAAGGAAGTATGCTGTCTTGGAGAAGTGGTTTATTATGGAGCTGAGACCAGTGAATACAAGATGAACATTTAAGATGAGGATGTAACATGATATACCAGAGGGTAAGCAAAAGCTGGAAGCATGGTGGTACATCAACCTAAGATGATGTGAACATCAAAATAATAATGAAAGTATTAAATGACACTCCTGTGAATAAAACACAAGTTAATTACTCCATACTTTTGTAAATAAATTGATAAATTGAAATAATAGTTTTCATATATTTATATAAATACATTAGTCATTTATACCTACACAGAAGAAAAATTATTAGAAAAGAACAGGTACTAAATATGAAGGAAAGTGTAAAATATGATTTGCTAAACATGAGAGAGAGTGGTCATCCACATAAGTGAAAATAATCAATAGACATAAAGGCTAGTTAGTAGGAGTATTGATAATCAGTAACATGTTTATGAAATTAAAAGAGTCTCCAACAAGAAGACAACCAGAGAAGATATTGGTAGATAATACTGAGACAGAACACTGTTTGGCTTAAAGACCAGATTTAAATTCATCAAGTTTTTCAGCAGCATTTCTCTATCTTCTGATCAAGCAACCTGCCTAAAATATTAATTAATAATATATATAATACACACACACATACACACACACACACACACACACACACACACACACATATATATATATATATATATATATATATATAGAGAGAGAGAGAGAGAGAGAGAGAGAGAGAGAGAGAGAGACTATCTTCACCATGTGATTAATTTTAATAACATCAGTAATGTGGCATTAGCATAGTGTGTCTCTCAAGGAATACCCAGACTCTATGGCCTGTACCCAGCTATATGAAAGCATCAGAAAGTCACATGTTGAGGATCCTAACACAGCATGGAAAGCCTATTCTCTTTAAGACATACACAGAGCCCAACTTGAGACCTATTCCATGGGCAAGAACCAATTCCTGTCACTACTAGTGATACTCTGTTAGGCTTGCATATAGAAGTCTAGCATAACTGTCCTCTAGGAGGCTCCACCCAGTAGCTGGTTGAAATAGTTACAGAGACCCATAGCTAAACAATAGATAGAGTACAGGGAGTGTTGCAGAAGAGTTGGGGGAAGGATTGAGAAAGCTGGAGAGCATAGACACTACACAGGAAGATCAACAGAGTCAACTAACCTGGACCCCTGAGAGCTCCCAGAGCCTGGACCACCAACTAAAGAGCATGAACATTCTGCATCTACAGCCCCCTCCAAATATATGTAGCTGATACACAACTTGGTCATCATATGGGTCCCCTAACAACTGGAGCAAGGCTTGTCCCTCTGTTGCCTGCCTGCTTATCCTGTTCCCCTAACTGGGCTGCCTTGTTTAGACTCTGTGGAAGAGAATGTGCCTACTCCTGCAGTGACTTGATGTACCAGCATGATTTGTTATACAGCAGGGGTCTCTCCCTTCTCAGAGGACAAGGAAAAAGGGGAAGGAAGGTGAAACTGTTTATGAGGGTGGGGGGTAAATGGGCAGAGGGGTGCTGTGATCAGGATGTAAAGTTAATTAATTAACTAATTAACTAGGGGGAACAAAAAGACATACACAGAGAGGAGAGATAGGTAATGACTGATTACCTTCAAGGAATAAATCTTGCTGGCTTACTGGACCAAAAGATCAAAGTAGTGTTCTAGAGAAAGGATCTTTGATTTGGTTAGAGGTACCATCAGTGTGAGTTCTCTGAATGAAATATGCCCTTGCTTTTGTGGTACATAGTAAAACATGTAGAGTTACAAGATACTCTTTTTAGGAAATAAGGAAAAAAATGGACTTGTATGGAGAGTAAATGAGAAGGGAAAGAAACAAATGTGTCAAAGCATTGAGAGTTGTTGGTGTTTCTGGGATAAAGAGAATCCTGCTATTCTCACCCACTTGTACATCTTGTATACATTTTCAGTTATCTCAAACTTAAGACAAAAGTACAATAAGCAGATTTGTATGCTCTGTAGTATCATGTCAGCTGAATCTCCTCTTTGAATTCTCTTTGAGTTCAAATATATAAAAGACTTTGGTCTAATTTTGAGACTGAGGCAATCTTGATGAAATGCAAAAAGACAGTCCATTACTGTTGAAAAGTAAGCACCCCAGGCTTACCCACTAGATATCCTTTGACAGGCAATGTGAAATGTATAGATGGCAAGGGAGGTGTAAAGCAAAAGCAACCGAAACACATGCGATATACTCCCAACTTTGTTTGAAAGCAAAACTTCCACGTTAAAGTTCCTCTGCTTTTACTGATTTCCTCTGAGCTTTTCTCAAAATAAATAAATAAATAAATAAAACATTTTGTTTTCTTTTCCTTTTCCTCTTTGGCAAATGTTTTACAATGTTCTGTGAGAAAGAGATTTGTAGTGTACATTTATGGTTGTGAAATAGCTTTTTAAAATCCTTTTGTTTCCTCCCCCAAATGAGTCGCTGATGTTTCCCAATGGTTCCTGAGAAAAGTTGCCTATGACTTGTTAATAAGTTGCCTTTTCCTGGAAGCTAGAGATTGAGAAAACCGGAAAGGGTCCAACTGGAATTGAACCAATGCATCTTTCAAACTAACCGTAATTAGCTGATTTATGTAGGAATGTTGTGTATTTTTATTTGTTTCCTGGGAGTTTGCATAATTCTTGTGGAAGAAAACAAAATCTTCTCAGACTCTTATTTTCAGCTCTAACAAACCCTTTCTTAGAAACAATGTATAAATTCAAAAGCAAATAAGTGTTTGACTTAAAATTTCCCCAGTCTACATTTTACCCAATGTTATTTGAAGGTATTTCATTCCAGTCCACTTACCTCTTCTTGGTAATATGTACCTTGGCCATGTTTCTTGATAATTAGTTTACAGTTGTCATTGGTTCCTACTAAGTTATTCCAGTTCTTTATTAATAGCATCTAGTCCTAATGTCTAGCTTCTTTAAGCCTCCTGACCTCAGCCATTTTTTTTTTTTACCAGCTAGGAAAGAAAACAAAACTTTCTAGTTTGTAGTCTACAGTGATATCTACAGTCTGAGTGATACCTACAGAACAAGGTGAACAGCAAAAGAGATATCTCAGTAAGTCAAAGGCTTACCACACAAACTGGAAGGACCTAAGTTCAATCCTCAGAACCCACTTGAAGAAATCAGACTCAAGAAAACCTACCTGCAAACCCAACAGTAGGGAGGCAGAGACAAATGGATTGCTGAGGTTTCCAGCAAGGCTACACAAATTGCAAGATCCAGGTCAGTGAAAGACCTTGCCTCAGAAAAAAGAAAAAAGGTGTATGACACCTGAAGAACAACACTCAAAGTTGTGGTCTGATCTCACATTTACTTAGAGACACAGATGAACAATAACCTAAGGGCTCCCAGGCAGAACTAAAAGAAAAGGATGGAGGAAGAAAATAAAGAATAGAAAGAACCTCTTTTCTCTACATGGTGCTATCCATCTGTGCTCTTCTTGGTTTCTTCATGGAGAGTTCACAGAAAGGAACAAAAGATGTTCTTTATTGATAAACAAAAACAATAAAAACTTGTACTATTTTTTATTTGAAAACTGAGTGAGGACCATTTGTGAAAGAACTGACTTACAAGACCAGGGTATCTACTTTTTTTTTTTTTAGAAACATAAACTTATCAGCCAGGTGAGTGGGGTTGCTTTGATTTCATGATGATCGCAGCGAGAGAGGCCACACTGAGACACAATCCTTTCTGCTCCTTTCGTTCATGTAACCACAGTTTCCACTTATTAATTGAAGCAGTAAAGGTTTCCCTTAGCATTTGCCTTCTTCATCCTATTTCTTACTATAATTTATGAATACCTGCAAGCTCTTTTCTTCCTTAGTATTTAAAATGAACTCCTGCCTTTATCTCCATATGAGATCTCCACACATTTGTAGATTGTTCTCCTTTACCTTTGACTAGAGCAGCAAATAAGCAGAATGAAGCCTGTCTTTTACTTGCATTTATTCTTATGTATTTCACTGTAAGTCAACTAACTACCTTTTATATTTTTCTTTTCCATAATACTTTTGGCATTATTATTCACATACAACTCTTTTCTTATAAATTCTGTCCATAGACAAACCTCTCATGTACTAAGGAAACTTAAATTTTATTCAGTGGGATATTTGTTCTGTCATTCAAACACACATGGGCAAGTCTATGTGTGGTTCTAAGTTCTGTCTCACCACTGGGGTGTGTGAATTCTTCTCATGCAAATGAAATGCCAGGTGATAGACTGCATTTTACCCTACATTGACATGGGGAGCTGGGCTAATGGGAACAGCTAATGAACACTTGGGCGCTGGGAGAATGCAGCCTAAGGTGGGGACCACAGGCTAGGTGAGACACAACAGCAGGCTGAAGCTGAGGAGTCAGGAGCTCCCAAACTTCTGGGTATCCATTCAACACTGGAAAACATGTGGGTTTGGGAATGTAATGCCCCCCCAAGCCTAAGATGAGGCCAGGGAAATGGGATGAGAACACCAGTTTAGATGGTGGGGCTGGGGGATTAGGGAGGGTTGAGGAGGGTGAATTCATGGAGGGACCTTCTTCAGGAGGCAATGACACTACAAGACAAAGGCTTCCTCTATGGCTCCAACAGTTCTTGATGAAAGAGACAATTCTTGCTTATCCATACTGTTTATTCACTGTTCATCATGGAAAATGGGTACATACTACTTCCTCAGGGTGTACCAGAGATTAAATACCCTTTTACCCTTTATAGTAAGGAATGTCTAGGGAGGGAAGCTTATTGGCTAAATCCTCAGGGCCCATCTGAGCCTACTCAACCTTACCAAGTTTCCTGGCATGGTCCACTGCCCCACACCTATTTGTATTATATGTATGAAAGTCTTTTTGTTGTTGTTGTTATTAGATATTTTCTTTATTTACATTTCAAATGTTATCCCCTTTCCTGGTTTCCCCTCCAAACACTCCCTAACCCAACCTCCCTCTCCCTGCTCACCAACCCACCACCCCTGCTTCTCTGTCCACAGAGGTTTAGCCAAGAGAAAAAGAGAATGAAGCCTTGCCTGTTGATGAAATTACTAGCTCTATAAAAGGTCTAAAAGGTCTTTATGTGGGTGGAAATATCTTTAGTGTGTGCATGTGTGTGTGTGTGTGTGTGAGTGTGTGTGTTGCTGTATATTTAATAAAAATGAAAGTTAATTTATGCCAGAAAAAATTAATTTAATCACATATTTTAAAGATCATGACCTTTTAACACCTAAGTGATTTAAGTAAATGGATAATGTCCCTTAGTACCTAGTCAATGCACACTTCCATTTTTGATCTATGACTAGAAAGAGTGGCTTACAGAAGGGAATAATTTTAGAAGAAAAGAATACGTGGAACCCCTAAGGACAAATAGTACTCTCAGTCCACGTTAATTAATTGATGATGGTTTTTTTTTCTTTTAATTTTATGTGCTCTCATTTAACCAGCAGTGATTTCCCTAGAGCCTCAAGAGATCCAGTTATCCTGTTGCTTGCTTCCTGCCCTGAAGGTGATTTGGGAGAATTCTGTAGTGCTCTTGCATAGAGCGATGCTTCTGAATTCCATGAGCAGTATGAGAACCTCCAGATGAGTGCACAAACTAAGACTGTCTAATTAGTGGAACATGGTTCAGCCACAGAAACTCTGTGTCTCTGCTCTTGGTCTTTACCACCAGATTGTTCCTTGATTAGAATATTATGTATATCCATACTAGCTTGCATAGTTTGTTCCTTTACTGAATCCTTTATATATAAATCTAGCAGTCCTGTGGATATCAACCTTAGGTATGTTTCACAAGATTTCCTGTGATTCAAATGGGTGTTTGTTTTGTTGGTGATGGTGGTTGTTGCTGGTGCATGTATGTCCTCTTTATTGTTAGGCTTACGTTTGTAGCAGATGTTCATCTGAGAACATTTTTGACCATTGGGCTCATTTTTCATAGTTTAGTGTCCTGTATGTTTTAGCCATTGTTCAAACACAAAAAAATAGCTCTTAGTCAATTACATATACCATAATAATGTTGCATATTCAAATACCTCTTGAATAAATTCAGTGTATAATGCAAAGAAGGCATAAAAGGGGCATATTTTAAGAAAGTACTATGATATAGGAACAAAAAATTCTTATAAATATAAACAGAAAGGCTATAAACCATGTTACTAGGAAATTATGATAAAAGGAAGTTATACCAACACATGGTACAAATGTAAGGTATTTTATGAGCAATCTTGGGCCCAGAAATAATGCTTTATTTTATGAGCTCTGGAAAGTTTCCTATTGCTATGGAGAAATAGTGTTTTAATCCCATGGAAATATTTGAAGAATCACAAGACTAGTGCTCACAAACTATAAATTTAGGGTAAAGTAAATGAAGTGCTACCCTACACATCCATATCATAAATGTGAATCTTCTCATTTCTATAAATGTAACTCTGCTTAGAATGACAGAGGTGCCTTTGTTCACTGAGATTTTTTGCTAAGTTTCTTTAGACACTAAAAAATTCTTTTGTGATGTAAATGTCCCCATACCTCATCCATCTTTTTTAAACCATAGTAATTTTGTGCTAACAATACAAGTAGCACCAACATACTGGATATATTTCAAGGGCTGTGAAAACAGCAATTGGGACAACATTTTTATAAGTTTCTCTATAATCACAGCACAATTCAAAGGCTCAGATTATAATCCTAGAGCCTGATTGTGTTGGCCTAAATACAGATCTGACACTTCCAAATATGAATTAAGAAGTAGGTTTTCATTTTTTTTTTTTGCTATTTCTATCTCATTTCCCAAATCTATATGAGGAGAGTCATTTTATCTGACAGCTAGTAAGCCATTTAGTCATTTAGATATGGTATTATGTGTATAGGTTTTGTGCAAACTGTTGACAAGGATCTTGAAAATCACTAACTTCAAAGAATGAAAAGGGCTAACAATATATGTCGATTGTGCTGGCTCACATAGTAGAATCTTTTAGAAGAGGAATTATAAGGTATTAAAATTACAAGGAATTATAAGGAAATTTTCAGAAGAATTCTAAGGTATTTATTGAACATTAATAAATGTATAAATGATTGATTCTGAAAGTGGTACTTTAAAATTTATGTTTTGATCTCAGGAAATGATAGCTACTTTTTTAAACCAAAAACCTAAACAACATAAATTAATTTCTCTTTCATATCTAGGTGCAGATGGAGAGCTATGTAGCACCACTGTTCTCCTCATTGCCATACTGTCTGCACAATCAGGGCGATACAAACTCTGCTGATGGATCTGAGGGCATCATGGTTGTCTAATCTCAGTGAGCTGTAATGTACTGAGAATTGGAGATGCCTTTATTGACTGTGCTTGGAAAGGGTGCATGCCACTTCCTAAAACATAGTCACATAATGTTGGAAGAAGGCTAAACTGTATTGAATTTTATGTTTTAAAATAGTTATTTGCTTGAGGGTCTTCTTCCTTTTGTTTCCATCTTTGTGTAAAAAAAAAAAAAAAAAGAAAAAAAAAAAAAACAAGTAGTTTTTGCCACAGATTGGCCCCCTGCTTATGAACTTGTACCATTTCCTGTATTTATAGCAGATTCACCTCATTTCTAAATGGGACAATATAAGCCCCATTTTACTCCTGCTCCCATTTCAAAGTCCAGACTGAATAAAAGGTACACAGTGCTATTGATCAGGATCATTTATGTGTTGTTGTGTTTCAGTTTTCATAAACTAAAGACCAGTGACCAATGAAAAAACAATATGGCACTCAAACACCCATTCCAAAAAAAATGAATAGATGTGAAACTTGGGGTGGAGAGACCCATAGACCAGTGATGGGACACTTCTGAGATGCCCACTTTTTCCAGCTCAAGGACAAGTTTAAAAGAAAAACCCTAAGGTAGCAAACTGTAAATCTCATCAACTCCTTAGCAGAGGAATAGAGAGACAACAAGAAGAAAGTATGATTCTGATTTGAATTAAGCTGGCATTGGAGGTTAACCACATGGCAGAAAGTCACTGGGTTGAACAGACAGGAGCTTCATAAAAAGAGTGAAACCTGGAATGTCCTGGTAAGAATGCTTAGGACAGAGATGGAAACAAGGAAAGGTAAGGAGAAATTTCACTGTGTAGACTTACATGGTGCATGGCTATAACCATATAAAGGACTGAACTTGAAGACATACATTATTGGAAGGAAAGGTAGGGATCCCATTAGAGAGGTACATCCTCCTATTTCTTCAGCAAAGCTTAAAAAGTGGATCTTCCTTCCTGAGTGGTGGTCAGCCTTCAAGATCTCTACACATCAATGAATGAAATGAAATGTCACAGTTGTACCTTAGATTCTAGAAAGAACTCTGTCCCTTTATCTCCATGGCTTATGCTCTTCCATTTTTATGTTGAAAGATCTTCTTTGTACTAATCCTTCTACAGACACCTTTGAAGAAACATTCAAGAACTATTTTTATCCTAGAGAAATGTGAAACTTGAAAAACTCAATTTCAAAGTTACCTTTATCCAAGAAAAATTTCATCATATGTTCATTTTAAAATTGTACACAAACACACATGTTATATACATATGTGCATGTGTGTTTGTATAGGGAATGTGTCATCGTAAGCATGTTTTGAAACATGTATACATTGTAGTTTAGCTAATTTAAAATAATAACATGTATCACTTCACTGCATAATATATATAATTATATAACAATCATAATTATATATATAATTTGTTACCTTTGAGAATATATACACACATGATAGTTTCATTGCATTCAAATATTAAAGATACCCACAACCTGTTATAGTTTCTCTGTATAATTTTTATTTGTGATGGAGGAATGGCAAGAACACTTAAGTTGGTATCTGCTCCCTTAACAAAACTAGTTTTTATACTCAACCTTACATTCCCATAGTCCAAGCAAACAACTATTTTATTCACTGATTCTGGATTTGACTATCACAATACAATAAATGGAAAAGTGAAGTATTTTGTATATGACTGGCTCATTGTACTTGGCACAATATTTTCCACTTTAAGATATATTCATGTACAGTTGTATTGTTTCCTCACCAAGAACATTTTAAAAGCACACATGCATGCTTTTTAATCATATAACAATATAAACATTTTGGAATATATATACAAAAGTCAAATTTCTAAAAGATAAGCATAGATAGAGACAAAAGAGTAGCACAGAGAGGTCGGAAAAAATGTACAGTCAGCTCATCTTTGACAAAGTTGCTGAGAGAACTTATTGAAGAAAGTCTAGTGTTTTTAATAAATAATGTTAAGAAACTAACCCCACAAATGAATTAAATCACACCCATGTAATATTTATTCAAGAAAAATCAAACCAAAATGGATCAAATAGTTTACGATAAGATCTGACACAGTAAAAATACTTCTAACAACACGAAGAAATCATTTCGGCTGATTTTTCACAGGGATTACTTTTACGTGTATCGGTAACATAACATAGTATCTGTCAGAAAAAAAAATGTATGAAGAGTTTCTTGAATGATCAAAGTCTGAGCTTGCTCATTTGAAAGCCAAAGGGCCATTATTCATTATATTTAATATCTTAAGTTTTAGTTCAGCTTATAGCTCCCTGGTAATGATGTTTACTAATGAAAATTTTATCAGCATTCACAGGGTTGTCCTTCAAGTTTATACCTCATGCTTCTAGTGTGATTTTGCTCCTTTAATTCTATTCTACTTTTTAAAAAAAAAAAAAAAAGTTGTAGCTATTATCTGAGCAACATGTCTTGGCAGGAAGGCAACATACCTTCTCCTTATTATCTCCCCTGTAGAGTTTGGGGTTTATTTTTTTCACTAATGCTTTTGACTTAATTCTCAAATCACCTTGCAGTCCTCTCTTAACAGTTTTAAAGAACTTGACCTCTTCAGTAATCTTCACATCTACATACACATATCATCAGCTTTTTCCAAAGAAAAAAATTGTTTCTCGTTGTAATTAATCAAAACATCAAATAGCTTCTAATATGAAACCGTCCTGATGTTTCTCTTGAACCTCGTTCCTCCTGAGTGACAGTTCTGGAAGGACCGTGACCTTCAAAGCTTTCACAAGCAATAGGTTAAGAATACTGTTCTGAAGAATAACAGAGATCTTCAGGATTTTAGCATTTTAGATCAACTTTGGACCAGCATGCTGGTACTGTTTCTAAGCTCTGGATTTCAAGAACATAGAACTATTCTTTTAATAAACTATGCTTGAATCAGTGCAATAGTTGAACATTATGTTCTCTCTCTAAAGAAAAACTAAAATCAAAACAGATCAGTCAGAAAACAAGCACATATACAGTCACACACACAAAACAAAACAAAAATATGTGGCCCATTGGGGTAACTTCCAAAACCATATACTGTAATCAAGATATATTAAGGAAATAATAAAGATGGAAAAGTATGGAGATGCTAACTCAAAGAATTCAGAAAGCATGTCTCCTTCATCTGTAAATCTCTAGAATTAAACAATGGCTGAGAGAATAAAAGAAATTAGATATAACTAACTAATATATACACATACATATATATATATATATATATAACTTCTTTTATGTAAAAAATATGTACAAGACAAAATAATAATAAGTATAATGGGATGCAGAATATTGGATTTCCCTAGCAGAGGCAGTAAGTTGCACAAATGTTTAAAATTGAATAGATGTTTGCATTTCCAAATAAACATCATTTCTATAAATATGTAGAAAAAAATTTGATATGGATTGTTTTTAAATGCTAACAGGATGCATAGCAATAATATGTAGACATTGTTTTTATTTGATTTTTTTTATGTTTTAACTTTTACTGGAAACTAAACCTGCAAAGGAAACATTTAAAAGATACATAGAGACAATATACTAGGGTAAACATCTCTAAGACAATGTTGAATGGATCTTTTAGTTAGTGAGTACAGATAAGAGTGATTGTATTAATTATGTTTGTAAGTAGCTGATAGTTGATACTGTATAATACTATTCATTATTTTTCCAAATTCATCTAATATGCATATTATTGGGGAAAATTCAAATAAGTACCAGAGTTATTAGATAGCTTTTATAGAGTGAATTAATTAGTAAAGTTAGAACTGTATAAATGAGCTAATGAAACTGAATTTTTGAGTCCCTTCAGTTATTTTATAGAGTGAATTAGTAAAATTAGAACTGTATAAATAAGCTAATGGAACAATGTGAATTTTTGAGTGTTCTCTGTTATTTCAAAGTAAGTATTATAATAAATCTTTATTGTCAACTTAACTAAAAATAAGAGATTAAGAAAGAACACCACAAGGTGTGTCTGTGAGGATGGTTCCACAGAAATTAACTTAGAGGCCAAGACCTCTCCTAAGTGTGACCAGCATCTCCTTAATTGGCTAAGAGAAACAAGAGAAAAACAGAAGCACACTGCAAAGAAGCATGTATTCTCTTTCTCTCTACTTACTTCCTGACTGTTCCCACCCTAAACACTAGATCCATCATGAAAGACTGGATTCTCTCAACCATGAGCCAAAATAAACCTCTTCTCTGTTAGTTTGTGTGTGTGTGCATGTGTGTGTATAAAATCAACAACTATGTATGAAAGTGTAAATATTACCTATGTATGTGTTCCTAAATATGTAAATACATCTTACTCAATATCTACCTTACAATATGTTGTCAGAACTGACCGTTTCTACTGGATAACCCAATTGGTGTTCCATTCTCTGGATAAAACTATCTCTCCAACTCTCAGCATAAGATTGAGGCCTCCGTGGCTTTCCCCTGTTCACTGTACCATGTCTATTTTTGCTGGTTTTGTTCAGTTTACATTTAGGCAATAATGCTGGTGAGACTTCATAGGTTTATCTTCTGACATTACCTTGAAACACAATCTTATTGCAAACTCTCTGATCCTCTGTCTCTTAGAACCCCCTCTCTCAGCCCCCATGTTTCCTCCCTGGAGAAGTTGTATTATATATGCGTAAGTTCAGACTGGGATACACAGCTCTGGGTTTTGATTAGTTATGGTTATCTGCAATGTTCTTTGTTGCAAAGAGAACTTTTCTTTATGAGGGCTGCACACTATGCTCTTTGATAGGTATAAGGATAGATATTTGGAGTGTAGATAGAGATTATGGTGGTTTACTAAAGTAGCAGTGGGAGATTTTCCAATGAGATCCATGAATTCACTAGGCCAGGATAGGTTTCCAGTACCAGGCATGATTTTCCTCTTGAGTGACTCTTAAACCTAATTACAGAGATGTTGGTTACTGCCATGCATGTCTTCCACTATTGTACCCTTAAGGTTATCAATCGTGGTGGTCATTGTTATGGTTCATAGGCATCTTACTTGGGTAGAACTGGTTTTTTGTTTTGTTTTGTTTTGTTTTTATTTGTTTTTTTCCTTTCCTCCTTCAGACGATTTCATAATACCTTCTGGTAGAATGAAAACAAATCTTAGTACTCTGGGAGTCTTAAATCATCTCTCTGGGATGAAATGTTTCAGTTGGGAGGACCTTTCTCTCTAACAGCATACAACAGAAACAGGACCAGAATAGATTTGTGGTGCTAAATCTATACTGAAATTATCCTCCAGTCTCTAATTGAATTTCTCCCCATGTTGAGAGAGGACAATCTGAAGCTCTGATTCTCCCTCACTCCGTCTTCTGTTACTGCTAAATCTAACATGTGCATGTGGACCTACACTGCCAACATGAATCTACACATGTTCCTCATTTCTAAATCATATGGGCACAATGCAGAGATTTGTCTGACATTATGGATTATTCTTTGGAAAATGTGAGTCAGTGCAGCTAAAAGGAAGGGGAAAGGGACAGGGATGTGGAGTTAAGACGTGATGAGGCTACCTGTGAAAAGCTTAATAGCTAAATGTTAAATGTGGATGGACATCATGGTTTCTCTGCAATTGAATCTATGTCATTGCCATCAAAAGCGAGCAGACATATTTTACACTGAAGAACTCACTAAGAATAATGAGGGACTCTTTAAAAGGAGGGAAGATTCTCGTGACAGCTAAATTGTATTGTGATGAGTAAAATTCACACAGGATTTTTCGTCGGAAATCATAACAAACAGGCAAGGGGATGTGTGGCAGTTTCCAGAGCGTGACAACGAAGATACCAGACGATCTAATTACTGCTTCATTCTCGGATTTCATTGTTTCTCTTTCAGAGTGAAAGAAGGCTTGTAGAAATCTAACCCCCGACTGTGTACTGTTTGAAGAATGAAGCACTCGGCTCTTGATAAATGCTGTTTCTCTGTCAGAAAGAATAGAAATCTTGGCTTCGTCTCACGGCTTTAATTTTAAAATGAATACAAATGGCTTTAAGTACCTTTTAATGTTCTCTTTGCTTCTGCACTGTGAGCCATGGGTCCTTCTATACTGCACTGTAAATAAACAAGACACTAATGTTCAGTTTCCTTTGACAGACTGTGCACCCTTTGCCACCTCACCTGTCTCATTATCCAGGTACTATTGGGTCATTAAATAAACATTGGAAATCTGGATTCTGTTCTCCCTGAAATAAAGTTAGACATTTGAGACACTTGGCTCCAGAATGATTTGGTAACTAAAAGCTCTTGCAAAATTTTATGTGTATTACATCAAATCTACTATATACTACTTTATATAGGTAGCCATACAACTCATACTATAAAGTCAGAACACTGATTATTATATCAAATACTGTTTCTGATTTTTTAGGCCAAATCTTTTCAATGTTATATATGTTCACTGGCTAATATCTATCACAGAGAATGAACATTATATACTCAAGTTTAATATTTCTGTTTGTAATTTTTCCTCAATTTCCACTGTTAACTTTGGTAAGAGGCTCTGTCTTAACATAGAGCACTTCTTGGAGAACTGATGAATTGTGTAGCATTCTGCATCTCACCTCAGACTGTCAGTCTTATCTAAAGAACAAATAACTTGTTCTGAATGCAGAAAAACTCAACAAAAGCAGTCTTTATCTCTTGACTCTTTTCTTCTATAACTATGAAAGTATGGCTTTCACCAGTACCCATCCATGTATTTGTGGGCTGCAGATTAATACAAAAGAAGGTAGAATATACAGGTTACTACTGCACTTAAAGTTTTCACTCAGTTCTACTGAGTTTTGAAAGAATAAAGGTTGAGTCATGCATTTTAATTCTGATAATTCATGAGAGTCAACAGAATTCAGGATAAGAAAATGCTTTAAACAACTGTCTAAAAATAGAGGAAGTAGTGATAAATCTGTGTGTGATTTTTGTACTGCTGAAAGCAATGTGTAAGTAATCTGCCATAAATTACAGTAAGATGAACCAGATTCCACACTCCCTTCTGCCCTACCAGAGGATAGAAAGATTACGTTTAATACAACCATTTGAACAATAAATAGACCAAGTATCACTTATTTATTGAGCATCAGTGGAAGAAAGCTATTGGAATAGTCACTGTAAGAAACGTCTTTTAAATTTAATATAATAGCTATATTAACAACATCAACAAAAACAAAAACACAAACCGGAAACCTGAAGCACAAAAACACAACACCCCTTTGTATTAGATCAGACCCCTCATCCCAGCACTGTGGATGCCAGAGCAAATGAATTGACATAAGTGTGAGGGTTCCTTGCATCACACACTGAGTCCTAGGCTAGCCTGAACCACAGTGAGACACTGGGGAAAGAAGAGAAAGAGGAAAAGTAGTTAGGAAGAAAGTATTAGATCACAGACGTTCAATATCCCATTCTCTCCTGTCCATGTCAGGCAACATGCACCCTACATTGTTTCTGTCCAGTCTCTATGTTGGCACTTTAGGCATCATCTCTCTATATACCTGCAAGGCAAACCCCACTCCTATTGCACAGACAAAGATAGCTTTGAATTTTAGCTTTACTTATCGGTAACTTGTAATACCTAGAACATAGGCTAGGTCTGTATGTATGCAACTTATCTAACATATGTCTCTAAACAGTGATAAGTACAGACATCTCTCTTCTTTGGAATTGAAGGCTTCCTCTCTCTTCCAGACCCTTCATGGTACCTATGAAGTAGTCCTCTGAGTCTTGTAGTATCCCGAGGACCAAAGGCTCTTTTGTTTCCATGCCTCAACTTGCCAAATACCTTCCCACATCAGGCCTTCGTTGTGACTACCTGTGCCCTTTATATTAAGATATTCTGAAACATGATTCTGTATTAGCTCCTTTCTAAGATGCTGAATTTTGTTGTTGTTGTTGTTGTTTGTTGTTATAATAATAGGGATGAAAGAAGGTAAGGATGAAGAGAGGGATTGTGAGGGAAAAAGGAAGTGGAAATGCATGATAACTGAGATATAACATTAAATATAAAAATATAAGTGGTTAAATGCTACTTGTAGGGATTAATTTCATTTAAATGTATAAATCAATGGTTTCTAAGTCATCCTCGCAAGTTTCTAATTTGCCTCACTTGCTTATTTTCTTTAAACCCCTAAAGTATAAAATATAGGGGAGATAGAATATATCACAGTCTTTCTACAGCAAATGGAATCTTTTCATACTTTTGGTTCTGCCTATTATGATTATGTGACTGAAAGTAGACCCTGACTAACACCAGACTCAGGAAACTCAATTTCTTTGTGGAATGAAACTTTAAGAAGTGTACTGTGCACATGTGTGTGCAGAGGTGTGCTGTGCACATGTGTGTGCAGAGGTGTGCTGTGCACGTGTGTGTGCAGAGGTGTGCTGTGCACGTGTGTGTGCAGAGGTGTGCTGTGCACATGTGTGTGTGCAGAGGTGTGCTGTGCACGTGTGTGTGCAGAGGTGTGCTGTGCACATGTGTGTGCAGAAGTGTGCTGTGCACATGTGTGTGCAGAGGTGTGCTGTGCACGTGTGTGTGCAGAGGTGTACTCTCCTACGCTTGTACATGTGGATGCCAGATGTTGATGATGTCAGATGCCTTCCAGGTTGTTCTCTGTGTTTTGAGTGAGTCTCTCCCTGAGCCTGAAACTTACTATTTAAACTTCATTGGTGGGCAAGTTTTCCCCTGGGACATGCCCATCTCCCTCTTGATCAACAATGAGATGGCAGATGTGTGTTGCCAAGACAGTCCTTTTAGATGAGTGCTTTTAGATGAGAAAAGAGTGGATTAAACATTGATGTTAATTTGTAGGAACATTTTTACAAATATCTCTTTTTCTCTGTTTACTTGTCTACCATATTTTTCACTAGAGTATGCAAAATATGTATATTTTGACATTATAGTTTGAAAGCCACAATCTATCAAACTAAGTTCTTCTTTTATCCTTTGAAACAAGCTCTTCCTTCTGTCCTTGTGTAATGTCTGATGAAAATTGACACAATACTTTTCTTCTCTCTCTCTCTCTTTTGTTTTTTAATTCTGCTTAGTTTGTGCCTTCTATTCATTATTTCACTGTTTCTTTTTCTACTAAAAAAGAAGGAAACCATAGAATTGGGTTGGTGAAAAGGTAGAGAAGATCTGTGAGTAACCATGATTGGGATTTATAATATGAAAAGAAGTTGTTTTGAATTAAAAAATAAAGAGCAAAATGCTATATGTTTTTTAAACTTTTATTAATTTAATTAGTAGGGAGACTCTTAGTCTATCCTTTTATTTGGGGGTAAATTCTTCTTAAGGAGATTCACTGATTTGTAGGTAGGTTTTTCATCATGACCTACTTGAAAGTTCTTTGGAAAGTCATTCGGTACCTTTTTCTCTAAAGCATTCTACTTTACTCATATCCTGTATACTCACAGAATAGTGAAAGGACATCAAAATGGGTTTACATTTCCTGATACTCAAAGTTTATGATTTGAGACAATATAAATATTCTTTATTTTATCTAGTAAATTAGTATTACATACACTTTCTAATATGGTTTTCAATATATATGGATATATATTGAATATATATTATACACACACGTATATATGTGTGTATATATATATATATATGTTGGGTTCCATTTTCTCTTAGTAAGTTACTAGAATATACAAAATTCAAAACACAGAATATAGTTTTTAAATAATCATATCTTAGGAGGTAACCTTTTATTATTTTGATATTGCTGTTAAGGTATTTATACAACTTTGTTTTTATCTGTTACTGTTTTTCCTGCCTGTATGTATGTATACTGAGTGCATGAGATGCCCATGGAGGCAAGAAGAGGGCATCAGACCCTATGGAACTGTAGTTATGGATGGTTATGAGCTGGAATGTGGGTGCTGAGAACTGAACTCATTCCTCTTCAAAAGTAGCAAATGCTCTAAAACACCGAGTCATTTCTCAGGTCCTGCATTTCTGTCTGGATAGTAATAAAACTAGAAAATGCTGGAGAACATATTTATGGCCATTTTAAAATTTATTTGTTTATTTACTTATTTTTATATTCCATACTTTACCTCCCACGCAGCCCACCCACCAACTTTTCCTCATCCCATACCTCTTCCCCACATTCATACAAGAAACGCTAAAGCTCAAAACACACAATGAACCCCACACAATGATAGTGGAAGACTTGAACACTCTACTCTCACCAATGGACAGGTTATTGCAACATAAACTAAACAATCACAATGAAGCTAATAGAGGTTATAAACCAAATGGATTTAACAGATATCACAGAACATTTCAACCTAAAACAAAAGAATATACCTTCTTCTCAGCACCTCATGGCCTTTTACTTTACAGATTAATGGATGTACCCTACAACAGTTGAATTACATTCATAATCATGGCAACAAAGATGGTGAGCATGTTGCTCTCTAAGCAAATCTTTTTCAATATATATTTTATATGTTTTATTTATTTATGATTTATTTATTCACATCCCAAATGGTGTTCACCTACCAGAGTTCTCTAAGCAAATATTAATAAAGATATTTCTATTATTTCATTTTTTAAAAAAAAATGTCACTGTGAACTGATTTTAGCATGGAAAATACACATGTGACTTCAAGCTCAGTTTTTCCTTTTTAACTTTGTCTTTCAAGGACATCAAATGACTCTCAAAGCCAACGTGACCCAAAGGACTTATAATAAGACTCAAAATTCGTCTTGCCAAGGAAGCATGGGCAGGAAGCCCCAAATCTGCATGCCATTTCTCTTAGAGTCCAGCTTAATCCAAATCAGCAGTGTTCTTTTGGCAAGCACTGATGCTATAGTGTATGCCTGGGAAAAGGCCAAGTCTCCAAGAGTGCCTTGAAAGACATCAGATCTACACACTTAACATTTTCCCACAGAACATGGAAGTGGTTTTGTAGAAAGCAAGATTTCTACCTCAGGATTTTCTTGATTGACATCATAGATCCTTTTCACCCTAACCTATAACTACAGTGATAAATGATTACACAAAGCCTGATAAGGGCTTTCAAAGGAGGATTCCTGCCTAGCAATACCTGACTCTAAGGAAGCAGTAAAAAGTGTTTCATTTTTTCCACCTTGCAGAATGTTAAAGAAGCCAGGCTTTTTATTATTCCAGTTCTGCTTTGATGTAGAGCTGAGAGACCACTGGACTTGGGTCACAGACCTGGTTGTCTGCCATAATTCCTAAGCCCTTGTGTTTTAATTTGTCTTCATACAATTCTTGCTGGGCCAGATGATTTCTAAAATCTGCCTAAGACTGCAAATAAAAAAAATATTTCCTCCTTTTAAAATATAACTACTAAAATAAAATATACTAAAAATAAAATATAACTACTAAAAAATCATCCTGCTCTTTGAACAAAGTGGTTTGGAAAATTATTATCTATGTGACTTTTCCCCACATATGGAACCTAGTGGATATGCTTTATTTTTCTTCATTTTATCACCATGGCCTTTAACTTAGGACCTTTGGGACTGACTTGCAGTAGAATATATCCTTTGAGTAAAGGCTTGATATTGCCTTTGAAGTATGTTGATTCGCTGATAGAAAAGTTTCTTCCATTAATGATATGTATAACCTATAGAAAAGAATCAGCATGTTCTGATACTATCACACTGGCAATGGACATGCGAGTCATCTACACAGAAGCAGCCAGGCCCAGCTTTACTTAATAGTTCATAGCATGAGAAGCTATTTTTCCTACAATACAACATTTAGATTATGTAGGCTGTTTTGATATATTTCAGAGAGGACTGTCTCTTATAACTTGAATATTGACTTTTAGAATTTTGGGAAGATTTAAGTTATGTTCAGTCTCTTGATAGATAGATAGATAGATAGATAGATAGATAGATAGATAGATAGATAGATAGATAGATAGAAAAGATATATAGATTTATAGATATATATACTTTATTTGTATATTTTATACTGTCTTGATTTCTAAGAATATATAGCTTTAGTTAAATTAATATTTTCAACGAGTTCTATCTCCAGAGAAACAATACCTGTGGACTTGTAAGAAAGCTATTCAGTAATCTGTGCTTTAGGAATAAGAAACTTATTGTTTGGTTCCTGGTATGATATTTCTTTCATGGTAAAGGGCATTTTCAACTTCGTGGTAACAGAAAAAAAAACAGAAACTAACTTTCCCACCTTTAACAAAAAACATGAAAATTTTGCATATACATATGTATCCCTAAATTATTAATAACAAAGAAACTGTAAAGTCACAAAACAATGAATTGGGGCCTTCCCTTTCCAAAATCAGAATGATTGTAGAGAAAACAAAATCTATCATTGGATGTCCTAAACTTCCAGATAACCTTTGGGAACATAAACCAACAGGACACAACTCTGTTTCCTCTTCATTTTTTTTAATCCGTTGTATATAAAATAGAATTCACCCGAGACCAATAAGGACTCTTATTTGACTCTTTCTAAATATCAGATCTCCACACTATTGCCTTGTAGCTGTACTCAGACACTCAGGCCTTATTTGTACTTGTAGGAACAGACTCTGCTCTTTCCAGTCTTGAGATCAAACACTAGTGAGAAGATTGCTCTTCCTTCAACCCATGATTTTATTATGTAATACTCAATGCCCATTCAGCTCTAACCTCGATTCTCATTCTATAAAGAGCATTCCTGTGCATTGTCACATAGCCTTCATGGTCTGCATCAAAGAAAATACCTGCCATTATTTTATATAGTTTTTATTATTGATTTGTTTGGGGTTTTCTTTGGTTTTGTTTGTTTGTTTGTTTAGCCTTACATTATAAGATTGTAAAGTTACTTCATAACTAATTAATGATATATTGTCTTTTACTCCCTAAGTTGATTTTGGTTTACTTGTAAGGAATTAATTTTTGGAGCAGCTTTATATTCTTAGCAAAATTGGTTGAAGTTATGGAGATTTCCTATACATTTGTCTTGTATAGTTTTATATCAACTTGACACAAGATAAAGTCATCTGAGAGGAAGGAACCTCAAGAAAATTTCTTCATAAGATCCAGCTGTAAGAAAACCTGTAGGTAGTTTTCTTAATTAGTGATTGATGGAATTAGGCCCATACGGGTAATGCTATTGCTGGGCTGGTGGTCCTGGGTTCTATAAGAAAGTAGAATGAGCCAACCATGTGGAGTAAGCCAGTAAACAGCATTTCTCCATGGCCTCTGCCTCCAGGTTCCTGCTCTGCTTGAGGTCACGCCCTCACTACTTTTGGTAATGAATTGTGACATAGGACTGTAAAGTAAATAAACCCTGTCTTCGCCAACTTGCTTTTTGATCGTGGTGTTTCAAAACATCAATATAAAGCCAAAGTAAGACAATATCATGGTGCCCCATGTACACAGAGCATTATCAGTCATCAACATCTCCATCAGAGTGCTGCCTTTGTTAAATCTGAGAGGCATTTTGTCAATGGTACAAATATTACATTGGTATTGAATCTTGGTGGTACACATTTTATAGATCTATAATAATGTACAAAAGTACACACTTGTCATGGCAATTTCAGAAGGCAATTTTACTGCCTAAATTTTTTTCTGTGTGTCTTCTGTTATCACTTCCCCAACATGTATCAACAACCAATGTTAGTTTTTTGTCCTTTCTCAGTGTCATATATTTGGAATCACCAGATATGTAGCCATTACAGTTGGCTATTGCTTTTATTTACTTTAGTAATGTATATTTAAGAAGACTAAGTATATATTAAAACTGCTATCTAGAAATACTATATTCAATACCATCTGCTGAAGGATATCATGGTTACTTCTTCATTTCAGAAATATGAATGAAATTATTACAGACATCCATATGCAGGCTGTGTGGATTTATACCACACAAAGAAAGCTCTTTTTATTTTCATTGTAACTATAGTTCTCTCTTTTTCTTTTATTGAAAACAATTTTTGTCTCAGTCAGCTGCTTGTTGGACCTCTCAGAGGACAGCCATGCTAGGCTCCTGTGTATAAGCACACCATCACAACAATAATAGTGTCAGGCCTTGGAGCCTTCCCTTGAGATGGATCCAAAGTTTGGCCAGTCACTGGACCTCCTTTCCCTCGATCTCTTCATTTTTGACCCCCCAGCTGATTTTAGAAAAGGAATAATTCAGAGTTAAAGTTTGTGACTGTTGGACAGCAACCCCATCCTTCCATTTGATGCCCTGCCTTTCTATTGGCGGTGCACTCTACATGTACCCTCTCCTCACTGTTGGGCATTTCATCTAAGGTCCCTTCATTTGTTTCCTGAGAGTCTCTCACTTCCCAGGTTTCTGGTACATTCTAGAGGATCCCCCCACCACCTTCCACTTCCCAAGGTTGCATATTTCTATTCATTCTGCTGACCCTCAGGGCTTCTCTCCTGTTCCTCCCCTCCAATACCTGGTCGTGTTCCCCTTTTCTCCTCCAGCTCCTCTCTTTCACCCAGGTCCCTCCCTCAATCTTCCACCTTCTCCCCCGACAAGTGGAATTAAGGCAGCCTCACTTGAGCCCTTTTCCTTGTAAACCTTCTTGAGTTTTGTGGATTGTATCTTGGTTATTCTGTACTTTTTTGGCTAATATCCATTTATTAGTGAGTACATAAAATACATGTAATTTTAGGTCTAAGTTACCTCACTCAAGATGATATTTTCTAGTTCCATCCATTTGTCTGCAAAATTGATGATATCCTCATTTATAATAGCTGAGTACTATTCCATTGTGTAAATGAACCACATTTTCTGTATCTATTTTTCTGTTGTGGGACATTTGGGTTGTTTCCAGCTTCTGGTTATCACAGATAAGGTTGCTATGAACATACTGGAGTCCTTGCCCCGATGGCATGGTGGGGCATCTTTAGGGTATATGCCCAAGAGTGGTATAGCTAAGTCTTCACATCGATCTATTTTCAATTTTCTAAGGAACCTCCAGACTGATTTCCAGAGTGCTTGTACCAGCTTGCAATCCCACCAGCAATGGAGGAGTGTTCCTCTTTCTCCACATCCTCACCAGCATCTGCTGTCACCTGAGTTTTTGATCTTACCCATTCTGATTAGTGTAAGGTGGAATCTTGGTCATCTTGATTTCCATTTTCCTGATTACTAAGGACTTTGAACGTTTCTTTACATGCTTCTCAGCAACTGGAGATTCCTCTGTTGTGAATTCTCCATTTAGTTTAATTTTATACCCCATTTTTTGATTGGGTGTCTGGTTTTTTGGCAATTAGCTTCTTGAGTTCTTTATATATTTTGGATATTAGCCTTCTATCAGATGTGTGGTTAGTCAAGATTTTTTCCCAATCTGTAGGTTGCCTATTTGTCTTATTGACTATGTCCTTTGTGTTACAGAAGCTTTTCAATTTCATGAAGTCCCATTTATCAATTCTTGATCTTAAAGTCTGAGCCATTGGAGTTCTGTTTAGGAAATACACACATACACACACAAACACACACACACACACACACACACACACACCATGCTAATGAGTTTGAGGCTCTTTCCCACTTTCTCTTCTATTAGATTCAGTGTATTTGGTTTTATGTTGAGGTCCTAAACAATGGACCCCTGTGGTTGAATTACAGAAAAGCTGGAAGAAGTTGAGCTGGAGAGTGACCCCAGCTGACTCAACTAACCTGGACCCTGAGATCTCTCACTGAGCCACCAACTAGGCAGCATACATTAGCTGGTCTGAGTCCCCCAAACACATATACAGCAGAGAACTGCCTAGTCTGGCCTCAGTGAGAGAAGACTCACCTAAGCCTTGAAAGACTTGAGGCCCCAGGGAATGGGGATGCCTGTGGAAGTTAGGGTGGGAGACATTCTTTTGGAAAAAGGCAAGAAGAGGAATGGGATGAGGAACTGTCAGAGGATGAACTGAGAGAGAAAGACAATGACTGGACTGTAAAAAAAAAAGATTAAAGAAAAATATTTTTTAAAAATATTTTCATAATTGTTTATAAACATTCATTTTTTCATTATATAATTTTAACTGTTTTTTTAAAGGACATGTTTGTTATACTAGTTTTAAACTGAGTCTGAATTTCTTTTTCATTTTTAAAGCCAGCCATATTAGGGTATTTTCTCAGTTATCAGCAATTAAAAGCAAGTGGAAATCATTGGCCATGCTACTAAGTTTGAGACAAAAGATAATTATTCATTAAAGAATGGCTAAGTTTCGTGGATGAATTTAGTTACCTTGACAAAAAAAATGATATGTCTTGAGACAGAAAGTTTCTAAGAAATTAATATAAATTATTTTTATCTTTATTTTCTCTGTGACCTTTTTAATTACCTATTACGAAATTCCACTTCAGGTTAATGATCATGCCTATTGTTGCTGATTGCTTTCACTGTTTTTCTTATACAATTAAAGTTTAATTCATGCTTTATTTTAGATTCATTATTTAGTAGGCATCAATATTTGTCTCTTTTTTCCATCTGTATCCATATTGTTCAAATATTCATATATATATTATTTATTGATACACACATGTTTTTTTCTACTTTTCAATCTGTCTTTTCACACACATATACATACACATAAACATACATATACACAAACACATTTTTCTTTAGATATTAGGACAGTTGTACTACTTGTTTTTCCAAATTAGTATTGGTATGATGCAACAAAAGCTACTGTTTCTTTAAATCTTAGTATTTTTTAACTAGCTCAATATTTTCTTAGTATTCAAATATTGCATTTCACATTATTATGCTTTTCTTTCAATGTTTTCCCTGCAATCTGCTGGTGCTCAGATAATTCTGGTGTTCTAATTTTATTTAAAATGTTGGACAGAATAATTAATTTCTGCTTCTATACATTTCAACATGATAACATTATTAATGAGAGCAATTCTTCAAACACGTTGGGGTTATAAAATACTTTATGTATACTAGTTCTAGTTCTACTATATTATCCCTTATATTTACATTTTTCTCTATTTTGATGTGCTTGCTATATTGTAAGAAATAGTACTCTAGATTCATTTTTGTCTATGTGGTTATCTAGTATTCTAAGCATCACTTACTAAAAGGAGTTCTTTTTGTCTGATTCTAAATTCTTGACACGTGTCAAAATAAGACAAGTGTAAAACTCTGGATTTATTTCTTGATCTCTATTTTGTTCCACTGATAAACACTTGTACTTTTAGGCAGTAGCACATTAATTTTATTCAGGTAGCTTTGCAGTATAATTTGAGATCAAGTAGTATCATGATTCCCGCCTCATGATTTTGGATCAAGATTGCTTTAACTATTTGAGATATTTTATAAATTAAATAAATTTTAAGGTTGATGTTTCCAGGGAAAATGAAAAATATTTTATTCCATCACAGAACATATCCTGATTATGATTTTTTCCTCCCTTTACTCCTCCCAGTTCTTCCACATACCCCTTCTAATCCAGAGCTATCCTTTTTCAGTCTCTTATTAGAAGATAAAAAGACTAAGGGGTCATGGCAAAGTGAAGTAAAATAAAACATAATAAGATAAAAACATAAACTAAAACATCAATACAAACACAATACAAACCAAGAAAAAAGCATAAGAAACAGTACCACAGAGAACCACTCCTTCATACACTCAGGACATCAAAACACAAATCTGAAAGCTGTAACATCTACTCAAAGGATGGGTACATCCCATTTAGAGGTGAGGGTTCCAAGATCTCTCACTGAAAGAAAGCTCTTTAAATTTAGAAGGAAGTATGAAACTGTCTTTCAGACTGTTTGCAACATTTTTCATTCTCACTAACAGAAAATGAACTCCTGTGTCTTCACATCTCTCCAAGGCTTATCGTGGTCAGTGTTCTGGGTTAGGGACATTTAACAGGTGCACAGCAGTATGCCAGTGCCGATTTAATTGGCATTTATCTGATGATACATCAAATGGAGATTATCTCTGAAATTTTATTTGCCACGTGTATATCTCCATTAGAGACGTGCTTGTTGAGGGCATTGGCCTATGTTTAATCAGAATTCATTCTTGTTCAATTACAGATTGTTCATAATTTGGATAGCAATGCCCTTGACCATTCCACCCCTGCTTTCCTGCAGAACTCTCTGGAAGCAGAAGTGCAGACTTCCAGTCAGGTCAAAGGACTGACAGGAGGCTACAGCCTTCTGGGGCTGAGAGAAAGGTAGCATACAGAGTAAGCTCTTCCCCTTCCTACCAAAATCAAAGGATTGAGATGTAAGAATCACCACCAAGGATTAAAGTATCCAAAACAATAAAAATGACGTGTTTTCCCTCAGAGGTTTAGAATGGCTTTTAGTGAATGTATGATTTAAACTAACCTTGTGTCACTGTGAGTAGGGCAGAGGAGAGAAGAACCTGAAGAGCGACACTAATTTTGTCATTTCTACAGCAAGCAAGCACACTTCCAGAAGAAGCAATGGACACTGAAGCAGTCTGGGTTAGACAAAGCATTGGCTGGCTTGCTATTGGGCACAAACAACAAGTTGGGCAAGGAAAACCACAAATCTTTTTTTTTTTTTTCTTAAACCCGGGTCTTTGGCTGAGCCTCCGTCTCTCCATAGATTTCAAGTCTTCTTTTTTAGACATAAAGACCATCTTTACGTCTAAAGCCCTTGACTCTCTGTTTCTGTTGTTCACATGCTTAACACTCTTGATTCTAAAATATGTTGATCCTGTGACACTTTTAGATCAAAATGTGTAAATAAGAAAAGGGCCATTCATGGAAGAGAAATTAATTTTCAGTTTGGGTTCTGACTTTATATAGAAGAAGATGGGGAGAAAGCTGTGTGTCTAACAATAGCAAACTCCTTTAATGCAGAACCATGCTGAGAAACTAACATGTCATAAAGTCAGACCCCATAGCTATTTACTCATAGCAATTAGGTAAATCAATTAATAGGGAACTTTTAGTCATGTTTATTGACAAATGTCCAAATATAAAACCTAAATGTTTTTTTTAAAAAAATGACTCCTGGAATCTTGTGTTATCCTCTAAGTTATTAAGTTTTATTTTTCCAATAAAAATATTCAAAACCATTATATCCCATCAATATATTATAATTTTTAAACTTTTATTGAATAAGAGAATAGGGTATGTTCAGCTCTAAATATAAAGTCTATATCACATCCTTTACACATCTAGAAAATACTAAGGCATTTTCTAGAAAGAGAACAAAGAGCTTTTGAGAGGGGCAGTTGTCATCAGTTGTCATCTTTCTATGCACAACAAGGAGTTGCATGTAGGAACTCACAGCCATTGTGACAGAGTACACATGACCCATACAAACTCAAACCAGAAAAATCCCAGCATGATAAGGGAAGCATGGGCAGAGGATATCCTACACCAGCTGAGGACGTATTGGCATGTAGTAAATACTGCAAAACCAAGAGTTAGTCTTCTTTAACTGTATTATCTCTAGAAGGTTGACCACACTCTGGAGCAGCCCCCACACCAAAGCTAAGAGCAGCTAGAAAACAGAAATTTGGAGGTGTTAACTAAAATATTTTAATTTTAATAGTCAAATAAGTAAAATGGAGGTAGGGGGACAAGGAGTTAGGAGAATGAGTATGATCTGAAACTATGGAATTCTCCAAATGTTAATACAAATGTTATTTTTAAAAGTTTTACTTAAAGTTGTGTACAAATTATCAGATGGCAACATGGCGCATCAATGCTTCCTCCTTATTCTATTCCTTTCCCAGCTCCATTGTGTCTCCTCCTGCTCCTAGCCTGCTCTTGCTGCTTCCCTTCCTCAATAGATGCCTGTCTGATTTCATAGCACAAGTAGTCCGTTTCCTTCTGCTGCTAAAAATGAAAGTACAATCCCTAGACTAATACGTATACACAATGTACACATTCACTACCCAACCTAGCCTGCTTCTATACATGCCACCGCTATGGACCCCAATTCTGATATGCTACACTGACTAGGTCTCTCATTCCCCACACTAGTCTACCTTTCCCGTGATGTGGAAAACACCTGGCAACTTGAAAAGCAGTTACTGCTCGTTGTAAGCTTCCATGTGGGAAGGTTTTCAGAATAAGAAACTGGCTTAATGGTGGAGCAGCGGAAGAAGTTCCCTGGAGATCTGTCTTCACTACCATCCCATTATGCCACATCCAAGAGAATTTTGTGATTCTTATGATGAGCAAGGCGGTGTTAACCTAAACTCTCCCTATGTCAGGTCAAGAGCTTCAGCATAAGCAACGACCTGTCGACATCCCTTACTAGATAGCCCTGTGAAACCAATTGGTTCTGCATATGGAAGTGGGCTTCATCGTTTTAACTTAATTTTTTAGAGACACACTTCAGGTTAGGTCTAAATCACTGAGGGAAAGAACACTGAGTTCTGCTGCAGTTGACCTTCATAAGAAAAGCTTATCTTAGAGTAATTCACCTCGGTTTAAAAATGATTACATCTCTCATTATGTGTGCTTACTTTCAACTCTAAAAATATTGGTTTGGAGTGTCTGAGTAAAGGTTGAAAAAAATGTGTTCTTGTAATGGAAAAACCAGGGATAAAATTTTTTAAGGATAAAAGAAAATTTTATTACATAGACAAACATTATACAGGCATTTTAAAGCATGTGAACAAAATTATTAGGTAAACAGATAAAATTTCTCCCTGACCTTTAATTTTGGCATTGCCTCTTATTATCTCATTTCACACACACACACAAAATGTAATTAAAGGTCCTTCTTATTCTAAAATAGATGATATTTTCTGTAAGCCTTTAATTTTCATTATATCAATTGTTCAATTTGCTTTGAGTCATAAATGTCATTTAATAAAATTATAGTGTCATTGTGTGGAGATGGGAAATGGGAAGGAAAGGCAATCACATCTAAGTTATAATGATGACGGTGTGAATTTAGCCTTTGTATTAATAAATAATAGGAGTTGAATTAATGGTGACATACAAGGTGGAAGTATCTCTGTTATGACACTTTTGTCAAGTACAATTGTTCCATATAAGTTCCTACCAACTTGTTAGAGGTAAGTTTTAAATCACAAGAGATATGGTCTCATCCAAAAAATAATGAAACATGAAAAAGATTTTTTCTCGCTAATTAATTTTAAATTTCTTTTTAAATCAGATTTAAATTTCTGTAATATCTTAACTTTTATTTTTGCTTTCTTGATTGTTTCCAAGTATAATAAAATTGAAACCATTCATTAGATATACCCTTTTTGAGAGGTTTTACCAACGTATGTCAGTTTTCTTTTTTTCTTTTCACTACTTTATTTACTTCTTTATTAATAATTAATAATAAATTTTAACATGTCAGATACAACCTAAAACAGTAATCAGAGCTACACCAAGATACATCTCTGTATGTTTGTAAATGTAAAACTGTGCATATACTGCATATCCAAGGGTATGTGTCACTATGAATATTTGTCTGTGTCTTTCTGTTTATGGAATGGGGAGAAAGGTAGAAACAAAATGATTATCTTTGAAATGGCAATGTTTTCATTATTCTTTTCATCACACTTTTAAGCAAGTAGCAAAAGTAAATTTATTTCAATAGATAACCTTTAAAAACCTTGTCTGCTCTTCTAATTGTGTGATATCCTTTTTTCTCTAACCATGTGGACAGTCATTCTTTCCATAGGGATCATACAGAGACTCACTCCTCCTTGGGCTTTCCCCATGTCTGAGAAGGTGTGTATTCGTCAGTTAGTTAAAATGGTCTCTGTTTTGTTTGTTTGTTTTGCTTTGTTTGTTTTTGTTTTGCATTTATTTTGAAATTGTTTTTACTACCAATATTTTCATCTTGGAAAGGAAAGTAAGAAGTTTTATAATCAAATGCTCTTCACATATAAAGGTTATACATACACAGACCACTCTGAAGCTTTGATCACTAAGAGAATTTACTGGGATTTAAGCTATGTGCTAGTTTCTGAAGGTAACAAATTAAACTAAATGTAGAGCTCCATTTCCTTCTCAAAAATTAATGATCAGCATGGCCTTACTTATATAATTAAACAAGTAAATATTTTAGCAACTTAAGCCCAGTTCTTCAGGGGATAAAAAAGCATTTAAGGACTCTGTGCTAATTTTCAGCGAGTTAATATTGCAAAGGCATAATATCATGAAATCAAATACTGTAGGGCCTTTTGATCTTAGTAATGCAATAATACTACTTAACCTCTAGTTGCCAGGAGTCCTCCTGATTTGGATGCTGCCTGAATCTTCTTTGTGTCTGGGTTGATGTCTTCTTCTGATTGTGGATTATGTATAGAGAGCAGTAACCTCTCATTTCCTGTTTTTTTTTTTTTATTCCAGCAATCTTTTCCACTATACATTTCATGTATTCATCTCATCTCTTCTCTTGTGTCTATACTTTATACCACCAACTAACAGACTACATTATAATTTATTATTAGCTTCTGTTCTTGACTCTATAGTGGGAGCTGTCTGGGAATGAGGCTATTTCTTTGAACCTTTGCTGCTTCTAGAATACCACCTGGAGCAATTAATATTCCAAGTAAATATCTCTAAGTCAATTCATGAAAAAGATAATTAGTTAGGTTAGATAACCTAAACTCCAGTATCTATGAGATGGCACTGAATTTTTTTCTTCTTCTGATACTTTCACTTCTCAAAAGCAAGTGAATTCTAGAGAATGCCCACTCCATGAATGTAGGCTTTATTCCCCCAAGCTTCTGATTGTTTGGAACAATTTACTTTGGTTGTATAAATATTAGCTCTTTCAGTTTAGATCCCACACTGCCTGATCTGTGTCCCAAGGCAAACATTGTTGTCTTACAACCACACCAAAACTATCTCCTTTCCAGCCTATTCATAATTTTCTATTGTTCTCTTATGTTAATTACTAAATGACTCCATGGTTGATGATAGGAGTTAACCTGAACCACAAGCCATTCAAATGTACTGAGCTACCCTTGTTCAAATGCTCAAAGCATATATTGCTTTAGATTCTTTGTCTTATGGCTTTTGGTCCTGAGGACCTCATAGCTACCTGACCTTATAAAATATTTTCTAGTTCCTATTTTACTGTGCTTGTAAATAGTTAGGTTTCAGCATCTTCTCCATTTGATGATGCAGATCAAGAGAGTAGAATGTCAAATAAGAGAAGGGTGGGCAGGAAGATGAGGAGATAGCCTGTAGATACAAGAATAGGTAGTAGATTAATAGCTTAGACACAAATCTGAAGTTGTTGGGAACCTCATGTCCTACCTTTGCTGTTTACTGGCTCGGAGGCTTTGGGGAAGCCCTTTGGGTTCTTTGTGCCTCAGTTTCCTCCTATGAGTGATATAGAAAATATAAGCACATGCTTCATAAATATCATAAATACTCAAAGTTGTGCTCAATAAATAGTGGTGGCTAGTATTATTATTAATATTGTCCTTTGGGGTGGGTTGTGTTCAAGACGAGAGTTTTTGATGTAGTCCTGGCTGTCCTCAAACTCAGAGAATCACCTGCCTCTGCCTCCTGAGTGCTGAGATTAAAGGTGTGTGCCACCACCACCAGCTAGTATTATACTTTTATGTCATCTATGGAAGGTTCTCATCTGCGCATTTGAGACCAAAGGTAATGTCATTTAAAACTATGCTAGAAGCTCTGACTTTCTTCCATGTTCCTTTATTCCATTGCAGGCTTCACCTCTGTAGGGAGTTTGGTCTACCTGTGGTGCTATTTGGGGAGGAAGTGGAAATTTTAGGAACTAGGGTCTTCTTAGAGGAAGTAGGTTGCTGGGGTGTGCTCTTGAGGGGTGTCTTGTGATGACCCCCTCCAGTTTTTTATTCAGTCATTCATAATCATACCTCTCTCCTGCCCTCCTTGCCTGTTCCCAGTAACATGCCTCTTCCAGCATTGCAACACCTTCTAAGTCTCTACAAACAATGGCACCACTTAGGAACCAATTGAAATAACCATGATTATAGAGAATATCTCATCCAAACCACTATAATACACAACACAACTGAAAAAAGGAAAGTCTAGCTACCTTAATATCTCAGTTGGGAGAGTGTTAGATTGAAAGAAGAAAGTCTGATAAGGTGGAATAAAACTACAAGTAATTATAAGTATTAGTAAAATAAAGATGTAGGTAAACTTTAAAAGCTGTAAAATTTGTAACGTCTAGAAAAAACTTAGTAGAATTCCTTTTAAAATTGTTAAAATTTCAATAGATAAATATAAAGGAAAATTAAAGGTATGATTTGAATATGAGTATAAGTGAAAACACAATGAGAAACTATTAAAACACCTGTATATATCCAAAATTATATGAGAAAATGGTGAGGAAATATGCTATACCTCAAAAGTTAGCAAAGAGCTGAAAGGAAAAGAAACATGATATCAGAGTAAAGTGAAATTATCATTCAATATAAATAAATCCAAGTTTCTAAACTTATCTGAAGATTAATTATACTATAGGCAAATGTCTGTGCTTGTGTTTCCCATCTGAAAGAATATTTAAGATTATATTTCAGCTGGTACCTACACATGTGTATTCAAGATGTTTTAAAAAGAATAAACCCCAAAACCTTAAATATTGGAGCATTAGAGCCCTGAATACATTAACAGAATAATGTAATATCTACCCACTAAAAGGAATTAACAAAATAATATTATCAGCATTGCTAACGAAGCTTACAAATTGAGAACATGTCCACATTATACAGCAATCAGTTTAAACAACACTACATTGAGAAATAACCACTTAAAGTTTGTTTATATGCACAGAGGATAATTTCTAGGACCATAGAAACCAATAGTCTTTGATTTTCTTATGTTGATCTTTAAAGTGCATTTTTCAAGTATGTTTTATTTAGATAATTTCTATATAACCTAGAGGTAAGTGATTTAATAAAACAGAAATTTAGGTGAGAAATAAATAGCATCTTTTGAAGCAGAAAAGGGGATTTGAAGAATAATAGGAGAGTGAGTTTCCATCACTGAGTGATTTTACTTAGTGCTGGAGTATTTGTTAAATATGAAAAACTAACACTTGTGCATCTTTATTTCTGGCAGAACTCAGGCTCCATGAGAGAGGCAAGGGAGGATGAAAAAGACACAGTTCATAGGGTTTGTTCAAAATGGTGTGATAGTGGTCAGGATGGACAGAAATGGAAAGTTTAAAACATATCCTAATGATGACACAAATCTTGATAGCTGAATATGAGGAACTGGAAAAGAAAGAACTATCAGGAAAATACTTCAACTTTTTTAGCTGCTACCATTGACTGAATATCATACAAGGAGAGACATGTCAAAAGTTAGCTTTTAAATGTATGAATCAGGACTGGTGACTCAGGACAGATTTTCCAATGAAAGGACTTATTCTGTGATCAGAAGTTAGAGACCATGCAGTTGATTTGTACATTTAGTCAATGGCAGCAGCTAAAAAGTAAAAAAATAAAACTGAAGAATTTTCTAATGTTTCTTTCTTTTATAACTTCATTATCTTCACCTCATCAACTCTTGAGCTGAGTGTATTCTTTGGTAAAAATATCTAATGTTTAGCTGGAGATAATAGATTTAAAAGACTATTATAAAGACAGATTTTAAAGTCAAGAAATTAATAAGATCATTAAAACGGGGAAATGGTGGCTTAAGGCCAAGATACCTCTGGACTTAACATATGTGGTGTTTGGAACAGAAAAGGACATTGAGTAAATCAATGATGACTAAAGGAAACCCAAAAGAAGAAAAGCACAAAGTAAATGGTATTGTAGGAGCCATGAGACTGGTGTTTAGTAAGTTAAAAAAGGTTGTTTGGCTAAATGTCAACATTTGAAATGTTCACTGGATTCAATAACGCTAGCATCACTGGAAAGCACCTTGTCACACTCCGTTTTAGCATATAATGAAGTTGAAAGCCAGATTGAAGCAATGATTTACTCAATGTGCAGGAGACATTTGTGGAAGCTAGGAGAGGGTAGAGAGATGGCAGTAGGATGGATGGTTGGAAAATCATCCCTTCTTTTTTGTTTTTGTTTTTTATTTTTATTGGTTATTTTATTCATTCGCATTTCAAGTGATGTACCCCTTCCCAGTCTTCCCTCTACCAACCTCCATCCCATCCCCCACCCCCTTTTCATCTAAGAGTGTGCTCCCTGGAAAGCACAATGAAGGCTGTGTCTGTAGTTTGGAGTTACTCCGTGGAGAGGAAGTGAACATTGATTGGTTCTGGAGGAAAAGAGAATAACTTGGGAGCAAAGCCCATAGTAAGAATAGAAAGGATGGGTTCAGAAAAGATTTTTCCAATGCAAGACCTTCCTCTGTAACCAGAAGTTAAAGACCATAGACTATATTTTTGCATTTTGTCATGGAGGATGAAGGAATGCTTGTTATTGTCTGAAATGGTGATACGGGTATGCTATATAGGCATATACTTAAGGTATATGAAAGAATACTTTGTGCAGACATAAAATAGATTGTCTACTACTGATATTAAGACATAAAAGAGACTAGCCTGTTAATCTACTTGTGTGATTTCCTACTAGAATGTTAGCATCCAAATGTAGCAATTAAAGAAGAGTATAAGGTGTTAACTGGAGTTGGGATGTTTCCGTGGATTTTGCCAGAAGAAATGATAAGGAAATGGAGCATAGAAGAGAAGAAAATACATCTACCCAGTGCAGGCAGCAAGCAGATACTGGTTTCTGGGTAATAACTAAGACACACCAATGTTAACAAATTAGAGGCTTTGATCATGTCAGTTAATTGTAGAAGTACTAGAACAGTGGTTCTCAAACTTCCTAATGTTGTAACCCTTTATACAGTTTCTCGTGTTGTGGTGACCAGTGATAATATTATTTTATTTCTACTTCATAACTATAGTTTTGCTACTCATATGAATTATAATTAAATGTCTAATTTGGAGTGGAGAATATTTGATATGTGACCCCAAAAGGGGTTGCAACTGGCATTTTAAAAACCACTGTACTAGATAGAGTAAGTGACCTTGAGAGATATATTCAAGTTGGTAGAAACAAAGACAACCAGATAATTGAGGAAAGACTGCCTGGGAAGAGATATTAGAGAAAACAAAAGGAGATCAAAGGGATACGAATTGGAAAGGAAGAGGTCAAATTATCACTATTTGCTGATGAT
>NW_022196895.1:46536953-46579960 GCF_008632895.1 Mastomys coucha | reverse complement strand
AAATCGATCCATTCCTTTCTCCTTGTACAAAGCTCAAGTCCAAGTGGATCAGGGACCTCCACATTAAATACAAAGAGATAAAATAAATGGGAATCAGTCCAAGTGCAGTGAGCGAGTCGAGCAGTTGTCTGGTTGGGTCTCAAAAACTAGTAGCCTTTGCAGTATGGCTGACCAACTGACTGAAGAGCAGATTGCAGAGTTCAAAGAAGCTTTCTCACTATTTGACAAGGATGGAGATGGGACAGTAACAACAAAGAAGCTAGGAGTAGTGATGAGGTCCTTGGGACAAAACCCCACAGAAGCAGAGCTACAGGACATGATCAATGAAGTAGATGTGGATGGTAATGGCACAATTGACTTCCCTGAATTTCTGACAATGATGGCAAGAAAAATGAAAGACACGGACAGTGAAGAAGAAATTAGAGAAGCATTCTGTGTGTTTGATAAGGATGGCAATGAGTATATAAGTGCAGCAGATCTTCGCCATGTGATGGCAAACCTTGGAGAGAAGTTGACAGATGAAGAGGTTGATGAAATGATCAGGGAAGCAGACATGGGGACAGTCAGGTAAACTACGAAGAGTTTGTACAAATGTTGACAGCGAAGTGAAGACACTGTACAGAATGTGTTAAATTTCTTGTACAAAATTGTTTGTTTGCCTTTTCTTTGTTTGTAACTTATCTGTAAAATGTTTCCCCCCTACTGTCAAAAAATATGCATGTATAGTAATTAGGACTTCATTCCTCCACGTTTTCTTCCCTTATCCTACTGTCATTGTCCTTAAACCTTATTTTAGAAAATTGATCAAGTAACATGTTGTATGTGGCTTACTCTGGATATATCTAAGCCCTTCTGCACTCTAAACTTAGATGGAGTTGGTCAGATGAGGGAACATCTGGGTTATGCCTTTTTTAAAGTAGCTTTTAGGAACTGTCAGCATGTTGTTGTTGAAGTGTGGAGTTGTAATTCTGCATGGACTGTGGAGAGTCAACAATACGTACTTAAAAGTTGCACTATTGCAAAACAGGTGTTTTATCCAGGTACTCGGACACCATTTTTTTGTACTGCTGGCATTGTACCAGAAACATTTTATTTTATTGTCACTTGCTTTTTAAACATTGTTTAGCCACTTAAAGAAAATCTGCTTATGACACAATTTGCCTCAAATCCATTCCAAGTTGTATATTTGTTTTCCAATAAAAAAAAATACAATTTACCCAAAAAAAAATAAAAATAAATGACAAGTGGAAATCATATATAGGTTATCCCTGCTTATACTAGAATGCTGTGAACACAGTGGGTTCTGAGAAAAATATACATGAAAGCTTGACACAATTTATAGAATTTTCTATTCTATATAATTTACACAATTACTCCAGAAGCATATAAGCAAAAGGCTAGTCAATGCAGATCTTTTAATCCAGAATGGGGAGAATACCTGTAGTTATAATTGCCATTTCTAACCTACTGATTACTCTAGTACACAAAGCTTTTACATGTGGTAAGACAATACTATATTTTCTTTTTCTTTTTGTTATATGTGTTTCTTTTTTAAATTAATTTATTTATTCATTTATTTATTTATTTTACACTCCAGATTTTATTCCTTGTCTACCCTTCTACTGCCCCACATCCCATACCTCCTCCCCACGCCAAACATCTCAATGTGAATGTCCCCACACTGTACCCCACCTGACCTCTAAATTCCCTGGGGCCTCCAGTCTCTTGAGGGTTAGGTGCATCATCTCTAAATGAACACAGAACTGGCAGTCCTCTGCTGTATTTGTGTTGGTGGCCTCATATCAGCTGATATATACTTCCTGTTTGGTGGCCCAGTGTTTGAGAGATCACAGGGGTCCAGATTAATTGAGACTGCTGATCCTCCTACAGGGTTGCCCTCCTCCTCAGCTTCTTTCAGCCTTCCCTAATTCAACAACATGGGTCAGCAGCTTTTGTCCATTGGTTGGGTGCAAATATCTGCATCTGACTCCTTCAGCTGCTTGTTGGGTCTTCTGGAGTGCAGTCATGCTTTGTCCCTTTTGGTGAGCTCTTCATTACCTCAGTGATAGTGTCAGGCCTTGGGAACTCCCTTGAGCTGGATCCCTCTTTGGGCCTGTCACTGGACCTTGTTTTCCTCAGGCTTCTCTCCATTTCTATCCCTGTAATTCTTTCAGACAGGAACAATTATGGGTCTGAATTGTGCCTGTGGGATGCCCCCCGCTCCGTCCCTCACTTGATGCCCTGTCTTCCTGCTGGAGGAGGGCTCTATAAGCTCCCTCTCCCTACTGTCCGGCATATAAAATATTATATTTTCAATAGCTGAAAGCTGAACCAAGGACTTCTGGGTGCCTCTCAACCTACTGAACTGCATATTGGACCTTAATGTAATCTGGTAAGAGGTCTGGATTTGGGACACATTAAATCTAATACTCTAAATAATTCAGGAATTGATTGACTTTTCACTACTAATACGGCTTAATTGTTTGGCAGACAAAATTTATTTATGATCTAGTTGATATGGTTAGAATATAATTTACTCCACCTGAAACTAATTTTAGAGTTTACTTTTTTCCTATTTTGAGGTATTGAAAGAGTCAAAATTTGGTCCAAAATTAGATGGATCACCCATGATTGCATACAGGCTGCTCTATAAAGAGAAACCAGAGGACACAGATGTATATACCACAACTCTTTCTGTATGTCATATTGTATGATCTCAGTACTCTGCCAAACTAAAAATATTACCAGATTAAACCAATATATCTTTGGCCAATACTCTAAACTCAAAAAAAAAATCCTCTCTTCTACATAATTTACCTAGTTTATAGAATTGTATTATTGACAGCAGAAAGTAGACTAGTTTGTTAATGGAAACAATTCCAGCTTCAGGACATTTGACTCATATGCATAGCATATGGAGAAAAACAGATTTCACTCCACTGGCTCAATTAAAAACCGGGTCCTTAGAGCACATATGCATAATACCAATGTAAGAAAGCAAGCAACACAGTCTAGCAGTGAACTGAGAGCACAGTGGAGGGATTTAATCAGAAGCCATGTATTCTGAAAGACAAACAGAAAAGATCAAAGAGTATAGATATAGAGATGCATTTAATGTGTATTAAAGAGCAGAAACATAGGGCAGCATAGGACTGGTACAGCTAGAAATGGTTGAGACAAACATAAACTATTTAGCTCTTTCTGGAAAAGTTGATTTTATGGTTTCTGTGTGTTGTCAATCAAAGAATGCTTGAGTTCTGCACATTGAGTTAAACATTATTTAATTCATAAAGTTTAGCATTTAAAAATTTAGAGTTTCTATTTTCAAATACTGTGTGTGTGTGGGGGGGTATTTTCTGCTTGTACATACCTCACATAGAATAGTCCAAATTAAATAATGTCCATGATATATAAAAAAGAGGGATGTTGTACCTGAGGGGCCATGAAAAGTGAATCACAGATTCAAGTGGTCATCAAACATGAGTTGTGCTGGATAGCTCTATGCCAGCTTGACACAAGCTAGAGTCATCTGAGAGGAAGGCACTTCAGTAAAATCGAGTTGTACACAAGCCTGTAAGGCATTTTGTTATTAGTGATGGATGTAGGAGGGCACAGCCTATTGTGGCTGATGCCATCCCTAGGCTGGTGGTAATGGGGTCTATAAGAAAGCAAGCTGAGCAAGTCATGAAGAGCAATCTAGTCAGCAGCACCCCACCATGCCCCACATTGGGTGCCATCTGTAGCAGTAATTGAATTATCCATTCTAGTTCCCCATTGGTGGCTGTGTTACTTCCTTACTACCTGCCTCAATGCTATGTATTCTCAAATGAAAGACACCCACAAACACACACTCACACATACACACACACATACACACACACATTCACACACACACACACACACACACACACACACACAGCCTTATATTAATATACCCTAAGCAGCTCAATGGCAGGGCCATATGCAAACCTCCTAGCACTCTCTCCTCTCTGATATTTCTGAATGATTACTTACTAAAAGCTATATTCCATCCTGGCAGCTGCAGCCTGCAGCCCTCATGGGCCATGATCTCTGACACTTACATCTTGGCTCTCTCTGTGTGTCCTGTACTTCTCGGGCCTGATCTTTCTGCTTCCTTAGCATGGTAGTTCTGCTTCTTCTTCAGGCCTCTTGTCCAAAAATCTTAAAGTCCTACCTCTGTCTTCCTGCCCAGCCATTAGCCACTGTCAAGTTTATTCACTAATCAGAACCAGCTGGAGACAGAGACCCTCAGTGTCTTATATTCAGAATTCTCCTGCAACTCCCAAATAGCATAATGTAAGCAATAAACCAAATTTACAACATGCATCTTCTCCTGCCACTAGATTCCTGCTGATTGAGCTCCTGCCTTGGCTTCCTTTAATAGTCTGTGACTCAGAATATGTAAGCCAAATAAACTCTCTTCCCCAACTTTAATTTTGGTCATTCTATTTCACTGCAGCAAGAGAAATCTTAAGTAACATGATCATTTCAGCATATTCAGGATCTCGAAGTGTCCCAGGAAAGGGACTAGTAAGAAGACAGTTTGACTTAGTCAGGACTTGTATTCCTGCACAAAACCTCATTACTAAGAAGCAAGTGGGGGGAAAGAGTTTATTCAGCTTACACTTGCACATTGCTGTTCAACACCAAAGGAAGTCAGGACAGAAACTCATACAGGGCAGAAACATGGAAGCAGGCCATGATGCCGTGGCCATGGAGGGGTGGTGCTTACTGGATTGTCTCCCCTGACATCCTAAGCTTGCTTTCTTGTAGAAACCAGAACTGCCAGCCCAGGGACAGCACCACCCACAATGGGCCCTCCCACCCTTGATCACTAATTGGGAAAATCCCTTACAGCTGGATCTCATGGGGGCATTTCCTCAAGGGAGGCACTTTTCTCTAAAATATCTCCAGCTTGTGTCAAATTGACACACAAAACCAACCAGTACACAATTCAACAGGCTTCAAGAGTAGGGAACACCTGACTTTGAGAACTTGCAATACATATAATAGAAACATAACCATTACACATGTTTTTGTTTATTTGTTTATTTGGTTTTTCATTGGATATTTTCTTTATTTACATTTCAAATGATATCCCCTTTCCCAGTTTCCCCTCTGAAAAAAAAAACTATTCCATCCTCGCATTCCCCTGCTCACCAACCCCCCCCTCCTGCTTCCTGGCCCTGGCATACCCCTACACTGAGGCATAGAGCATTCACAGGACCAAGGTCCTCTTCTCCCATTGATGACCCACTAGGCCATTCTCTGCTACATGTGCAGCTGGAGCCATGAGTCCCACCACGTGGACTCTTTGGTAGGTGGTTTAGTCCCTGGGAGCTCTGAGGGTACTGGTTAGTTCATATTGTTCTTACTCCTATGGGGCTGCAAACCCCTTCAGCTCCTTGGGTCCTTTCTCTAGCTCCTTCATTGGGTACCGTGTGCTCAATCCAATGGATGACTGTGAGCTTCTACTTCCGTATTAGTCGGGCACTGGCAGAGCCTCTCAGGAGACAGCTATATCAGGATCCTGTCAGCCAGCACTTGCTGGCATCCACAATAGTGTTGGGTTTGGTGATTGAATATGGGAAGTATTCCTAGGTTGGGCAGTCTCTGGATTGTCCTTCCCTCAGTCTCTGCTCCATACTTTGTCTCTGCAACTCCTTCCATGGTTATTTTGTTCCCCCTTCTAAGAAGGATCGAAGTATCCACACTTTGGTCTTCAACCCAGATGTCCCTCATCAGAGGAATGGATATAGAAAATGTGGTACATTTACACAATGGAGTATTACTCAGCTATTAAAAACAATGAATTTATGAAATTCTTAGGCAAATGGATGGATCTGGAGAATATCAACCTGAGTGAGGTAACCCAATTACATAAGAACACACATGGTATTCACTCACTGATAAGTGCATATTAGCCCAGAAGCTTGCAATACCCAAGATACAATCCACAAACCACAAGAGTCTCAAGAAGGAAGACCAAAGTGTTTGTTTGGTGACATCACCAGCCCAAGTCTTTCCCCATGTTGACTATGCCATGGAGCAAGCTTCAAATCTAACTAGAAAGTTCTTGGTTAGACCCAAAACGATTGTACCACTATTGTACCAGTAAGTGCATCTTACAAGGTCACCTGTATTTCAGTATGTAGGATCAATAGCTGAGTAGGACCATTGATGACTCTTCTCTCCAAGCATTAGGAATTATAGCCAATGGAATGGAAGAGTACAACTTAGTTTTAGCTTTATTGATTTGTGTACTACATCCCAAATTTGTTGTGTCTTCAGCAATAGGATCTTAACATCATTCAGGTGGGTAATGGAAAGGAATGGCAACCATGTTCATTGTCTCCAGAGATTATGGAACTCATTGGTAAATAACCTAGAAGGATATAACCAATACCTGAAACTAAGATTTTTGGATAAAGTGGAGATAACATCATCCATTCATAAGGGGTACTTCCATACAAACTTCTTTTAGTTAAGTAAATATTTTAGTTACCTTATAAATTAGTATGTTTCTGTGATTCTGGGTCCCAGCACTGCTGCTGAGGCTGTGGCTACACGTTAGTTAGTTAGTTAGTTAAAAGCAGGCAATGCATAATCGTGAGATATTTTATTATAGGAAAGAGAAAAGAGGTTGGCCATGTGGAGAGAGAGAAAGGAGAGAAAGGAGGGGAGAAGAGAAGGAGAGAGAGAAAAGAGAGGAAGAAAGCAAAGAGAAAAGAGGGAAATAGGAAGAAAGGAAGCAAGAGAGGACAAAGAGCAAGTGAGAAAAATGGGGGCAAACCGCCCCTTATATTGTGTGAGGTGTGGCTATCTGTCTGTGGGGCAGGGCATGCCTGGCTATGGTCAGATGACTGGTGTTAGGGTCCAGCTAGAATGCTGGGAGCTTGGAGCATTGTCTTGACAGAGCATACATCTCCTGCAGGGGGGCTGTGAGAGGTTGTGAGTGAAACAGGAGCCAGGGTCCCAGGAGTTATGGCCGAACACCTTCCATCTCTTGCAGGCAGAAACTATCTCCCACTGGGGCTTGGGAGTTCCAGACCTCTCACCCAATTAGGCCCAGGTTGCCTGAACAGACCACTGCCTTACAAGTTTCTATATAGATTTTCCTAGTACTGTAAATTTTGGCTGACTGTTCCCCACATCCTTATCTGTTCCACATTCTTCTCTATCCCCATTTAAACATTTCCAGCCCTGGAATTCTCACTCTACTTTTATATTACATGGGTTTTTGTATTTCCCCCAACCCCAAAATAAACACAACAAGCACATCTCTCATAGCTCTCTTCTTTTTTGCTCTCTGGCCTCTAGAGACACTCACTCCAATTTAAACACAGAAATCTAAACTCAAAAGTGGGCTCCCTATACAAAAGAGACCGTTACTTTATTTATGAGCCTGGATTACCTTGTTTATTGTAATGTCTTCCCAGTTCCCTGTTTTATCCATTTACCTTAAATTTTCATATGTTCAATTTTCTTTTTGCTGAGAATAGCATTGTGTTCCACATTTTTATTATAGAGACATCGAGGAATAGATATCTAGATACATTCCATGTTCTAGCTATTGTGAATACTGTCTATCTCTACTATAGGGTATGGATTCCTTTGGTACCTATCAAAGAGTTTGGAAAATGAAAAGAATATGTAATAGTCAGGGCTAATTTTATGGACCAGTAGCCTATGAAACCATTGTTCTCCATGCAGACAGTAACCCTTGAATTTATTTAATGATGTAACGTCACCTAGCATCATTCTTAATAAATTTTGAACAAAGGGACTTAGAGTCTCATTTGCAATTAGCTACTCCTTTACATAGTCATCTAAATGATGGCATCCCAACATGCTGATATACTTAAGTTGCATCTGATTTTAACCAAAGTAAAAATACTACAAATGTTTCTCATTAAAGATTTGTAATGTGTTAAATTAAAAAAAAACGTGAATTTTATAACTTGCTACATTTAAAACAAATCCAGCTGATCTCTGGTATTGGGGGCAAAAATGCCAATTGCGGCTAATTAACTAATTGTAAAATCATTTGGACGTGTTTCTGAATTATTGGTGGGATAAAGCCACTGAGTAGCTTCCAAGAAGTACTTGCAGCCAAGAGATGAAAAGATGCTGGTTAGTTTCAGGAAGAAAATGTATAAAGGAGTGAGAAGGCAGTCCCAGAGCATCTGCCAGCTCAACCTGGTGAAACAATAAGAGAACAGATGGAAATAGACAGAAAAATAAAGTGTATCTACACAGAATTCTTCTGGCCAGCAGCAAAGGATCTGGCACAATGCACTGAGTCTTCCAATCAGAGCATCCAAAATAGATGAGAAGTTTTCCAGATTTTGGGGGGGCTTTTGCTAATAGCATTTGAGTCATTAGTATGTGGAGAGAAAGACGGCCAAGAAAAACAGGACCCAAGAAAAGATGTACATGGCAGGATATAATCTCTGCTTCTATATACAGGCAAGGACATATTCTATTTAATGACTTATGTTCTTAATAAGAAATCCCCGAATGAAGGCTAAGTACTCTGGATGAAACCATTTCCATGAGAAGAATTTTTTTTAAATACCTGATTGTTAATATTCCAGATAAAAGAGTGTGTTTTAATGCACTATAGATGTCTGATAGTGATCTATTGGCTACACCAGAATGTCAAAAGTTTTTTTGCTTGGTGTTAGCCCTTTCTCTCTTTTATCCCAACAGATATGTATTTATGCCTGTGTAAAACATACATGTTCTTATCATGTAATATCAAGGAGTTGAATAGAATTTAATCAGATTAAACATGTTATTCACTATATTTTCATATTAGAAACATTTTAATTATGAAACTTCTATAAGTCTAATGTGCACATTATTCTATTTTTAAATTTGTAATTACTAATCAGCTTATATGAATTTTTAGAAAATTGACCTTTTATTTTGTTAAATCCAATTTGCTAGAATCTAGAGGTTGACTTTGTATTTTTAATTGGGTGATATTTCCAAGACATTGGTCATTTATTATCAATCCTAGGTTTAGACAAACAGTATCATATACCCAGAATAGTACCTTTAAAGTACTTACTATCATAAAATAATAATGCAACATTTACAGTATCATATTAATCATATCTAACCCAAAAAATCCATATTTCAATAGTTTAAATTATCTGATTTATTATTTTTTCCAGTATCTTATTCATCTCTGTATCCAAGGAAAGGACACACTACTAGTCACACTTTAGGCAGAAAATTCTGAGCTTCACAGTGAGATGAACTAGAAAGTCCTGTTAGCACAAAAGGACTAGTGTCCATTTGCATTTAAAGAGCATGTATTGTGTGCTAGGGTGCTGGAATTTAGTTATATTTTAAGTGAGCATCACTTTAGAAACCTCAGTTATCTCTTCTGTGAAATGAAAATAATTCTCTTTTTAACTTCTGAATGATTATTTTAATGTTTCAATAAGCATATTAGCTATGGCAATCATTAAGCTTGAAATATTAAAATATGTGCCATTAGGGGTAGAGATATGGCTTAGTTGTTAAGAGCAGTTACTGCTGCTGCAGAGAACTCCACTTAAGTCCCTATTCCCAATTCTTGGAAGACCGCCTGTAACTCTAGCTCCTCTCAGAGATCCAGTACCCTCTTCTCCCCTCTACTGGAAATTGCACACGTATGCACACAAACCCACACTGAAACATACAGGAATACACATCATTAAAAGTAAAAACAAACCTTTGCTTTGTTAACACATAATTTAAATACCTCTCTTGATCAATCAGCAGCAATCATTTTACAATTCTGAAAAGTATAGTTCAATGTTTAGATCCCAGATTATTAAAATTCTTTAGAGAGGCTGATGTCGATAACAACTTTAATTCTAAAATATTCTAATCAATCATGCTATAGGTCACTTAAATACTTATTGTTATCCTAGTCCCAATTTCTTGTGCATAGCTTAACACACCAAAAAAGATTATTTGGGGAACTGCACTTTCTCACATAATTTATATACCCACAGTAGATGCTCTTTCTAAGTCTCAAAATTGCCTCATTAAGGCTTAATTATATTCCATAACATAGTTCTTAGGATTGTTTTTAAATTGTTCCAGGTCATTTTCCAGCTACTGTATTTTCTAATGGGATGTAACTAAACTATATTCTTATTCAGAATGCATCACTTTAGTTATTCCATTTTCTTTCTGTTGTGGTTATACAGACTTCTTAATGGTGTCCATGTTTACTCAGACTACCACCATAATTTTAACTGCATATTAATATATTGGCTTCTGTAATTATATTAAGGGGTGGTACCATTAAGCACATTACAATTTCACTAGTTAGAATGCATACATCTTGACATTGCTTCAGTTTTTCTTTACTTACGTAACATCATGATTTTTGTCTTAATTAGGCTATTCTTTAGAATTTTAATTAATTATTTTATTTATTTACATTCCAGCCAATGTACCAACTCTCAGACCTCCCACCCACAATTCCTCACCCCCATTACCCCTCCCCCTTGGCTCCCAGAAAGTACCTCCTTCCCCCACCCTATCCGCCCCACCCTGTATCCTCCTTTTCTAGGGCCTCAAGTCTCTGGAGGATTAGAGAGGATTCTCCCAACAAGGACAAAACAAGGAGTCTTCTGCTATATGTGCCTGGAGCATCGGACCAGCCCATTTATGCTGTCTGGCTGGTGGCTGTGTCTCTGGGATTTTCCAGGGGTCCAGGATGGTTGAGACAGCTGGTCTTCCTATGGGGTCACCCTCTCCTTCAGTTCCTTCAGTCCTTCCCCTAATTACTCCATAGGGGTCCCCAACTTCAGTCCAAAGGCTGGGTGTATGCTGGGAAGTATACATGGAAATATGTTCTTAAATAATAGAAACTGAAAATATTTACATAATGTTTATGTTAGACTTCCTGGTGAGTGGCAGACAGTTGTGCTTACTAACCCCACTGAGGCTGTAACCTTGTGTTCCTCTATTATCCTATGCCTTCTGTCATATTTGAATACCATGAGGCTCCTTCATTAATAAATTGGCTTTAAGATATTTGGTACAGGAAATATGTTGATGTTGTGATGAAGCAAGCTCTAAGACATTTTATTCTAAGTCCCCTACTGTTATTGTAGTGGAGTTGGGGGAACAAAAGGACTCGGAGTTGCAGCTCATGTTTTACGAATCTTGGATTTGGGGGCATTGCATTCAGAAATGTTTCACATTATCTCAGTAATTTTCCCATTGTGTTGATAAAATGCCCTATCAAAGTAATTTAAAGGAAAAGGGTCTATTTGACTAACAACTTCAGGAAATCCAAGGAAATCAAACAGATAATCATATTGCATAGTCAATAAAGAGCAGAGAGCAAAGAATTAATACATACATATTTTGCTCATTTTCTTCATTCTTATTTTGAAGTATAGGAAATGAGGCTGCTCACAGTGTACCTTGCTTCCAAAATCAATGACGGTAACTAAAACAATCATCTGCAGACACGCCCACACACCAACCTAACCTAGACAATACCTCACTGAGACTTTCTTCCCAAGGAATTCTAGATTATGTCAAATTGACAATTAAAACTAATTATCAGGCACATAGACTTCGTGGAGAAGTAAAAACTAGAGTTGACTAATTCCCTGATTAGGAAAGGATAGAACTCTGGGTTGGTTTTATTTGTTTGCTTGCTTGCTTGTTAGTTTTCTTTGAAGAATAGGCATTTACAATGGGGAATACTCCAACAATATTCTTAATACTTCCTCACTCTTGGCACTGCACACTTGTAATTTCAGCACTAGGGATGTCAAGATAGGAGGGTAGCCACAAGTTCAAGGCCAATCTGGGATACATAGTGAGATCAAGAAAAGCATGGAAAAGAGAGAGAGAGAGAGACAAGAGAAAAGGGAGAAGTAGAGGTAGAGGCAGCGAAAAAGAGAAACAGAAAGACAAATAGCAACAATAATGATAATATTTACAGCAATAATAACAAATGTTTATCCTCAGACACAGATGACTTCCCTTTTTTTCTTTTTTTTTATTTCATTTTCATTTTTTTATTATGTATTTTTTATTTATATTTCAAATGATGTCTCCTCTTCCGGTTTTTCCTCCCCCATCCAAAAAAACCCTGTTCCCTCCCCCTCTCCCTGATCACCAACCTAACCTATCCCACATCCTGATCCTGGCATTCCCCTACACTGGGGCATAGAGCATTCACAGGGCCAAGGGCCTCTCCTCCCATTGATGACCAACTAGGCCATCCTCTGCTATACATATGCTGCTGGAGCCATGAGTCCCACCATGTGTACTCTTTGGTTGGTGATTTAGTCCCTGGGAGCTCTGGGGTTACTGGTTAGTTAATATTGTTATTCATCCGAAGGGGCTGTAAGACCATCAGCTCCTTGGGTCCTTTCTCTAGCTCCTTCATTTGGAACCCTATACTCAGTCCAATGGTTGGCTGTGAGCCTCCACTTCTGTATTAGTTGGGCACTGGGAGAGCCTCTCAGGAGACAGCTATATCAGGCTCCTGTCAGCCAGCACTTGCTGTCATCCACAATAGTGTCTAGGTTTGATGATTGAATATGGGAAGGATTCCCAGGTGGAGCAGTCTCTGGGTTGTCCTTACCCAGAGACTCACCCAAGGACTCTGGTTGTCACCTGAGAAGTTTATGAAGTTTTTGATCAGGGTAATGGACGTGTGGGCTCTGTAGCTCTGATATAAATGGTGAGCAAGAGCCTCATCTGAGCATTTGCTGTGAAGTTGTCTGTGTGCTCTGGTTTCATTGAAGAGCATCAGAGTGGCTTTATATTCTCCTTGTGATGCAGCTTGGTATAGGTTTCATATTTCTCCTGATTTTCAGAATTGTGTCTTCAGGTCTCCTACTCATTCTGTATTAATTTCTGAAACAAGCACTTCATGGTATAATATTTATTTTTATTTGCATATATTTATCAGAGACCATTTTATGATATCAGTAGAATCATTCTAGCCAAACCTAACATATATAAAAAACGAAAATTATATATTTTCTCTCATGGAAATTGGTTTAACAGTCTCCTCTCAGATATTCAGTAAGTCATTCAGGGATGACTAAGATGACTCAACAGACAAAGGTAACTGCACAAACCTAATGACCCGAGTTTGATCTCTAGAACCTACATAGAAATGGAAGGAGAGAATCAACTCCACAAATTTGTCCTCTCCTATGGACAAATGCTCTGTGGTACATGTGCCTCTCTCTTTCTCTCTCTCTCTCTCTCTCTCTCTCTCTCTCTCTCTCTCTCTCTCTCTCTCTCTCTCACACACACACACACACACACACATATACACAGTTTTAAAAAATGCAGTGAGGAAAGGTCACATATGTTTCTCTGACTGTCTTCACTGTTCATCAGTTTTCTGTCATTGCAATACCCAGAGCAGGAACTAAGCAACCACTCTGATTTTATGGTCACCTGTCCATCTGAAATTCTCAGGTAAATCATGTACTTTATTCTTCTATTGGTCACCTCCACCATGGACAGCTCCAAGACTTCAAATTAGTTAAAATACACTCACAGTTAACTTACAGTTGACTTTTAAAAACTAAGATTTGTGTGTGACTGAACATTTATTTAAGCCACACAGTTAATTTGTTTAAAGTGGAAATCCTCTTCAGATAACTTAATATGGGTTTTGTAAGAGACTGTTTTTGTCTGTATTGGAGACTTATTCTCAAACAACCATTGTCCACTTGTAGTGACTATTGAATAGACATTTAAGATTGAAATACCTGTCTCCAGGCATTCCTGCCAATTAATACTGTTGGGCTGCATTCCATTTTTCTTATAATTGCTGTTTTGGCTGTCCATAAATTAACTTCGAGCAATCTAACAATGTAAACATTTATTCTTTTAATTTAAATTTCTTGACATGAGAGATGCTTCCAGAGTAAAGTGTAATTATTCCACTCAAGAAAGGCAGATGAAAATGACAGAGTAAATAGATATCTTATATAGTCCTTCCTACAATTAGTGATGGTGCTGAGTCCTAATTTCTTTTGGTTGAAGCATTGTTTTCTTTCTTTTGTTCGTGTTCTTAGACATAATCTCCCCAAACCATTTCATATTATCTCCTTTCTCCTATCTAACTCTCTCCTTCCCTTCCTTCCCCCACCTGACCCCCCCATTTTTTTTATTTTTGCTTCTTTGTCTTTTGAATTTAGAGTCTATTTTGGTTACTCTTACTCTTTAAGAACACAAATGGTCTATGTACTCTGTCTGCTTCAGGACCCCCTTTCCTCTCCACCACCTGTTTAAAGAGATGTTAGATAACAATATTTTCAACTGATAGTTTCTTCTGGTCTGTATGTTGGTGTGGCTATTCCTCTCATATATAGTCCATAGGCAGGAGGCTCAGCTCTGTGGAGTGGCTGCATGTTCATGAGTCATAAGACATCCTCTCCCTCTTTGACTGTCATGATGATGTCCTCTCTGAGTCTACAGTGACTGTAGGCATTGTGTCCCACATGCTTCAACTTACCTCATGAGATACCAGCCAAAGGCTGCAGTGAGGGAACAGTCTTCAAATCTGAATCAGTGTTCTTGAAAACCTGTCTTGTTCAGTGTAGTTACATGGTAGACAATAATAGATGCCAAAAGAATACCGACTGGGCCACTGTGTCTGAACTCAGTGGGAGCAGATGCACATAGTCATGCAGTGACTTGATGGGCCATGGTGGGTTGATACTGGAAAAGGGATGGGGAAGAAGAGACATAGAGGAGGAAATGATCAGGATGTAAAATGAATAAATAAGTCAGTTAATGAAAAAATTAATCCAAAAAAAGTTGAATATGGCTTGATGATATCCCTTTCAATCCCGCTAGACAGATATTCAGAATCTGTTTCTTTACCTTCCTCAGTTCTATATTTAAGCTTTATCTCTCAACCTTGAAGTTCACTCATATTGCTAACATTTAAAAACATATTTTAAGGCAGCTTATCACTTCAGAGCCCATGCTAATCTTGAATTCATAATCTGGTTGCCTCAACCTCCACAATGCTAGGATAGCACCTGTGCACCACCACAACCAACTGCTACAGTAAATTTAAGTAATGTACTGGCTGGTTTTGTTTGTCAACTTGACACAGGCTGAAGTTATCACAGAGAAGGGAGCTTCAGTTGGGGAAGTGCCTCCATGAGATCCAGCTGTGGGGAATTTTCTCAATTAGTGATCAAGGGGGTAGGGACCCTTGTGGGTGGTGACATCCCTGGGCTGGAAGTCTTGGGTTCAATAAGAGAGCAGGCTGAGCAAGCCAGGAGGAGCAAGCCAGTAAAGAACATCCCTCCATGGCCTCTGCATCAGCTCCTGCTTCCTAACTTGCTTGAGTTCCAGTCCTGACTTCCTCTGGTGATCAACAGCCATGTGGAAGTAAGCCAAATAAACCCTTTCCTCCCCAACTTGCTTCTTGGTCATGATGTTTGTGCAGGAATAGAAACCCTGACTAAAACAAGTAATTTATGTAATCAAGTCAACAGCTTTTGTTTTTTTGGAAACCAGAAAATATTTTAAAAGATAGAAATCAGAACCAAAGGCCATTCACTTCCTTTTAATAGAAATGTATATAAGTGTTGAAGTGAGTAGTATAGACAGATGAGCCCCTTTGGGACAATGATCACAATTAGAAAATACACATCAATGATTTAATTACATTTATCACTTGTTACATTTTTCATCCCCAGTCACTTCTTATGGGACAAAGGTGTCACTTATTTATGGAAACAAATTAATGCACTTTTCAACCAGATGCACATAGGGATAGAAGGGGGAAGCACTAAATAGTGGACAATTATTGTGAATCGAGTATTTGAACTATACCAAATAAACCAAGATTAATACATATAGCCAATACTTTAACACTGGTAAGTTATGATGCTATATGTACTACATGCTTGAGCATTATATTATTGACAACTTTTAGAAATCTGCCCATATTTCATATCTCTCTCTCTCTCTCTCTCTCTCTCTCTCTCTCTCTCTCTCTCTCTCTCTCTCTCTCTCTCTGTGTGTGTGTGTGTGTGTGTGTGTGTATAGGAAGCTACAACCAACATGTTAACCATTTCTAAGAAAAATATGTAAATAAGTGAGCAACTTAAACTTAATAGAAACAAGAAAGTTACCTAAAAAGGGAGCAGTTACTCACTGTTTATTGGAAACAATTCTAGCAGTTTGTGGAGAGAATATTACTTTCATTTTGATATGCAATCACTATTGTGTCATGGTAGGCACTTTCTAAATTATATTTCTAAATATTATGTGACATTTCTCTCATAACTGTGCTTCTAGTTTTTCAATATGGTAATCTTTTTATGCAATTCAATTTAAAATTGGTTAACTTTACATGAGCTTACTACAAAAAGATGTTTTCAGAGTGGAGCTTGAAGGAGAATGGGATGTGTAAATGGGGGGTGGGGGCAGCCCCCAGGAAGACACATCTCCAGAATGTGAGAACAGTAGAGTTGGCAAATGAGTCGATTCCTTGTGTTTGAAAATCTGCCTCATAATTCTCAAGGCTTAGGTATTTAAAGTGTCCCATGTTAGATTGCTGTCTGCCTGAAAGAGCTCAGCAACCAAAAGCACTTGCTCTATACACAAGACTTTCCAATGAAATCGCTCAAGCTCATGTAAAATAACATCTGGAATCAAGAGTAACAAACATTCCTACTCTCAGTACTCCTATAGAAATATGGGAGGTGGAGAGGAGAAAAATCATACACAAGCTCACAGGCCAGAGCAGCCTAAGGTATACAGCATGGCAGAAATAGAAGACACCCTGCCTGAACAAGGTAGAAGGGGAGAAGAGACGCCAAAAAGTTGTCCTCTGACATGCATTCATTTGACTTGACAGGCACATGCCTACAGTCTTCCTGGCTTACAAAGCCTAACCAATAGTGAAGGAAAAAGAATTAGTGCTGCAACTTTGTATTTCTCTATAATCTAGTTCATAGTCCCATAAGACTTACTGGGAAAGAGGCTTAATCATGGGCAGGGTAGAACATACACATAGATAATTTAAAATTGCCAAAAAGGGGTATATCTGCACACTTAGTACCATGAACCTGGTATGAGAACAAAATAAAATACTATGAAGTTCACTACATGAAGTACATTTTGTATTTTGGATTCAAGTTGGAAATTTAGCAATGGTGTAGTGAAACTAGCAGTAACATATACTCCCAACTAGTATATTGCCCGAAGATGTCCAGCATCTCTGTATCACAGGTGTATAAAATATGCAGAATTAATTTTCCAAACTCCATTACTAGAAGCAAACAGTTATACTCTAGCAATGCCTAAGATTTGCAGATGAGCACCACAGTGTGACTACAGCTTCAGAGTGAGAATGCATGTTTCTTTTCCTGTACTTGAAAGATTTACATAATGGACCACACACAAATGATAAGACTACTGGATACACTTCATAATTAGGTCTGAAGAAACTACATTTCTTAACTTAAAACAACACAAACTTTTTTAAACCACTTACATATGCCATTTTGATTAGTGTGTAAAGTATGTTATTTTTCTCCATGACATGATTTTTGATTTTCTTTAAGGCTTAATGTGTGTGTGTGTGTGTGTGTGTGTGTGTGTGTGTAATATATATTACTTTCTTTATCCATCACTTATTGATGGGACTGAAAGCTGATTCCATATCTTGGCTCTCTTGATAACATGATATGGAAATTTGTCAGCTGTATGCTGGCTTAGATTCCTTCATGTATATACCTGGATATGTGGGGCTGGTGTAGCTAGATGGGAGGGGGGTCTACTTTAATCTAAGAAAAAAATCCCCACACTGATTCCTACGGTATATGCACTGCACTAATTTGCATCCCCACCAACAATGCAGAAGGGCTCCTATTGTCTCAGATCCTTACCTGCACTTCTTACTCTGATAAAAGCCAACTGGCTGAGATGAAACAGCTCTGTTCTGATTCATGTGTTCTTGTGCTAGAAATATTGAACATTCTAATGTATTTTATTCTAATGTATTTTATTTTAAAAAGTATTTGCCAACTTTATTTGTCCATTTATTGGTTGACTTGACTTTTTGTCTTGGATTTTAATCTCATGTTTGATGAATAGCTGGCAAAGACATTTTCTGCATTCTGGCTGTCTCCCACATGACTGGTTGTTTTCTTCATTGTGCAGAAACACCAAAATTCATGCAATCCCACTAGTCAGTTCTTACTGTATTTCCTGGACTTTTAAATTCCTTTTTCTCTATGCCTTTTTCTGAAGTGTCTTCCCTGTATGTCCTCAAGCAATCTCAAAGATTTAAGTCTTACATTAGGAGACAAATTCTAATTGATTTTTAGTATTTCAATTAAAATATAATTACATCTCTTCATCCCTTTCTTTCCTCTACCTTCTGAGTCCTCTCCATCCACCACTAGCCATTTCCTCCCCATAATCCCTCTAAAATTCATGGCCTCATTTTTTTGTTCTGTTGTTGTTGTTGTTGATACATATGTATATATAATTTCACACCTATATAAATACAACTAGCTTAGTCCATCTAGTGTTGGTTTTATGTACATAATTTTAGGGATGACCACTAGTATCTTATAACTAAATAGTAAGGTCATCCTTGGGGAAGACAATTTCCTTCTCTCTCAGAAGACATTGTTTCCCTGTTGAGAAGTGGAACTCCTGATGCTCTCCCTTCTGTGTTAGTAGACTTTTCTTGTGCCAGGTAAGTAATAGATGCCTATTTTAACTCTCCTATATATAGAGACTTTGAGGTTTTCTACTGCCATTTGTTGAAAGTCTGCCTTTCTTCTAGGATACGCTGTTAGCACTTTTGTCAAAAGGGAGGTGACTGTATGTATCAGATCTTACTTCCAGGTACTCTCCCTTGATCCACAAGCCTGTTTTTGTGACAGTCATGCTTGTTCTGGTTATAATGTAGTACAGTTTGAGACATGTTGTCATTCCTTCGGCATTGCCTGTTCTGTTTGAGATTGCTCTGCATATTCCCTGTCTTTCTTTTCCAATGTGATTTTTATGATTACTTTTTTCTTAGATCTGTGAAGAATGTCATGGAAATTTTTTGATGAAGGTTGTAGTTAATCTATAGATCACTTTCAGTGATATACACATTTTTACTCTATCAATCCTTCCAACCCATGGTCATGAGAAATCTTTCCATTTAAAGCCTTTTTTTCTATTTCTTTCTTCAGAAAACACTATTATTGAGAAAACAAACTTGATATTAGCTATGTGTTAGTTTGAAAACCCCTATGGGGAATTAAAGACTACTTAGAACTAAATTATAGTGAAAATATATTCTGTACAACATGTTCAATTTAGGTAATAGAGTATTAAGAAGAAAACATATAACATTAGAAAGGGAATATTAAGAATTCATGAGCAAGGGAACTTGTGGATAAGAAAAACAGCAAAAATAAATTATATAAGCTGAAGAAAATTTTACAATAAGAGAAAAATCTAATAACCATATATCAAACAACTCTAATATACAAAAATCTAAGTCTTAAATTATATATTTAATATATACACACACATATATATACATATGTATATATACATATATGTATGTATATATACATATTGCTTAGTACTATATAAAATACCAGCACAGACATGCCAATGCCTCAAGAAAGAAGGCAATTATTACTCTTTACTTGTTCTGAATGTGAAATATCTTTTTCATTTGGATACTGAGTTTCCATCTAGCAGTCCTGCTTTGGGGGGTTGTAGAACATTTTAGATGGTGACATAGTATAGAAATGAACCCAACCAGGCAGAGCCTATAGGGAATATCCACTTCTGGTCCTTCCAGTAATCTCTGAATTCTGGCTCATGAGGATGTGAGCCTCCATCACATTCATCTACTGCCATACACATCATGATGTCCTGGCTATGGTGGACTGTACTATTTAAAACTCTGAGGCATAAATTCTTTTTAAACATCAGGCTATTTGTCATAACAATAAGAATATTAACTAATATCAGAAATAAGTTTTCTAGGACATTGTCATAATCTGTTGGTGGATTAAAAACCAACATATCCAAATGCCAATAAACTTTAAAAGATATTGCTAACTCATACTAGCAGTGCACAGAAATTAAAGAAAAATATCATTAAAATGAGATAGTAGACAGGAAACTTGAAATAAATAAAATTGAATATATCATATCAAACGAAAGGTTAATCATAGTAGATCTTGACATTTTCTGTTTTTACACTAAGAAATAAACTCTTCCCTTGCCTCCCTCCTTCTATCTGTCTCTATTTTTCCATAGCTTTATTTGGAACTTTTACTCTGGAGTCTAAATATAACACTTTGGAAAACCATTGCTATATGAGGCTGTGCTGGAGGATTTTTCCTGGGTAGTAACATGTTTAGTGATGTGATTTAGCAGGATCTTAGGAACAGTAGGGGGAATAGATTTAAAGGAGATAATGACATTCTAGGTGTTAAAACAATTTTATGGCTCTTGCAATAATTGAAGCAAAGGGACATTGGTGCCTAAGCAAAAGAACAACCCTAAGAATAACTTTAACTATTCTCTCTCAACGACTGGAAATATGTCTGCATTCTGGAAACACTGAAGGTCATTAGCCAATGAGTCTGAACATCACTCTTAACTTACAATTATGAGACATCAGAATTTAATTACATGGAAATCTACTTATTTCTAAAATCCAAAGACCAACAGTTTTCTGTCTCAGAATTGCTGCACCAAGATTTTATAACAGAAAAGTAGAGAGGGAAGGAGATTCTTCCCTATGCTTCAGTCCATTTTTCAGGAAAGAACAGTTTATGGGTCATATGGGGACAGTTCCTTTTATTCTGGGGAACTTATGATTGTATCCAGAAAGTTTATTAAAATATACAAGAGTCATGTTGTAGAAGTTCACAGTCTGCGCAATGAACTTTATAGCCTGAAAGAGAATGAATGGTTAGTGTTTGGGTTATTTTAAAAAATGATAATTTTCAAAAAAAAACTATGTTGCAAATGTGTTTTCAAGCTGAGTTTTAATATTTCTGCTGTATTTTTGTAAAGTTCCTACTTTAAATGATCAAGTATTGCCTTTATGCTAGAGAACCAAATTTTTATATCCCTTTTGGGTTGTTCTCTGTTTTAAAAGAAGTTCTACAAGAGAACTTCTAGTATTTTAGGGTAATTTAATTTCTAGTTCTGTCTATAAATCAACTATCTGCCCTTTGATCATAATGACATAGATGAAAGCAATTACTTATAATGTCACAGGAGTCAGAAGTCTTTGACCCCAGAAGTACAGTATGAGTTTTCAAAGGTTTTAGGGTATGACACTCCTGACATTACTGAAATAACAGAGAGCTACTTAGAAAATTAGCCCTGTAGAAAGTCTGAAGTTAATATTGGAACTCTGAGTAGCTGTTGCTAATAACAATGAAGAAGGTATCCTAGAGATACCCCATGTTCCCTACATTGGCATTGAAGATGAGAGTTGCCATTAAATAAAATCATCCACAAAGCACTACTCTATTCTAAACAGATGACAGCAGCAGCCAGGAGTGTGACTTTAGAGTAGGTCACGGCACATAACCAGTGGCCAGGCATGTTGCAGATACTGTTTCTCAACTTGAATGTCAGAGCATATATTAGGCTTTTTAAATAACATAACAAAGATTAAAATAAACATTTAGCTGTTACTTTGAGTGTAATAAAATAAGGATGAGACACTAAGTAATCAGTCCTTAATCAAATAGAAAAGCTTGGCTAACCCCACAAATGGGCTTACTCAGAACTGCAGTATATCAACTCTCTGGCCCACATCTTTTAATACTCCAGATGACTACTGGAATACTATCATCAACATGTTTTGTTATTGGTTTTTTCTTTAAAAAAAAAAAGGCAAAGCTTCAGCTTTCATTGAAAAAAAATGTTTGTTATCATTGTTTGATGAGATATCCCTTCAGTTCTCTGTATATCTAGAAACTATACTTCAAGTTCTGATTTTCTTGCTTCTACCTCCTGAATCCTGAGTTCACGTCATTAGACCCTAACACAAAAGTACTAGCCTAAAGCTGTTATCTGAGGAACAGAGGAAGAGGTAGAGTTTTACTGGGCTGGGGATCAAGCCCAGGGCTGGTTGCATATTAAGCTCCTCTCTCTTCCTTATCCTCTTTAAACAAACTTTTCAGACTAGATATCATATAAAAGTAACACATTTGGTGCCATTTCATTCTTGAATAGAATAGAAATCTTGAAACAAAATGATTTTAAATGTCATCCAGGCCATGGACAGGGACATGTACTTCTAGCCCCAGCTACTTAAGAAGCTGAGGTAGGTAGATTTGAGGGCTTAAGAAATCTTGGCCAGCATGTGAGGCATAAAGAGACCTTGTCTCAATAAAGAAGGGGAAGAAGAATCATAGGAGGAAGGATAGATTAACTGGAGTGTGTAGATGCAGAGATGAAGAATAATATAGAGACCAAAGCTAACATGAAACTACTGTCATACAGTAACAGTCAATAGAGGGGACATACTTCTTGTCTAAATAGCAGTTTATTCTCTGTAATTTTATTAATACACCTCAATGTCACTCTAAAATTATACTGATAATATGGATGTTTGCTTACACTTTGTATATCAGGCGTTCTTTGTGATCTATATACCCTTCTCTAATTTCTGCATGTGGCTAAACAAACAGTACACAGAATAGAGAGGCAGAAGGTCCGTGGCCCTTTCAGTGATTGATCAGTGCCATTATGAAGACCAATGACAATCAGAAATGATTGTCAGCTGAGTCAAACAGAGCATTCCATCATTGCAGATGTGAGTAAACTGTGCTCAATGTGATTAAACAGGCCTAATTCTATTTAGAATACATACAGTCTTTACTCCAAAATAAGACAAATGATGGCTAAATTGACCTTTAGAAATAGTTCCCAAGTGTATGCATATGTCATTCTCCCAATCTCCTCCTCTATTCCTCAAGGTAACATCTTAGGTTAGTTCTTTTGTGTTTTGGCCTAATTAAGCCAGTAGGAATACACATGCAAGTGTTTCACAGGAGGCCTGTGTAGCTAATTTATGTCATGGATATTTTTGCCTGGGTGAGAATCTTCTCACCAGTATCTCAGGATTCTCTGTCAAGAAATAAACTTGTTTTCCCCAGAGTACAGACAATGTGGTCTCCAGAGAAAAATGTGAATAGGGCAAGATTCTGAGACTCTGGGTTTCACTTATTTTCATCCTACCTGTTTTTCTTCATATCTATTTTTGGTTTATATACTCTATGATGCACATGTCACAAAAACATATTAGTGCCTACTGGTTGGCACATAAAATATTTGTGACAGCAATAGTGAAATATTTTTAAATAGTGGAGAGTAGCATCAGTAAGGAAATACATACCCAAACTGAATTTGACAACACATAAATCAGAAAGGCACCCTTGGATGTTGCTATCGCTAAATATAAGCTATGCTTCTTGCAGCTTATGAAAAATGTATTGTCTTTACTCAAACCATGTGACTAAAGAAGTTGTGGGGACCACCTGCTTACTTCAGCTGTAGTAATGAATGGTTATTAATGCAATGACTGATTAGCCTTTTGGAAAAGTACTTGAATGAGTCATTCAACATAGGCTATTGTAAGAGAAAAAACAAACAATTAAATATCTAAATAAAGCTTGCTTTTTAAAATGGGATTCTAAGCCAGTAAAGTGGGATAGCATTTTATTTCATGCTGTGCTTGACTGTTTTATTTCAGTAATGGATAGTAAGAATTGACAGATTTTTCAATGAATATCCTAGAGGACTGCTGAGGATAATTCAGCTAAGGACTGGGCATGATGCAGGAAATATCAAAATGCATTTACACATCCAATGCACTCTACCATCAGTCTGCTTCATAGAATAATAAAATTCACCTCACACCATTATCAGTTCTTGTAAAATGAAATCAATACAGACATGAGCTAGCAATTGAATAACTCCTTGGACTAACTTAAACAATCCAAAGTATTACGTGCATGCATTCATTTGCATCAATAGGATTTTTCATGGAGAACTGGAACCATGAGATCTAGCCTGGAGATTGTGGGTTTCATGTTCCCAGTTGATCTGATAGGATGCTCTTTACTTGTCTCCAGGACAGGCAGCCATAACAGACCCTAAGCCAGAAATACTCAGGGGAGGCCAGGCCTTTTCACTCTATATTCTTTCCATAGTTCTGTATAATCACTAATGATCTGTGTTAGTCAATCTGTGTGAGTTTTCACACTTGGGGGATTTTCAATTTTGAAATTTAAATTTTCATAAAGAAATAGTTCAGAGTTGTAAGAGAGCATTACCAGCAAGCTACTAAAAGGATTACATTAATCCATCTTCTCTCTCTACATTTCCATTCCTCCCCTACCACTTTTTCCCATCTCCTCTTACTTTCCACCCCCTCAGGTTGGAATAACCTGATGGTTACCTACTTAGACTTTCATTAAATAAAATGAAGCTACAGAATGTTTTCTGTTGATTTTATTTTCCAGTTGACTTAGCTCAGATCAATTCTTTGCTAATTTCATTAATTTTCTTTTCTTTTTTGATCTTTCTCTTTTATGTAATTATTTCTTTTATTTTAATATTTTTATTTATTCTTAAGAGTCAAATGTCCCACATTTCTACACTCAAATTTTACTTTCACTCAGATTACAAGTATAAATCATTGTCATTTCGATTACTACAATCTATTTTTGCAATTTTCCTATTGAATTTTTTCTGATCTAGAGATTTTGTGTAGCCATATTTATTATCTTTTATTATATCTATTATCTATTTATTATATCTTTTACTTTCTTTAAAAGATATACTTTACTGTACTCTATGTATATGATCCTTTTATCTGCATGTATGTATGTACACCACATGCATGCATTGTGCCTGTGGCGGTCAGAAAAGGGCATTTGAGCCTCTCAAACTTGTGTTAATGATGGTTGTAAGCTACCATGCCAGTGCAAGGAACATAATTTAAATCCTTGGCATGAGCAGCAAACACTCTTAAAGCTGAGTCATCTCTGTAGCTCCATTTTGTAATTTCCCTTTTTCTCAATAATTAATTTATTCAGTTCACACCCTCATCGCTGGCCCTTCCTTTTGGTCCCCCACATGCACAATTTCTTTTCCTCAGAGAGGGTGGAAGACCCCCTGAGGTCCTCCCACCCTGGCACATCAAGTTTCTGCAGGGATGGGTGTATTGTTTCCTAGTGTGCCCAGATAAGGCAGTCCAGGTAGGAGACTGTGATTCACAGATGGGGAACAGTTTTAGTGACAGCCCCTGCTCCAGTTGTTGGGGGGACCCACATGAAGACAAAGCAGTACATCTGCTACATATGTGTGGGGTCCTATGTCCAGCCCATGTATGCTCATTGGTTGGTGACTCAGTCTCTAAGAGCTCCCAGGGTTTCAGAATGCTTGACTCTGTTTGTCTTCTTGGGGAGTTCCTATCCCCTTCAAGGCCCTCAATCCTTTCCACAACTCTTCTGTAAGACTCCCCAAGCTCCATCCACTATTTGGCTGTGGGTCTCTGTGTCCTTCTGAGTCAGCTGTTGGGTGTAGCCTCTCAGATGATAACCATGCTAGACTCCTGTCTGCAAGCATAACAGTGCATCATTAATAGTCTCCGGGATTGGTGCTTGCCAATGGGATAGGTCTCTAGTTGAGCTGATTATTGCTTGGCCATTCCATCAATCTCTGCTCTATCCCCCATCCCTGCATTTCTTATAAACAGGATAAATTTTGGATTGAAAGTTTTATGAGTAGGTTGGTTTCCCTATTGTTACACTGAGGTTTCTGCCTGGTTACAGGATGTGGGATCTTCAGGTTTCATATCTCCACTGCAGTGAGTCTCAGCAAGAGGAGAGACACCCCACCTCCCTTGATTCTTAGTAGCCTTCCTTATCCCAGGTCTCTGGCAAGTCCTTGAGATGCTCCCCCCAACCCCAGCCAGATTTTCAATGATTCTCATGGCTATCTGGCCATCTCTCCTGTCTTTTCTACAATTCTTTACAGATGTTGAAAGAACAATTTTAAACATCATATGGAAAACCAAAAAACCCAGGATAGCTAAAACAACCCTGAACAATATAAGAACTGGAGATATCACCATCTCTGATATCAAACTGTACTACAGACCAATAGTAATTTTAAAAACTGCACGATACTGGTACAGAAACAGACAGGGTGATTAATAGAATCAAACTGAAGACCCAAAAATAAACACACACACATACACACTTATGGACACAAATCCACCTGCCTCTGCCTCCCAAGTGCTGGGATTAAAGACATGTGCCATCACCGCCCAGCTCTAGTATAATTCTTAAATAGCTTGTGCTTTGTCTGCTTACCTGTTTGGTTTAGCACAATGTCATAAACGATCTACATTTTTCATTAATTGTGATCTTTATTATTAGATAATTCTATTTTATATTTACCACTTTGAACTTTAAACTAGATCTTGTCTGTATGACCATACATCATTTTTGTTTAAATTCTCAAAGTCTCATTATTTTAAGCTTTTCCTTAAAATAGCAGATTGTAGTGAGTATTTTGTACATCACCTAATGATACCTGTATTTTACTTGAAGAATTGGAACCCTTCACATTGACTATAATGACTAATATGCCTTGTTTTATATCTTTTGCTTTTTTTTACTTTAATATTATTTTTAACAAAATTAACCTATTGTGATTTTTATTGTAGTTTGTCTCATATTGTTGATTTTACCAAGTATTATTCACCATGGTTTCTTTTCCATTTTCTTGCTGTGAGTATCTCCAGAGCTTTCCACTATCACTGTTTCCTCCAGCTTCCATTTCTAACACTGTCTATATGCAGCACTGCTCCAGTACCTCTCTTTTACCACTTCATTTTCTCTTTTGGTTTTCTGTCTCTTCATTTCTTTCCTTTGTTATAAATTTGTGACTCAATAGGCCAAATTGTCACACAACTGGTTTTTTTTTTCAGTTTTTTGAAACACTTGGAAGCCCAAATTTTTAAAAATTCTTGAAACATTGGCATAATTTTTATATAATTGAATGTTCTAATTTACTTATATTCTTCCCTTCCCTCTTTTAAATTAAGATTGTGTCTTCATGGACCAAAACCTCTAGTTTTGGAGATTTATTTGGAGACCATTGGGGAACTTTAGGCAAGGATGATACCATTGCTTTCGCTGACCTGTTAATACCATACTTCTCCCATTGTATCTTGTCCTCAGCTACTCAAACAGATGCCAAGAGCAAAGCTGAATTCTCGTTGTAGATGCTGGGAAATACATATGTAAGACTACCTTTCTCTTTGGCTCCCTGAAGCTCATGTTCAGTCTCTGGAAGACATGAGAGATTACAGCTATAGAAGCAAGCCAGGCCCCAGGCACTTGATAGGGTGTGATCCCTGGATGTGTTCTTACTCTTCCACCTATGTGTTCTTCCTCTAAAAAGAAAAAAACAGTTTACTCTTGGCATCTTTTGAGTAACAGAGGAAAAGACACATGAGGGGAGTATGGTATCAACAGGTTCTTGAAAGTATTGGCCTTCTCTTTGTCCAAAATTCCCCAGTGATGTCTATGCACTTACACTAAAATAAAAAGCTTTCATAATCTTCTTCTCTTAAATTACTAAAATGTAAATAAATAAATAATAACAACAAACAAATAAACAAAAAAGCTAACTAACTCAAAACATCCTCTTTTGAGTAAGGGGCAATTGGAAGTCAGAAGAGTTGTAAAATCTCTTCTTGTCATCCATCAAATCATATAGAGCTCAGACGATATGAAGTGTTCAATTTTCCAAGGAAATAGATGTTTCTTTTTCTATCATCTATGTACTATATGAAGATTATCCTCCCTCACTGACCTTATAGTTGTCATACTCTGGCTCCAAAGTAAAAAGACCAATAGTTGATTTTAGAAATATATATGAATGTTTTGTAAGCTCATTCAATAGCATCAGACCCTTTATAGCAAACATTCCACAAGTTATATCTTTATTAAATTTGACAACTTTATTTGAAAGTAAAAAAAAATCGATTTATTATGAGTGGCAAAGGCCATCTAAAGTTTAAATCAAACTAGTAAGTCAAAGTTAGATTTCACAATGTTTTATAGAGAATTATTTTCTCTTATTAGCACCATGATTTATAATAAATAGGAGGGGAGACATAATTACATAAGATTTAATCTCTCTCATCTCAATTGTTAGACTTTTAATTAAGAGGCATCATCTTATGTGTCAAAGAAAATTATCCTTTCACATTGTTAACTGTGTATGTGTTATTATGTGCTTTTTATTTTCCTTTTTAATCTAAGCTTATTATCATCAGAATGAAAATATTCTTTGTAATATTTATGGTAATATCATTAAAATATGACCAAACTAACTTCACCCTTTGAATAACAAGAGAGGCTATCCGTATCACTGAGAAAGTTCAATAGAGAAACATAGAAACAGTAGTACACTTTTTTGCAACAATAAGGATTCCTTTTCAGCAGGGGACTGAATTTTTTTAAAATGTACTGCACCCAAATCATTAATCCAGCTCTTCAAAAAAAAGCCAGTCACCTTTACTATTTTCTTGAACATTGCTTTTTTTTTTTTTTTCAAAATTTGGGCTCCAGTCTTCAGATCTCCGTGGGATAGAGTTGCCTGGGACTTTTTTTTTAATTAGATGGGTGTTTTTTTTTAATTTACAATATCTCTTTTCCCAGGTTCCCCTCCAAAAGAAAAAATAAAATAAACAAACAAAAAAAAAAACCAATCCCCTGTTCCCTCCCCCGTCCCCTTGTTCACCACCCCACCCCCTCCTGATTCTTGGCCCTGGCATTCCCCTACACTGGGGCATAGAACCTGCACAGAGCCAAGGTCCTCTCCTCCCATTGATGACTGACTTGGCCATACACATGGGGGGGACTCATGGCTCCAGCAGCATGCGCATAGCAGAGGATGCCTGGGACTTTTATCCTATTGTTTACATTACTATCAGGTCATTCTCAAGACAGAACTTTTATTAACTTCTCCATATTAAAAAAATGTGCCTACCTCATTTCAAGTTATGGTGATGTTTCAAATCATATAAACAAATAGAAGCTTACTTTAGTAGGATCTAAGAATGTATAAAAATTTATCTTTACTGACATATAAATCGTATTATATATGATGAAAATATGATGAAACAAAGAAGGAAGCCTTCATTTTCTTTTTCTCTGTGAACCAACCACTGCTTTCAGTTCATCTGTCTGCTCAGTTTGCCTATTGCCAGGCTGTGAAAAGACAATATGTCTCCATTTGGTCTTTTAGCCCAAATTTACTTTATTCAACATCCATATGTAGTGACATACAAAGCATTTCATTTGCTGCATCTCCATTTTGGGCCGTCATTTCTGTTGTGGAACTTTAATAACTGCAGCAGAAATCACTAATTAATTACCAACCTTTCCCTTTAGACTGTGTAACTCAGCTTCCCTTGCAGCTCCATGTGACATGTGATCAGAGTGTGTTCCAGATTACAGAATGTAAGCTAGGGTGATATATTAACAAATATATATACATATATATATATATATATATATATATATACATATATACATATGTACATATTGTTTCACTTCCCAAATCTCCACTTACCAAAAGTTACTTTTAGCTATATTTATACTACATATAAGTCCTTTAAAATTGGCCTACAGTAATAGAATTAAGGTATGTGTCCATGGCAAATGTCAATTAGACTAAATACTATGTCAGGGTTCCACTGATAATACATTCATCCCCTCAATGCTTAACATTTTCTTTAGAATTTCACAGCCCCTGTCTCTCCATTTTGTCCCCTGGTAAAATGAATGGTGCAATGAATTAGTCAGGAAAACACAATTTGCAATTAATTAAGGCTATCGATTGGCTATGTTTTGGGACATTTCTTTTCCCCCTGTATTAATACTATTTCTTTCTCTATGGAATTCTAAGTTGCTTTTCTAATTTTCAACAAGATAAAAACTTCAGAATGTAGGAAGAAATCAATCATCACGGCAGGCTTCCTTTTTGCTGCTTGGATTATTTTAAAGGATATTTAGATCTTACTGATGGCTCTCATGGCAACCTTTTGGTCAGTTGTCTGCTTAATGCGTTTTCTCAACTTTAAGGCATTGAGTGTGGATACCTTCCCTCAGTGTTTTGAGCCAAGAACAGAGCTGTTTATATACAAGAGGAAGAAATCTAACCTCTTTAATTCTCCCCAAAAGATGACTAAAGGCTATAGTGTTCAGCTTAACATTTAGAACATGTGCCTGCACCTTTAGGCTGATCCCAAAGCTTAAGTCAGGCTACGTCCCCTGCAGCACTCTCTTAGAAAAAGAGTTAAAAATCAGACTGTGCTGCCTTGAGAGCACACAGTTCTTCAGTTTATGATACAGGACTCCCCCCTGCCTTGTCTTGTGTGCTGTGAAAACTTCCCACTCCTTTGAAAAAGTTCAAACAAAACAATTTTCCCCCCTCTGGTGGTCTGTCTTGGGACTCTTCTCAGGTACATTTGCTCAGGAGGTTCTCTGGTTCTCTGAACAAGTGTTCCTGTCCCTCCAATCCTACCATGCCTCCTGTGGCTGCTGTCTTGTCTGTAGGCCCATCTCCCTCTCCCTTCCCTCTCCTGCCTCCCTCCTTATTTATATTTTCATTTTCCATCTAATGTTCTCTCTCCCACCTTAGGGCCCAATCATGATTTTTAAGGCCCATTTATCCTAGAAAACCTCATCCTGCGGGGGATTATATTTAAATCTCTTTTCTGTGCCCTCTGCTCTACTTTGACTGTTAGAACAGTAGCCCCTTACTGGTGTGCAAGGCTGTTCAGCAGGTACGTGATTCTTTGGGCTTCATTTGTTTTCAACATTTCCCCTGTTTGCTTCTTAGGGAAAATGTACAACAGCAATGTCACTAAACTTTGGCACACTTATTGTGAGACGTTAATGGTTTTTAATGTTACATTGATTTCTGTACTGGGCATTTACTTGTGCTCTAAAGTAGATGAAAATTTTAGGATAATATTCTTCTAGTCAATTTGCCTGCATTTTTCATGAGATAGAGAAGACTAACATAAAAATTTGTGACACGAGTTAGAGTGGTTCAGGCTTTTAGAGCATGGTTTCTCCAATACCAAACAAAACCAGTAATGGGTTAATATTTCATAAAGCCATTAGTCTGGTTTAAATGTATGGACTTAACTGCCATAAAATTACCCTCTTTCTCAATAAATAATATATTTGCCTGGTTCAAAATTCAAAAGTTACAGCAAGTTATATGGAGCAAACTATACTCCTCTTTTCTGTTAATGTTAATTCATTCAGGATCCCTTCTTCCCACACAGTGCCTGTCATCACATTATCTAAGCTTTCTAGGTGTATTCAAAACATGTTTCCTTATTATACCTGTGTTTATAAGTGTACTTATTTTCTTCTCTATCATTTACACAAACATTGGTGTACTATACACGAAAATCATCTAATTCTTATTTTGATTGCTATGCCAGATTCCTATGTTTGCCTATCATTTAGTCAATCCCTTCAAAAATCAATACAAATTGCAATGAACAGCTTAGTACCACATTTGAAAACTGACTTGGATGTAGAGATCCATAGAATAGATGTAGCTTTTTGTAGTAGTCTTTCAACAAAATTGTACTGACTAAAATCCAACTAACATTCCCATTCCAATCAATCTTTGAGAAATCAGTTTTGTTAATTATGCAAACATGAGGTATGGAAGATGACATCTCAGCAGAGTTTTAAGTTGTCTATTTTTCAAAAATGACCATTGACATACTTTTGCTTAGAAGTTAGTTCTATGTAGAATTCTGTCAGCTCTTTGTGGGTTTTACCAAGTTTCCTAATCTTCTTGATTTTGTTGTTATCTGAAGTTTGCCTTGAGGTATGCTGTCTGGATTGAAACTTTTCTTCTGACTGAGCCCACAATTATGTTTTATATACCTATTATTTTTACATAATTAAAATGATATCACTGATAAATTGACTTCAAGAATTTTAAAGAGAAATGTTAACACATATCTAAATTCCTAAATGTGTATTAGTTTCCCAGTTCATCTGAAGCCAGATGTAGCCAAGTGACTCGAATTATCAACAGTGAACTATAAAAACGGTGCTTCAAGGAAGAATGACATTAAGTACATGACTCACTGTGGGGGTTTATGGTCATTTTTCCTCATATTTCTTCCTTCCATCTGAATGCAAAGATACAGAATGTTCTAGTAATCCTGATAGACCATGAGATATTCGTAAAATGGAAGAAACCAACTAAAAATGGACAAGCAGAAGGTAGAATAAATCTGGATCCGAGAGGATTCCATTAGGTAGCATGTCATCCTGTATGTGTGGCTCTTTCCTCGCTCTCTTGTTACTGAAGTCTTACCCTCTCTTGTCCTCAAAATTGCCAGAGAACTGATCATTCCTGTACTCTGACAATATTAGGTTAATTAAATCCCAAAAGCGGCCATCAAAACTACAGGGAAATTGTGTCTTCAGGCAAATCTGTCAGTCCTCTTCAGAGATGACTTCAGAATTTTCTTTCTTGTGGCCAGCCTCCTTAGGTGGAGCCCTCTGTCTGCCCTACTAGCCAGAGGTGGAGGCTTCTGTTGAGAGAAACTAAGCATTGATTGGAGGTGATCCCTGGCCTCCCCGTCCTGCTTCTGCTGGTTGAGAATCTTTACCCTGGTACCCAGGCCACTATTTCTTCTATGAACAGCAGCTGGCAGAGGTAGAACAGAGCCGTCATGGAGCAGGTGGGATGAGCAGTCCAGATGGGAGAAACTTCAGCCAGTGCTAGGGAACTGAGAAAAGAGAGTGCCCACCTTCTTTCTCAGACACTCCCAACAGAAGCTTCTGCAGAGCTAAGGAGCAGAAGGAGTACTTTGTCTCTGGTGATACAAATTCTCCCTGTTCACATAGGTTCCGCAGGGGTGTCTGCAGAAACACCTGCCAATTGCTCCACCCTGCCAACCCTCAGTAGTCGCCTCACCCTCCAGCCCCTGACTGATATTAGTATCTATCTCTATGTAGCGATTGTTGACTCTAATAACTTATATTTCCCAAGTACCTTGTATTCACAACCAAGATTAATTTAGATTTATTCCTTTATTTTTGCTGATGTTTAAATGAGTTTGCCTTCTGATCTGTGATTTAATGTCTCATTTTTCATTTCCTTCATTTGATGTCTTTTCATACATAAGTCTTAACAGTTCATTTTTAAAAAGCAAGGTGAGACTTTTGAGTTGGGCTTTGATGTCCTGATTTATGTGTCTCTAAGTATATTCTATCACTTTGGAGGTTTTTATTAAATCCATTTCTTTTCTATAATGTTCACGTATCCTATTTGCATTACATGAACTAATGGAATACTTATTTGTCATTTGTGATGGATACAAGTTTTGGGAGCAAACTATATTTGGCTTATGTGTGAGAAGGGTAAAGGCCATGTTATAGTTTAAATTCATTTTTCTTGTAAACTAGCTTAGTATGAATTCATTTAAATTTAATTATCTCACCAATTAAGTCAAAACTATAGGTTCAAATCAAGGCCAAGTTTCTGTTTTTCCTCATTGTCTTGTCCTGACTTAATTTTTCCTGTAAATATGGCTTCTCCCATTGATCTTTTAGCTCATTTGCTACTTAGAACAAAATCTTTTTTAGATCTGTTAGTGTAGCCTGTCAGGATATTCATTTAAAGATTTGGATTTTCTGCATTTTTCTAATTTAAAATTACAATTGTTAATCTCTTCTATAACCCTCACCCCCAAACAATCCTTGCTAAATTAGTACCTGCTAAATGAATTTGCTTTTTATGAGGTTTTAGCATTCTCCCAAGTTTATTGAGAGTTTACTTTTAGTTTCTTATCTTCCTTGTATAAGAAAATGTTATCATCAAATATATTTAACTAAATACTATTTAATTTTTGTAACTTATTTGAACTGTTGCATAAAATGTCAAAGTTATACATACTAATGAAGTATTATATAATAAACATGTTCTTTTTAAATTCCTCTACCACCATCGTGAGATATGATTTTAGATCCAAATCTTGCTTTTCCGGTGTTTTGGGATATCCAGGAATTGCTGTGGTGGGAGTACTAGGTTCTGATGATGCCAAGTAGTCTTCGTTTCTGTTGGTAAGATTCTTGTGTTTGCCTTTTGCCATCTGTTGATCTCTGGTATTAGATGTTCTTGCTGTCTCTGGCTGGAGCTTGTTCCTCCTATGGGTCTGTAAGCCTGTGTCAGTACTTCTGGGAGATCAGCTCTCCTCAGGTAAGACCTGTGTGCAGAGGGCTGTGGATCAGCCATCCCGCCTGAGTCCTGGAATCAAAGCACACCCTGATGACAAGCTCTCCACTTGCAGGAAAGGTGCAGAGAGGGCTGTGGATCTGCAGTCCCTCCTAGTTGTAGATGGAGGTAGAAAGGATCCTGTCCCATCTGTGCCCTGCCATTTCTGGGACCTGTGCCTCTTGGCTGGTCCCACCTGAGTCCTGGGGTCAGAGCACTCCCTCGGAACTTATTATCTTTTAACTTTTTGATGATAGCCATTCTTTCTGGGATAAAGTGTTTCATGTGGACTACTTTGAAATTTCCTGATGATTGATCATGCTGAGGGATTTTTTTTTTCATATTCCTGGTTGCCTGTACATCTTCTTTGAAAATGTTACCTTACCTGCATTGTCCAATTCTGGTTTATTTTCTATTAAGATTTAGAATTTAAGATACATGCTGGGCATTGACCCTTGTCAGATACATGCCTTGAAAACACTTTGTCTCATCTGTCAGTTGTCTGTGCACCTTATATACAATATAGTTCTTTCTATGGTACCCAAAGCATTTTGATTTGATGTAATTCCATGTCCACTTTTGCTTTTGTTTCCTGTGCTTCTAATCACACACACACACACACACACACACACACACACACACACACACAAATCCTTACCTCTGACAATGTTTTAAAGTGTTTCCTTACACTAGGTTCCTAATTTGGGGTATTGCACTTCAGCCTATGATCCACTTTGAATATATCTTAGTAAATGGTGTGTGATAGAGATCTGGCTTGGTTCTTTTGCTTGTGAACAGCCAATTCCCTAGCTCCACTATTGAAAAGACTGCCTGTTCTTCGATGTGTTTTCACATGCCCTGTCTCAAATCAGTTATTGGTAGGCATAATGTTTTTCTTTTAATCCTCTACTTTCTTTTGTTCACCTCAGGGTCTGATTTTATATCCAAGGTATGCTCCACTGATTCCCGTAGCTCTGCGTCAGCAATGAAGTCAGATAGTGTAATGCTTCCTGCTGTCTTTACCTGGCTCAATCTGGCTCTAGGTATTTGTGCTTGATTGCATACAAACTTTACATACTTTTTCTATTTCTGTAAGGAATGGCATTGGCCTTTTGAAAGAGATTCGTTGAATCTGTTTATGACTTTGGGGTTAGCATGTACATTTCAATAATGTTGATCATTTCAATTCGTATACACAAGATGTTCATCCCTCTATGTACTCTTCAGTTTCTTTGTATGAACATTTAATAAATAAAGCCATTTCTCAACTCTGGTTAAACTTTTCTCAGTGTTTTATCTTGTGTAGTTATTGTAGATGGGATTTCTTTCTTAATTACCTTCGCTGTTATTGCTGTTGTTCTATGGGAATGCTACTGCATTTTGTATGCTGATTTTTCCATCCTGCAATTTTAATGAGTTCATTTGTTATTTCTAATAGTTTTTGAACTAATATTAGGGTTTTCAATACATATGATCTTATCATCTGCAGTGGCAATTTGCATTTTGTTTCTTCTATTTTAGTGCCCTTCCCTTTGCCTTGCCTGGGTGTCCTGGCTGAGATTTCCAGCAGTATGCACAATAATAGGAGGAAGATGAATAATTATCTCAAACTCCACAATACAAAAGTACTAAGTCTCTCCTAGTGCAGATTAATATTAGCTTTTGGAACTTTAAAAATACCCTTTATTATTTTGATGCTGAATTTCTTCTCTACTCAAAGTTGTTCACAGTTTCTTTTAATCATGAAAGGAGCATTTACTTTTATCAAATGTCTCTTCTGTATCAATTGAGGTGGCCATTTTATTTTTTAGCTTCATTCTATTGATAAGACATAGCATGCTTATTGATTGTCATATACTGAATTATGAATCTCATTTGATCATGGTGAAAACATCATGTTCTGTTGAACACAGCTCACAAGTATATTTGTGTCTATGATGTATATTCATGCTCATGTGAGTGTGTACGCATGATCCTCCATACAGCTCACCATCTGGTATCTTCCTTAATAATTTTCCATGATAATTTTTCCAGACAGACTCTCTCAATGAATATAGAGCTCACTGAACGGGACCTGCCTAGTTAGTCGGTGAGTTTTAAGGATCTGTCTGTCTCTATCTCTTCAGGATTAGGATAACAACAGGTATGCCACCACCATGTTCAACATTTTTATATAGGTGCTGGGAATCCAAATCCATCAGTGTAGGTTAGTGAAGTGTGAGGTATCAGGTTTCACACAAGAGGCAAGAAGCAAAGAGTGGAACCAGAACTTATAACGCTGAAAGGCCTGCCACAGATAACCTACCTCCTAAGTGTCTCTCAGCTCTCCGAGTACTGCTAAAACAGTACTACTCGCTGAAGAGCAGGTATCCAAACACACAAGTCTACGGAGAACATGTCAGATTCAAATCATAGCATTCTTGCCTCGGTCTCATATGGGTATGGCCATCTCATAATGCAAAATGCAGTTAGTCTGACTTCAAGAGTCTTCACAGTCTTAATTGATGTGTTAGAATAGTGGCTCACATCTGGACACAGCACACTAGGCCCAAAACAGTTCCACGTGTAAGAGATTTTATTGGGAGAGAGAAGAGATGGCAGGGGAAAGAAAATGGGAGAGAGGGGGCCATTCCGCTTATATGTATGGATAATGATATAATGCAGCCAAGTGGATTCTGGGAATATGGTGGCTGTTGTCTTGGCAAGAGGTCTTTGGGTCACGCTGTTGCCTATATGATGTCATAGGTTTGGGACTAATGCCAACATTAACAGTATCTGAAAATCCAATGTCTCTGCAGACACTTGAGATCAACTCTTACCTCTGAACCTTAAAATAATATAAAATAAAATAAAATAAAATAAAATAAAATAAAATAAAATAAAATAAAACAAAAAACAAAAACAAAAACCAAGTTATGTGATCCCAATCTCTATATAGGAGGAATAGGGGAATTGCAAGGAATGACAAACTCCAGTAGACAAACAGTAAACTATATTTCCATGTACAACATTCAGAGCATATGATGAGAACATCTGAGCTACAGTGAGCTTGAGCAGCCCTGCCTCTCTGTCCCTACCATCTGTGGCACATGCTACCTCATTCTGGGTCTAGTTGTAGCTGATGCCTGCAGCAATCTGTGCTCACTACCCTCAGTTGCTAGACAATCTAACCTTAAAGACTTTCCACCAAAAGTTATGCTTTGCCCTAAAAGCGTCATCCACTAGAGGCTCAGGACCTCCCTGTAGTTATATATTGGCTGGCCTCGGTAGCTGAGCTCTAGAACACTGGTTCTCAACGTGTGGGTTGTGACTCCCTTTGGGGTTGAAAGTCCCTTTCACTGAGGTATTGTAAGACCATTGAAAACACAGATACTTAGATTACTGTCTTAGCTAGGATTTCTACTGCTGAGACACCGAAACCACAGCAATTTTTATTAAGACAAGCATTTAACTGGGGCTGCTTTATATAATAAGTTTAGTCCCATTGTCATGATGATGGGAAGCATGGAGCACGGCAGCACTTAAGAAGACATGGTGCTGGAGAGGTAGTTCAAAGTTCTATACCAGTATCGGCCAGAGGCAGGAAGAAAAGGTGAGACACTAAGCCTAAACTGAGCATCTGAGACCTCAAAGCGCATTTTCATCCAAACCACTAACATTACAATTCATAACTTTTACAATTACAGTTGCAGTTCATTAACGATAGCAAAAGTCAAAGCTATGAAGTAGCAATGAAAATAATTTTATTGATTGCGGGTCACCACAAGAGGAACTGTGTGAAAGGGTCAAGGGGAACTGTGTGAAAGGGTTGAAGCATTAGGAAGACTGAGAACCATTGCTCTAGAACTTGTTTCTTGCCTCCCTCATTGCATCACTTGGGTTTTCATAGCTATAATGCCTGCACTATGTGGCCAATAACAAATTCTTAGGCCAGCTAGAGAAATATTCTTTACTTTGGGGGCCCTGATTAAGGTACCCTCTGAATTGCTGCAGGCTAGACAAATCCCAGAACTCTATAAGCAAAGGTCAGTGAAAATTTGGAAGTTCGCAATGCCAAAGTAAATATGGGCAGTAAAGACAGTGTTCATGAGCTTTCAAATGGGGAATAGGACTCTATCAGAAATTGAACCAGAGGCAAAGAATGTGGTTTGTTTTGTTTATATCTTCCAAACATGAGTGAGGCTAAATTCAATAGTAATAGAACGATTTATGTGGCAGGGGAAATTTTAATATATAGTAACTTTCAGACTGTTTTGTCATGATCCACAGCTTTTCTTAAGGTTTACAGTGAGAATTCAGAGCAGAAAGCAGAGCAGAAAGACTAGAAGTGTGTAGTTTCGAAAGGCTAGAAAAAGGAATGGTTTTAAAGTTGTGGAGAAGATAGGTGTAGACAAAGCAGCTTTGACACTTAAAGAAATTATTGATTAAAAAGAAATTGAACCCTCTGCATCAGAACAATAGGAAAGATGCCTTGAGAGAAAGGCACCCACGAGTGATTGCTCCAGAGCATCATATGCAAACCCTTTGAAATCAGACTTCCATCGGAAAATGAAGTATGCAACAGGTGTGCTCTGCTCAAATAAGGCAATAACTTCCTTTTAAGAGTGAATTCAACCAGGACTGAAGATAACCTGACCAAGAGTTCACTTTCATACTACTTCACCCAAGAAAGCCATTTCACCTGAAGATGTTGCTAAAGAAGGAGAAAGACTAGTTATCCCTTTAATAAGATAACACACATGTCCTTCCCAGAATGCCTCCTTCCGTGTAGTCACTCACAGATCTAACCTCATGTTGGACAGCAGAGGCTGTCTGCTCCTGCTTTTCTGTGTTACTAAGAAAGGTTTAACTTTCTCCTTTTCAAGTTTTATCTTTTTCCTTAAGATACTGACAGGATACTAGGCATACTTCCCATGATTCTCCTGGATTCCTCACAATTTCAGTAAGACACCCCCACCTCTTCAACCCTGCCACCAAACACACCAAACCTCTCAGCCCAGCCATCTTTTGTCCCTGGAGAGTGCTCATGTATTTCAATGTCAGATGGCAAAATTAGTTGAAAAGATTGCTCTACTTTAGCTAATTGGTGGTATTTCCATCAAAATGATGCAATCATGCCTCAGTGTATTTCCATGCCTATATTACCAGAATATTAATGACATACACTGAGAAATCATATTGGAAATGATGGATGATAGTGATATTTAAGTGACCAGTTTAGTTATCTTTAATATTTGACTGTGTACATGGCTGAGGTTGTGTGGCTGTTTGATTGTGTGATTGTCTTTCTTGCTCATTCTCCATCATTCTTAGAATTTCTTCAGAAATTAGTCAACTTCAGTTGACAAGACCATAACAACTTCTGTCAATATAATAAGTACAGTTTTTACCTAGCAAAATTCTATGCATATCACACAATAAGTCAGAATTAACAATTTAAGTATCACCAGCACACCTTCCCACCAAACACACACACACACACACACACACACAGAGAGAGAGAGAGAGAGAGAGAGAGAGAGAGAGAGAGAGAGAGATGTACAAAAAAAAGCAAAGCCTACATGCGAAACAATCCAATCTCCAAAGGCTTTATACGACAGGGTTCCAAACGTAAGACTTTCTGAAAAAGAGACATGCATACATACAGTGTTCCGTTGTCCCCAATGGTTTGGAGACAACAGCATTGAGTGGGTGAGCGTGAAGCGCTTTCGTTAGAGTGGCCTCTTCTGCATAGTGCTACCACGGTGCATTTGTAAAAAATCCCTGAGAAGTTAAAGCAAGAGATGTAAACCATGACATATACAAAATAAGGACAAGCATTTAGGAAAGCAAAGAACAGGTGGTGACCCAATTAACATTTGAAATGAGAGAGATTGGAATACTAAAGCAAGAGAAACTGAATAAGCACGGTACTGTGGTTAGTGTGGGAATGAGCGTGAACAGCCCTCATGTCATTATGCATTTGGCTTGATTAAGCCAGAGACAAGAGCATGTAGCTATTATTTATCTTATCTTAATAAATATTTCTTTATTATTATTTAGCTTATTTGTGTATCACATGTTAAAATTTCCTCATAGTTGATGTGTCCTCTGGAAGCCGAAATAACCTTAGTATATAAGAATTATTTTTCAGACAAAATCTGGGTATCTATTATTTTATAATTGAAGGAGCCACAGTCCTTCATGATACTGATATTCTTATTGGAAGAGTAACATAGTGGTGTCCGCCAAGGCTATACTGCTGTGCCCAGAAGAAAAGAGATTTAACAATCATTTAGCATATACCTATGCTTTCCTATTCCATGGTATACCTTTACAAATTGGGAAAAATATGTGGCTCTAGGTGAAGAAAGTCATTATAGACCTTTGTAGTGGTCAAGTGTGTTGGGCACTTCTAAATTAAGAAGTGTTAATACTTCCCAGTATTTCATTAACATATCTCTCCTCTGACTCATATAATTTCCTTCTTGGCATTTCTTCTACTTCCATGTGGAGCCATTATAGGCAGCGTAATAGACTGTTTTTCTCTCTCTGGCTACTTGGACACAATGACTCTTGATAAAAAAATAAAGAGTCTTTATTCCACTCATGCTGCCTGAACCAAGAAATGATAAGCTTTTACTGTTCAAATTCTGTACCTGGCACTTAAATCTATTGCTACAATTCAATATAGTTGGCATGCAATATAATTTTCAGAAGAAAGTGGGCAAAGATAGACTGTTATGGGTAGGTAATGTAATCATTGATTTCATAGAAAAGAAGACAAGATACTTTGTCTAGCAAGGCTTAGAGACAGCAAGCCAAATTATAGAACAAAATAGTGGTGCTCTATCATCAGCTGGTAAGAGGAGAGTGTGACAAAAATGAATATATGTTGACTAGTACCGAGAACATTGTACTCACAGGTGTTCTATCAATTTGTACTACTCATCCCTTCGAGTTAGAACTGTTCATATCATGATTAGCAATAAGGAGTATAGGATAGAAAGGATGCTATCAACTTTAAATGTACTCAGATTTTGGAAATTACATATGGTCAGTAATTAGCAGTAGGATACAGAGAAGTGAATATTAGTACTCTTACAAGAGAAACCCCAAATAGTTCTAGCACTATGTGTTCACTACAACCACCTTGGTTGGACAAGGAAGATAAAACTAAATGATGCTAGTGCTTGCTCATGGCCTTTACCTGTACTGTCTCTACATCTTTCTCTAGCTGCCAGCAACTGCATTGCTGCATGAAACTCCCTAGAACCTGAGCACTCACTAACAAGGCCAGTCTGAAGCACCAGAGATTTACTGCCTCATCCTCACCCCTGCATCACTAAACAGTGATTAATAGGGTTCTGATATAAACAAGGTAGTTCCCTTGCCCTTTGGAGGAAGAAGTCTAAGATGGTCTGCAGGCCTGGAGCTATTTCCCCAAGGGGGAATATTAAGATTTAGTGACCCATGGGGACAGATCATTTGATGGCACATATACTTTATTGATTTCATTCCCTCCCACCCTTATTCTTCAAATTCTCTCTAGCTAGTAGAATACATTAATCCCAGTGGTGCTAGCTGTTCATGCCCAGTAAACTCCACCTCTTCTTTCTGAAGGAAGTCAGCTAACAACAGGTTCACTGATATTGTTTTCCTAAAAAATATTTTTTAAAGGAATAGAAAGATGGCTCAGTGGTTAAGAACATTGACTGCTCTTCCAGAGGTCCTGAGTTCAAATCCCAGCAGCTACATGGTGGTTCACAACCATCTATAATGGGATCTGATGCCTTCTTCTGGTGTGTCTGAACACAGCTACAGTGTACTCATGTACATAAAATAGAACCTTTAAAATATTTTTAAATACTTATAAGACATAAGTCATGTGGCCTTCTTAGGTCTCTGTTAGCTGTTGCAGGTCTGTCTAGAAAACTGAAAATCAGTATTACATAAACAATAGTGTCAACCCTCTGTTTCCAGCTTCTGTGTTTCTTCACTCCTGCAGGTTTCTGAAAAATGAATTTTGTTAAAGAATATTTAATAATACACCATTTTTAAAAATAACATTTTATTTTTGTCTGTATTAACTATTCATTGCCAATATGAATATATAAATGTCTTGATCTTAATAGCAATAGAATTTTTTTAATATTTGTTCTAGACAGATTTAATTGAATTCCTGTCTAAAATTTAAAATATGCATAAGACCTATTTTTCTTTTCCATCTAATTACTATTTCATTCATGTATACATGAAAGAAGCAAAAGAAATATGACTTTTTTGAAAAATATACCGTATTATTTTCTTTTTTTTAATTTTTTTATTAGATATTTTCTTTATTTACATGTAAATTTCTCCATTCCCAGTTTCCCCTCCAAAAAACAAAGAAACAAACAAAAACAACAAAAACAAGCCCCTGTTGCCTCCCCCCTCCTCATGCCTGCCACCTCACCCTCTCCCACTTATTGGCCCTGGCATTCCCCTACACTGGGCACAGAAATTTCACAGGGCCAAGTTCCTCTCCTCCTATTGGTGATCAAATTGCAGTCCTCTACTATACACATGCTGCCAGAACAATCAGACCCCTCCATGGGCAGTCTTTGGTTGGTGGTTGAGACCCTGGGAGCTCTGAGGGTACT
>NW_022196895.1:46519309-46536589 GCF_008632895.1 Mastomys coucha | reverse complement strand
GTTGTTTCCAGGTTCTGGCTATTATAAATAAGGCTGCTATGAACATGGTGGAGCATGTGTCCTTACATTTGAGGTTTTCTTAGGGATCTAAATAAAAATATACTTTAATATATCCTTTAAAATGTATTCATTTACTTGTCTTCAAAGAATTACAATAGAAGAGAAAATAGATCTAAAATATCATCTGCATTTTAATTAATTTTGTTATAATTTTTGAAGTAAAATAAATGTCATTGTCTTATACATGGTGAAAAAGTATAGCACTTGAGATTTTAATGTATAAACAACTATATTTATGAATCATAAGAACTGGAATTCAAAAAGAATATGTGCTGTGAGATACAATTTTTAAAAGTGTAGAATTAATGCCTGTGTAACAAATACACAGTTTGCTTCTGAGCTGCACTAGTCTCAATAGTTTTTAAAGCCAATATCTACCTGACCTTTCCACAAATAATTATCCTCTATTTTCCTATTAATGATTCAAACTAGTACTATCTAACAGTATAAAGAGTGATTGATGTTTTCTACAAAATAGAGATTGAAGGGATCCTGGCTCCCACTTTGCCTGGACAGTTGCTCAGATGACAATATCTCACTTATACTCCCCAACCTCTCAATTTCATATTCCCACTTGGAAGATTTTAACTAGACTTTTCACCTCAATACAAATATTATTCGTGTCTGCTCCAGATTTATACTGTTCTCAATGTTTCTACATTAAAACCTATGCCATTCCTTTGACAACACTCTAACTGGACTTGATTGAGTGCCTTGCCAAAGTTCTAGGACAAACAACATTTCCGTAAGGTTTGTCTAAACTAGGTAATGATTAAATGTCCCTGCAGAAATGTCTGCCTTTTAAGGTGAGGATACAGACACCGATAGATAAGAAATGAATGAGCAGATGTTTTCAGATGCTGGGAATTGCCATGAAGAAAATGATGTGAGATGCTGTAATAGACAATGACTCCAAACCAAATTCACTTTGGACAATAACAGGCTTTGTTTGGGACTGATATTTGAACCGATGTGCAAATGAGAAGCATCTGCACTTCAGGAAGAGAAAAACCGTCAGGAAGAAATGCTGGGCCTAGAATCCCATTGACACATGTGATGAGGAGAAAGAATCCAGAGAAAAATAAACGCATGCTTCACAGCTATTAACTATAGGTAAATCCCTTCTAGTTTCACCAAATATCAAAAAAAATTAAAAAAAAAATGATTGTTTGTAGGCCAGAGTATTTCATTCACCTCTTATGCCAGCTCCTGTGCAATTACTGTATTTGTTTTAAATTACTAGACAATGGATGTTAGCTTTGTTCCTAGCAATATGGTCTTTTAGGATCTACCAGAAAATCTTCAGACAACTAATTACTAGTTAAGGCCTCTTAAATATTTAGTCTTCGAATAATGACCATTGAACAATTCGTCTGTGATAAAGTAGTTACATTATTATTGACAGTGAATCAATCTAGAAATTTCAAATAAACGAAGTAGATACATTGCCAGTCAAGTCTTGTACATCTTTCTTGCAAGTCATTTACATCTTACATTCTATATTAGAGTAGTGTCATATATTATCTGTGGTAACTGGACATTTCTAGATAAAGTCTAGGAAAACTGACCTTTAATTCAAGATCAAACTTTACAATAAATGTTTGTTTAATAATCCAGAGCTCTACTAGAATTTCTAGTTTTGTTCTAGTCTAAGCTTCATGAAAATGTATTTCTGTCCTGAGGAGATGCAGTTATGATGTGAGATGAATATTTAGTTTAGAATTTCAATTTTGTGATCAAAAACAAGGCACTTCAGATTCTAGGAAATAGAGGCCAACAAATCAGAGAAGCTGAATCCAACATAGACAATGGTACAGCGGCCATCTTGTCCTAGACAAGACAATGATGAATTCATTGAGATAGTTTTATGTGCTTTAAATACTTATCCACCATGACAATATGCACCAATCATGCCATACTCCATTCATTTTCAAATTGGAACTAAGTTGGACCAGTTTCCCAAGCACTGAGTTTTTGTGGTAAATGGGACTAGATACAATATGAAGAAAAAGTAGGGGCTATGTTAGGACACAGCAGCCTGTTAAGATATGTTATGGTTAGGACCTCAGTGCTGCATTTCCTTTCATGAAAATATTAAGTCTGTTTTAGTTTTCCAATGTAACAAAAACTGAGTTCCCTGGACTAACAAATTTCTCACCTATCACAGTTTATCTTCAAGCTTATTAATGTATAATTTTAACGTTCTCCAACACAGTTTTCCATCATCTCTGTGAGGATTGATTCTGGTATTATGCTGTTGTCTATACAAATGATCTGAAATTTTCAATTCATTTCTTCTTTCACATCATTAGAAAACCATAAAAATGACTGTGTTTGTTACCTTTTAGTATGTATATCCTGTTTATAGGAACACCTTGACTTACTCATTTGGCCAGAGTTCTACAAAATGTGGCAGATAAAAGAAGTACATGGTCACAAAAATATGTAGCCATTTACTTACTGGGCATGGGTATTGAACTGTCTTGATGTACATATTGATCTTGCTATGAATAAACGTAGCCTATGGAGTGACATTAAATAGTTTAGTTTGTTGATGTCATCTTCGACATAACAAAATAGAGAGCAAAGGAAATGAAACAATTCAATGTTCCCAAAGGCAGACACTAAGAAGTAAAACTTATCAGGTACAAGAAAGGATAAATGAGCCTTGGGTAAGGCTTAAGCTTAGCCTTGTTAAGCAAAGCAAGAGAGGAAAACAAAGGGAAGAAGGGAAGAAAATGGAAAGAAAGCAGGTAGGGTAGAGTGGAGGGAAATCATGCAGAAAAGCTAGAGAGATGGAAGTTTCAAAAGCAAACAACTTTTCCCTCACCCTGCAGGAGCTCAAAACAGAACCCAGGGCCTTACATTTACTAGGCAAGTGCTCTACCACTGAGCTGAATCCCCAACCCCAAGCAAACAACATTTAATGAACAAGATGCCTCAGTAGACAAAGGCGCTTGCTGCACAAGCCTGATGATCTGAGTTGGATTGCTAGAGCCCACAGCAAAGGGAGAGCACAAAAGTTTGTCTTCCGATTTCCACATGTTTGCTGTGGCACATATATGGATGTGTGTCCATGCACTTTTTTAATTAGTGTGGAATTATGAATTTCCATTTTCATTGTAACTCACAGGGGTTACCATGACATGAAACATTTGGATCCACAGATTTCTAAAGTCTCAATTTATATAGACAGTAATGCCTGGAAGTAATGCCAGGGCATCATACTATGAAATACTCAACATTGAATTGTGTCATTTCCTTTGTTTTCTATTTTGTTATGTAGAAGATAACATCAACAAACTAAACAGAAGGATTTGGGCACATCACATATGAACCTGAAAATTATGGATTATTCCACTAAAAAATCAAGGCTAGGCAAATGGATTTCATTTCTTTCTGCTAAGTAAAACCCTGTTTCATTCAAGCATCTATTTTATAAGTTTTATAAATAAAAAGAAACCATGCCTAGTTCTTCATGCATTAACAGTTTGATCTATATTCCTTTCTGAACTAATTATTTCCTTGTAGTGAATCGACTGGTGAACTTTGTGCCTACGAAGGTAGCATCATATAAAAGTAGAAAATGCACATTTTCTAGGGCCTGCTATCCCACTCCAGCTTATGCTTCTGGGTTGATTTTTTTTTAAATATTCAAAATGATCTTTTCTTCAGAGCAAATGGAAATTTTCTTGGGCTTCTTCAGAGGAGCTGCAAGAATACCTAAGTGACATCAAATCGAAGCATCATCACTTGCTTCCTTTAGCCCAAGGAGGGTCCTTGATGTAGTTGAGAGTAAGTAGATCTTCTCATATACTACTTCAGGGTATCACTGCTAGACTCCCTGTCACCACCAATGTGCTTTTGATCCTCTATACATACCATCAAGCTCAGTCCCACTGATAGGAAGACAGAATTCTTAAGATAGAGACATGCCACAGTCAGGTCAAAGCCAACAGAAAATTCAGCCTAAATCCTTAATAAGGATATAGCTTGAAAGTCCCCATACATCTGAAGTATATATATATATATATATATATATATACTTATCATATGCACATGTATATAAATATTTATACACATACTGGTGAAGTGATGATTATTGCCATCTTAAGAGGAATGGGTGAATACAGTGATTTTTTTTTTCATTTTAAAAGGGAGAATTAGAAGTCAAATATTTCCTTCAGTATTTTTTACCCACTTAAGTCATGTGACTCCAGAACCACCACTCTCTCTAAATCAGAGAAACAGACAGAGTCCTACCTGATAAAAATCAGGACTCTCTAGCAGAGTCCTGAGAACCATTTGTAATACTCCAATTGTTACACCAAGGTTAACAACGTATAAGGAAAGGATATATACAATTCAACATGTCCTCCTTGGTAAGAGTTCCCACCTCACATAATGCGCTCTCTCACTCACTTTACCAATGCCACAGGGTTTCAGGCTAGAGATTCTGACAATGCTTTCTCACAAAACATTTTGATCTTCCCTTAAGGAGAGTATTAATTCTCCCTGATCTGATGACCCCCTAATAAATGCAATTTCAGCAGCCCCACATCTGTGAACAAGAGTATTAGCCTCTTTGGGTCAAAACACATTTAAATTCATTGAGACATAATATACCTTCAAATTTATAAATGAGAAGTGGTTAACTAATTAAGGAATATCATTACCATGTCATCCTTCACTGTTGAAATGATAAACTAGCTACGTTAATCATAATGTAATCAGTGATGGTTGGTTTCACTCTATATTAGTGAGACACTGCAAATGAGTGAGGTTCCAAGAGAAGTTAATGAAAGAATTCCACTTTGTAAGAAAAGGAAATAAAATATGGCTTCTTAAATATCAAGTAACTATACTAAAATTATTTTTGGTGCTTTAGTTCAAAATATTCATAACAACAGTCAGTTGTTGTCAGCTCTATCTGCTAGCTCCAGTTCAAAGCAGCTGAAGACATGATGGCATTTAGTCCTCTCAGTAAGTATGTATTAGGTATGTTACAACCAAAGACAAATGAAAAATAAAGCTTAAAAGGTAATGGATTTCCCCAAAATCAATGATCAATATATAGTAGAAAGGAAATGAAAATTAGGTCTTGGTCCTGTTGTGTGATGGCCTTATTGTTTTTGCATCTATGTCTTGACACTGACTTCCTCTTTTCCTCTTTTTTATACTAAAATATTCTTTACTTTCATCTTAGCATGGTTCACATCTTAGTTGTAGATCCAAAATTGAAGAGTATGGAAGACCTATATCTTTACATGATATTTTCTGCTATTTCTATTTCTTGCCATGTATATACCCTTAAATAAACAAATGGGTGATAGTCTTTCATTCTTATCCTGAACCCTCGCACATCAGCCATTCAATATGCTTCAGGTACATTGTTTAAGAAACAGGGATACAGTGATTCAGAAATCATCTAGGAAAAAATAAATTAATTTTGCAGTTATTAAAAGAATTCCTATATACCTTGTTGTGTTTGCAAATAATTTGGTAGGTCTGTGAAAAGGAATAAATTTTCCTTAATATGTTTGCCTCTGAATATTATATCCATTATAATATGGCATCAGATAATCAACAGTTAGCATAATCAGATTGCTTAATAATTTACTTGATATCACAGAATTCCAACCATTCACTCTATCTCTCCATAATCTAAACTTGTCTGAAGTAATAACTACCTTGATGTATTAAAAAATATCCCCTCAGACCCTTAACTTCGACTTTAAAAAGATACTCCATCATTCTACTTGCTGTATATTCTTGTCATCTATTTTGATTCAGTCATCTTATGACAATGTACAAGTCACAAGTAGAAGAAAAATAATACATTTTTGAGACCAGTGTGCAGGAGTCTAGCACAGAGAAATGTCCTTAGAAAACAAAATCATGTTTAAGTCTGCATGCCCTTTGGATTAAGTAAAGGTCTCAATGCATAAACTGCTTGTGAGGAAGGCAAGAAGTCCTGATTTTTGGATCCCTAGGACCCACATAAAATGTATTAACACCATTTACCAGGGGTGGGGAAAGAGGATACACAGGGGGCTCCCCCTTTATGGAGACGAAGAGGAGGGATACTGGAAGTTGACCTCTGGCTTCCACATATGCATGCATAGGCAAGTTTGTGGACATACCTACACACACACACAAACACTCAAAACCACACACTACCACTTTTATATTATTTTCTAGCTTAGAATCATTGTCCTTATGAGGAAGGACAGTCTCTTTTAAAGTAATTTTGTGTTAATGGGCTATGTTGTCTCACTTAATAATTTGAATCTCTACTGATGCCTTTAAATGATTGGTCCAGGTATATTGAATATGTTTCTAAAAAGAACATTGTACAAAATAGCAGAGATATACAGTGCATATTTGCAGTCATAATACTTATCTAAGGCTGGGAAAAGATGTGGAAAGAAAGAAAGAACAGTGTTCAAAACTTTTTTGAGTTGAATGTTACAGGATTAAATACAAGAGTAGTACAGTATTAAGTAAAAGTAGAGGAAAAAAATCATTCCTTGGATCTGTTAATAAAGTTAGCTACATGCATGTTCCTGTTTTATAAGCATTTCTCTTATTTTGCTTGCAATTTGAGGATAATTTTATGTCTTAGAAATTATAGCCTGAAAAAGACATTTGTAATAGCAGTCAGTTTTTAAAATTATTTCCTCAGAATTTTATGTCGAAAATATGTTTATATTTCTAGATCTCTTCTATATTTCTTCTAGAGATGCAAAAACTATTAGCTTTTCATGGGTTTATGTTCATAGATGATGTGTCTTCAGTACATACACTTATTTCATGGATATATCTGAGTAGTTTTATCAATTTATGAAAACAAGAAAAACTTCAGAAATACTAAGTAAACAAGTGCCCAGTTGCCCACATAGTTCAAACCTGCAAACTGAAACTTTAAAATTGGTAATTTTATGTTTTGACTTGAACTTTCCAGTGTCCAATCTCTTGCATCTCATTATTGTTTGTAAAGTCAATCTATTCTAGATTTGGTAGGCTTCAGAGCTTCTTTAACTCATAGACCTTGTGTTGTTATTCTGCAATTGTGTTTATTTTTCTACCTCAAGTATACATGCTTAAAACAATATCATTTATTTTCTCAGAAGTCTGTAGGTCAGACATCAGGATGTCCCCAGGTAGTATCTCTGATCTAGTCTTAGATCACTTAAATGAGACATCAACCAGGCTAGACTAGAAATGCAAGGATCAGGGCCAATATTTGCTTCCAGGTTTGTTCTGGTTTGGCGACATTCATTTGTAAGCAGTTGGAGAGCTGTAAAGCCCAGTTTCTTGTGGGCATCAGGTGGGAGCTACTCTTGGCCAGTAAAGGTCCCTGTCATTTCATACAGGCTCCTTATGCCAGCAGTGTCCTATCAACCCCTTCTCACCCATTCTGCAGGCTCCTGTTACACAAACCAGCCGGAGAAGATTCTCTGATTTTGGAGGCTTACTGATCTGCTTGGGCCCAGTAATTCTATCTGTTATAACCATTTTAAGTTCAGCAACCTTAGTTACATGTGCAGAATATCTTTGTTCATGTCAGCACAACACATTTCCATTTCTTGCAGACGAAGACATGTAGTTCTATTTTTTGTGCCAACTTGACTGAGTTAAGTTGTGTCCAGGTAGGTCTTTCTGGTCAGTGTGTCTGTGAGGACATTTTGGGGTGAGATTAGCATTTGAAACTGGTTAAGTAAAGACCAGTCTTTACCAGTGTGAGCAGGCATGATCCAATCCATTGAAGGCTCACATAGTCAAAGAAGGAAAAGGGTGCATCTTTTATCTCTTTTCCAACTGCCTGTCTTCCCTGCATCACCTGGGTTCCTCTCTCCCTCTTTCCTTCTCTCCTCTAATCTTAAACTGTAGTGCTCATCTTCCCTCTGCTTTATTTCATTGAAGATCTTAATTTTCTGGCACTTTTAGATTTCCAGAACTGACCCTAGCCACATTTCAGCTGTCAGGCCTTTGTTTTTTTTTTTCCTTTGGGACTTAGAATATTGATCTCCTAACTTCTCAGAATTTTAGATTCAGGGTAAATTAATACCACTAACTTTCCTGAGTTCTCAGTCATTCAGGTTGTATATTTTGAGACTTCTTTGCATCCACAGGCCTGTGAATCAGTTTCCATAAGAAAAGTTTCTCTATATATTTATTAGGTTTCCCCAAAATATCCTAACATAGTCTCTTTTTTATCATTAAACTGTCTACCATAAAACATACTATTTTTTCCACAATTTAATATCCTTGAAAAAGGATAACTCTTAAAACCACTGCAGTGTTCCAGTCTAATTGGCAGCAATATTCACCCTTGTTCTACATAACACAATAATGCTTATAATAATACTTATAATATCATAAAAATATTAATCAGTGAAGTATAACTATTTTATGCTACTCTAAATATAATATAAACACAAAAGCTACAATGACAAAGAATAAATAAAAGACATCTGTTTTGTTCAAAAATAGATAACTGAGATGAAGTTCATAAAAGAAATCTAAATGGGCAAATGGTACACATATTTTAAATTCATTAGCTTCATCTACCAAACTGACCCAATTTTTGAACAGGCGACACCCATCATCCATAAGAGCAAAGGGAAAGACATTTAGAGACAGAAACAATTTTGGAAGTCAATTTTGTAAACATATCATGAGACTTTTAAGACTTTCTTATTACCTAAGAATCACAATTGGGTTCAGCCCCATCCTGCCTCATACTTGTCTGCTTCCCTTTTTTGGGGTCACATATTCCTGTGTTTTCCATCAGAGCGTTTCTGTTACATGTCTACAACATCTCCAACAAGACAGCACTGGCTGATAAGCAGATTAAGTCTCTACTGTGGGTACAGCATCCCCACAAGCAAATCTTAGCAGATAAGCAATGAAAGAACATTGTAAGCTACATGATTCATATCCCTGAGGATTGGGATCCTATCCTTATGAAATAGAGACTGGACAATGTCATTAGATTCTTTCAAGCCCAGAATTTCAACTATACTTTCAAAACAAAAGTTATATTTTCCTGAGTGGTACAGAGAAGAGATCGAGTTTGGACATTTCCTTCCAGGAACCTAATTCTGGGAGTGCTGCTGGGACCATATCTTTTGCTTTATATAACCTCTTGATTTTGCCTGTAGCTCTCTAGCAGTTGATATGGGCAAAGGTGATGACTAACAGGGTAATACCCAAATTTGATGGGGTTAACTGATTTGGGTATTATGCTCCATGAAGTTGTCTGCCTCAGTATCTATGAAACTAAAAGGGGGATGCTTCTAGATCTCAGGAAACCCATATCTTTATCACAAGGATGCTTCTTTCACTATTGTAGCCCTTTGACATTGTTCAGCACCAGGTGAACATAGTTAGAAAACAGAGTGGTGAGATATACAAGCATGCTTAGGTCCTGGAAGGAGACTATTGACAAGGAAGCAAAGCATTTTCCCCCTCTAAAGCATAGATGTGGCTTCTGTGATCATCTTATCTGATAAATAAGACACTTGTGTACTTATTTCCCAGTTTCCCCTGCTGTGAAGAAGCATCTTATATGATAACTTACCTTGAGCATTCTGCACAAATTCTCTGGGCTGTCTGCTTGTCAATGACAACAATGTATGAGTTGAAACTGGGAAACAGTAGCATTCATGTGATTAGTTTTTATTAAAATCATTTCCATGATTGAAATTATGATAGGAATCAACTATTTTATACTTTAAATATATTCTAAAGCCATTAGAATAAATAAAAAGTACTAAAAAATTAAAAGAAAAAAGTTTATTAAGTGACTTTTTACTCCAGGAATTTTATCTATAAAACATTCAAAGACCCATGCAAAGATTTTATGTAACTTTATATATACACATAAATATTTGTATATATATATACATAAATGTAATTTTATACTCATATTTATATGCAATTTTAGCAATTATATGTACAGCTAGAAATAAACTTATCATCAAATAATAATTTTAACATGCTTGTTAAATAAACATAATATATCTTCATAAGTATCACTTTCCAAGACAAACAGAAATGTCTCATCATATCCCCTAATAAGAGAGAAAAATGCACATAGAATACAGAACAAGTACTATGATAATACAATAGAAGGCAGGGAGATGTAGAGAAAGGAAAGATTGATCACTCATAGTCTTTCTTTATAGTCTGTGTTGTACTGATTTCCATCAATAGCAAGATTTCCCTGAACCAGTTACCATGTATATTTTCTGCAACTGCTCTCCTTCACTAATTCTGCTATCTTCTGTTTTATAGGTGAAACAAGATTACATTTCCATCAACATTTTATGTTATTGACCTTATTTTATGTGTGTGCATGAATGAGTATGTGTGGATGTAGTGTGTATGCACATGTAAATGAACCTGTGGTGAAGTACATACCTGTATGCATTGGGAGGCCAAAGGAATATATTCATATATCACTATTCACCATATTCCTTTGGACAAGGAGCTAGGCTGGTAGGCACCAAGCCCCAGATATATTCTTGTCCTTGCCCCTACTAATACTGTGGTTACAGGCCTATGCAGGAACATGTTCAGCTTGTTATATGGGCCCTGGGGGTCAAAATTAGGTCTTCATACTTGCGGAGAAAGCAATGTTGACCCAATGTTCATCTCTTCAGCCCATATACACTAGCAATTATATGATAAAATTACTGCAATCAAATGTCCATTTCTATATAACCCCATACACACAAAGACAAATATATGTAGGCTGTAGGATTTATTCCATATACTATATCTCCCTCCTTTTTGTTTCTATGAAGATTTACAATATATTTTACATACAATATCTTTAGTTCATTTGTTCTGGTTATTTTTCCACTGAACACAAATGATCTAAGGATCAATACATTTATTCAGGGGACAGTGGTTAGTATGAAACTTATTTGTAAGTAATGCAATATATCTATATTAATACTAGGAGACAAAAAAGAATGCAAATACTAAAAGGTACAAAATATAAAATTCAAGAAGTTTATGGGACTGAAATAATATTTTAGATCTGCCAATTTTTGGAAAAATTGGTAATAAATAGAAATTCAAGGTATATGTTATCTTATATATTAAAAAGTTGGATTTTGAGAGGGAAATCATTGAAGAATTAGGGAATTGCTGGTACAAAGACCTGAAGTTGGGGACAACTATTGAGAAGCTGAAAGGTATAAATTAAGGTAAACAGATGAAACATTTGGCCTGAGGTGACTTTAGTAATACCTGAGATTCACAGGGGCAAACTGTGTAAGACTTCCCATGCCAGAACACTAGTGGTGACAAAGTATATACTATGAATATTTGACGCTTATTTTAATGGGTTAGTTTGTCTGTAATATGAAACTAGATTATAGTTCTAACAAAAAAATGCATTTGGTAGACCTACAGATAGATGGTTTCTGTATAATGTGATAGATCTTGTACTAATCTGAGCAGTGATAGTATAGATGACTGTCCTAGAAACAGATTTACCTTGTACTGAATTGGGGAGGGATATGAATGACAGAGCTGAGAATAGTAGACAAGCTGGAGCCACTAGAATGTCAACTGTAGTCTCTCCTGAAATTAATCTGATTTTTACCATGACCCTGTATTGATCTGGCTCTGGAAATGCACTTGTAATTTGAAATCCAACTAATAATTCTGAGTCCTTCCCTTTTTCATCCCTGTCTCAGTGTTTTACTGCTATGAACAGACACCATGACCAAGACAACTCTTATAAGGAACACATTTAATTGGAGTTGGCTTACAGATTCAGAAGCCCATTATCATCAAGGCAGGAGCTTCCATCCAGTCATCTGAAGGCCACTTCGAGAAGACTAGCTTCCATGCAACTAGGACAGAAGTCTTAAAGTTCAAGCCCACAGTGACACACCTACTCCAACAAGGCCATACTTCCCAAATAGTACCACTCCCTGGGCCAAGCATATTCAAACCATCACAAACCCCAATACTGTCTCAGCATGCACAATCACTCTTTTCTTTTATGTTTCCAAGATTTCTCTCATTTTCTCCAGCTGATGCTTATCCCTTAAATACTGGACTGCTTCCCATGGATTCTCTTTGTTTTTTTTTCCCTTGGTCTCTTCTCAACATCAACAGAGAAAATTTTTGATCTGTGTTCCCAGCATAAATATAATTCTCCTAACAGCTCATAGTTTGTTACACAACTGCCCACCAGTGGGCAGTGCTGAAATCACTTCAATATGTTAAAAGCCAATTTTCATTTTTATGAGCCCAAATTATGTGTTCTTATCTTTCCTTTTCTCTGAAACTCAATTATCAGCCACAAAAGGCTTTTGGTAAATCTTACTTGAGAACTTGGTTTTTCAATGACTAAGAGTAGCACTGTGTGGACTCACCTTTCCCTCGGCTGCATAGGATACTTGACTTATTATGTCTTGATTTCCAGCTTTGCCAACATGATTTGTTTGAGACAATGCAGTGATCCCTGACACAGTCTGAAGTTTCAAAGACCATTGCCACTGTTCACTATAGCCAATTTATGAAATTAGCCCAAGTTCTCATCAACATATGAATGCATAAAGAAAATATAAGCTATACACACAGTGGGGTTTTATTTAGCCTTAAAGAAAAATTAAATCACATCATTTGAACAAAAATGGATAGAAATATGCCTCATGGTGTTTAGCAGACTCAGGCAAATACACATTGGTTTTCTCTTATATGTGCAATCTGGACTTAAAAAACATAAAATATGAGAACAGTAGATGAACTATTTGGGAAGCAAATGGTCAGTCAAAGAGAAAGGAGAAATAGGAATGATTTGGATTTCAGGGATGATTATGAACAATGTAACTGATATACATTCGTGAGAACATTTGAATATTTCTTATACATATTATCTTGTACAGTAAGCATATGCTAGTTTAAGGCCACTGAGCTTACTACCTTCATTATGAATAACTCATGTGGCTGCTGGTCTAAGAACATGAACAGAAGTAGTATTGCATGAACTCACCTTTGCCTTGCCTGCATAGAATACATTGATTTACTATTTCTTGACTTCCAGTTTTGCCAACATTAGCCATTTGTAGTAAAACTGGATCCAACCTGATGCTGAATCAAACACAGTAATGCTCAAATTCAGTCAATAACTATATGAAAAAGGAAATTAATTTTTACCACTCATGCTTACTAAAGAATGATTTTCATTATTCTACTGATTAGGGTTCCATATCCTTGATTTTCTTTTTTTTTTTTTTTAAGGGACAGGACTATTTTTATGTTAACATTCTCAGTGACCAGTATAATGCCTAAAGCATCAGAAAATTAATTGTGGACAACAAACTAGTACAAGAAAGAATGAGTTCTTAAAAGAGAAAGCAGAAGTCAACAAATTTTAGTTTTCTTCTTGTTATTGAACAAATAAATGATGGGATGAAGAATATATTTTACCCTATTCTCAATAACCTTTTCTAAAACGAAAACCTACATTCCCTCTCGCTGAAAAGTCTCAAGATATCTATTACTAGAAAAAGTAAATTCCAAATACATTTGTGATTGCCTTGTCTTAAAATATTATAGGATAAAACACAATATTTATCCTGATAAGAAACTATACCTGAAGGTACAGCTTTATTGAATTCTATAGCTTTGAAAAATATTATTAGGAAAAGAAGTTATAATTAAACAAGAGCAATATCCTTCTTAAGAAATGCTGTTGTAACAAAACTAATTACATCCCTATTATCTCTACATATTGGATATAGCTAAATAGTCAAACCAAATTAACTTCAGAAGTCCATTTCTTCCATGTCTCCTGAAATCTGCTCTCCTCATGGAAGTTTTGAAAGCCTATTCTTATTTTTAATCAACTCAATAAAACTCATTGCATTTTTTATCTTTGTTCTTTAAAATTTTATTATGTTTAATATACCACACCAGCATCTAATATATAATCCTTGAAAAATATATCTCTAAAATATTTTATCTCTCTCCTTATATTTAAGTTAGTTTCTGTTTGTGGATATATGTGCCTGCATTTTCATGAGAATGATAACCATATTGTATGATTTCTAGATTCCATGAAAAGAGAAATTATTAGGTCTCATTTTTAACTACCCAAAATACCTATTTCAGGCTTCATATACATAAATGCCTTCATTAACTGAGACCTATATACATGTTAAATTCTGGAAAGGACAAAATAATGTAATTATAAGATAATTAAGGTAAATATCAACTAGTAAAATCTATTGGACTTACAGAGTATTTAGCAAAAACATGGAACTAAAATTTTTGACTCTGTTACTGTAGCCATGACTGGCAGCACATAGTCTTCTGCAGTGATTAGCTTGCAAACAATACTGCCATAGTCTCTGAAACAGCCTAGAACTGTGAGGCCACAGTAATTTGAGGCAGTTAGCATTTCTCTTCAAGTGTTCAGGCAAATGTCTTCGATATATTTCATTATAAGAGAGCCAATTCAGAACTGGCTAAACAATAACGATTATTGATGATAACACAATATATTAGTTATGCTTCTGTTGCTATGATAAAAACTATGACCAAAAGCAACTTAGGAAGGAAAAGGCTTATCTCATGTTACACATCTAGATAACAGTCCATCCCTGGGGAGGAGTCAGGACAGGAACTCAAGATAGGAAACTGGATTCAGAAACCAAAGCAGAAACTATGGAGGAATTCAGCTTACTCTCCATGACCTGCTCAGCCTGCTTTCTTACATATCCCAGGATACCTGCCCGGGGTGGTACTGCCTACCCCAATCTGGGCCCTCCCATGAAATCATTAGTCAAGACAATACCTCCCACAGACTTGCCTACAGGTTATCCTATGGAGCGGTTTTCTGAATTAAGATAACCTTTCCCCAGTTATATCTACATTTGTGACCAATTGTCAAAACCATCAGCGCAAATTAGTAAATGCTACTTCGAAAAGCAACTTGTGAAACTTCTGGTATTTTTGAGACTATGCATTTGATTCAGTAAATAAGGAGTTAGTGATGTTGACAGTAGTGTCAGCACCATGTTGTAGTCTTTAATATCTATGTATTACATGTACCTCTCTGGGATTGCCCCACACTAAGACTGGATATATATCAATGGATTAAGATGGAACTTTAGGTAAATTTTGTGTAGTCTAGTTTGCATTCATATACTTTAACTCACTATTTAGCTATGTATGGTTTGAGAATTCCTGATTTCCCTGCTACTTCTAAATGGCTGGGATTACAATATTGTGTCACTATGTCTGGTTTATATAGTAGTGGGAATTCATCTCAAAATGTCATGTATGCTAGTGGAAGTTCCTTGTCCCCTGAGCTACATCCCCACATCTGACTCCACTGAGACTACAATAGATTACTCTATTTCAAACTGACTAGATTCAATTAAAGATTATAAATGTCATTCAACATATATGATTTCAATTGACTGGGGGTTTGGTGGGCATGTTAAGTGGTTATGAAGAACAATTAGATGTTGGGTTCTTCCTATGTTATTCCATGTAAGTTTTCTAACCTTTGAATAGGAAGTACATTCAATGTTGATATCTATGTGTAGTGAAACAGTCCTATTACCTACATTATTCAGTTGTGTTACACAAATGTAGCACTATCCCAGTAGTGTTAGTAGGAAATCAAATGCCCCTGTGCGGCTATATTTTGCTTATATAATAAGCAACTTAAAGATTCTTTAAATTTACTTTTATTTCCTGGGTTTGTAATAGGTGTGTTTTTGAAGTGGCACAGATACAAAGATCAGGAAAAAATCTGGGAAAAACAGTTCTCTCCTCCCATCAAGTCATCTGGCATGATGGAAAGCACTTTGATCTGCTAACCCATCTCATTAATCCCATTCATGTTTCATTCAGAATGAAACACCTGAGAAGGATGCTCAGCAATGAAAGCGGTATTGTACTTTACTTTGGTTTGGTTTGATTTTTTTTAACTCACAGCCATGAAGGCTAAAAGTCCACACAGCATGGTGCAGGCTCAGAACTGTGTCCCCTTTAGTTGCATCACCTTATAGAGGGTTCTGGGAAGGCACATGACATCACATGACAGAGATAGGGAGCATGCTATTCTATGTCTGAGTCTGGTCTCTGTCTTTATGAAACTATCAGAATTCGATCTTCTATATCTAATCTCTTTCTGAAGTCCCCACCTCTACATGTTATGGTCAAAGTGGATTCCAATCCTGTTAATGCTAGCAATTGTGTGACTTACTTAAACTGTTAGATGAGCTGGCAAACCATATTGAAACAATCACAGCTTCACACCAAATGCCAGAGAAGTGTGAATGGTAGAACTGCTTGCTATCCTTCTTAAGAAGACAATAATAGAGTGAAAAAAATTTATCTTCAAATCTTCATTCAGAAAATGGAACTACTAATGCAGCCAATCCATGCTTGACATGATCTGAAGAATGAGTATTTCAGAGTAGCCTGTTTAAGGAAAATGTTTCCTCTGGGTCTATTTATCATCCTTCATTGACTTTCTGACTTATCAAGTCATTTCAAAGCTCAATTTCCAGATGAGTCTCTTTACTAGAAAAAATAGATATGTCTTATCACAGTCCATCTTTAAAAAGAAAGTATTTGCTGATAATTAGCAAGGCTGAACTACTTGGACACTGGAGCCAAATCATGAGAAAAAACAAAATTTTAAATATTGTAAAAGTGGGGTTTCAAAATTCCCTCAGACATTATATGTTCTCAGATTCCATTTCACAGCAAGGTATGTAATGTGAATCAGCTATGACCTGCCTCCACATGCTAAATTAACTAGGGAATTATTGCTTCACTTATTCAGTTCAAAGCTCATTTAGGTATATTTTTGTAATGAAAGCTTATATCCTATTTGTTATGAAAAAATAACTGATAAACTGTGGCTTACATCCTAGCTCTATCATTCGTAACCTGTATAATCAAAGAATTTCAACCATTAGTTCCTTTGATCATATAAAAAATTATTGCCAGGTTACTGGAGACTTTTCTAAGAAGTTACCTGTGGGAGATTCTGAGACTGGAGCAGCCAGCCCAGAGGCGCCTTAGGCCAGAGACTCGGGCGGGATTCGCCATTTTCTCTCGGATGAGTTTCTGAGACTGGAGCAGCCAGCCCGGAGGTGCCTTAGGCCAGAGACTCGGGCGGGATTCGCCATTTTCTCTCGGGTGAGTTTCTGAGACCTGAGCAGC
>NW_022196895.1:46506670-46507719 GCF_008632895.1 Mastomys coucha | reverse complement strand
GGAGAAATTCGCATATAAATAAAGAAATAAAAAAAAAAAAGAAGAAGTTACCTGTGCTAGAATCTGATGATGAGTATTTTCTGTTTTCTGGCTTATAAACAACATTTAGAAGTATAAGTCTTTATTTTCTCCAGAGAAAATTCACATTGATATTTTATATCCATGTTTCAGAAGGAAAAGGTTAACTTCCATTTCAAATAGACTCTTTTTCAGTTCTGCCTCTTTGAGTACTAAGAGCCCGTGCCCTGCCACCGTTCCTACAATTTGTGTTCCAAGTGCTATGGCTACTCATGATCCCTCCCATCCCAAACACTGAAATCTAACTGATGCAGAGATCCACAAGGGCAGCAGACTCTTTGTGCTTTTTTTCTGACAATGGAAACAACTCTGGCTTGCCTCTGTTTCAAAAATGTTCAAGAATCAAGGACTCAGGTAAGAGCTCAGTCAAGAGCAGCCCTTTAGATGCCCTTAGAGCCATCTCTTGTTCTCTCATAGTTCTCTGTGTTGCTGAAGTCACCCTCAGAAAACCCACTCATCACATTCCTGTCTCAGCCTCTGCAAGACATACCTCATCCAAACTAATAAGTGTGACGTGTAACTAGTGTTTCATTGGAAATTATAGCCATATCTGGCTTCGAATTCTGTAGGATTACATTTTTAAAACCTATTTTTTAATAAAGATCCTTAAATGCTTTAACATCCCATCTAGCCCCACCCCCCCAGAGGTAGTGGAAAGGAAAGTTTAATTGAGCAATGGAGGGTGCGAACCTGTTTAGAAATATTTCCTTGGAGCAGATCCAATCTGCCTTGTCAGGATATCAGCAGTTCAGTTCATAGGAATGAGCAGCAGCAGCTTGAGCCACTCCTACAACGTTCACCAATCAGCAACAGCAGGCCAATCTAGAAGACACTGCAAGGCTCTGCCAATTAACCCGAATCTGCAGAACTGTCAAGAGGCCACCAGAACACCACCAGAAGTTTTGTGTGTGTATGTGTGTGTGTGTGTGTGTGTGTATGGGTGTGTGTGTGTGTATGGGTGTGTGTGTGTG
>NW_022196895.1:46479890-46506658 GCF_008632895.1 Mastomys coucha | reverse complement strand
GGGTGTGTGTGTGTGTATGGGTGTGTGTGTGTGTGTGTGTATGGGTGTGTGTGTGTGTGAGTGTGTGTGTGTGTGAGTGTGTTTCTCTCTATGAAATCACAACAAATTATGACTAACAAAGAATGATAAGGCATACCAATAGCATCCTGCTTCATCAGTGAAGACTGGCGTTAGCAATGCCCAACAATGACCAGTCAAGAACAGCAAAACATACCAATACCATCCATCATTATCCACTGTCCACTGGGCTATGTTTATATCATTTCCAAACATCACATATTCTCTCAAGCATCCATTCTAGCAAAACATCACATGCCCCCTTTCCAGGGTGCCTCCAGAAAAAACAGCATGTATCTCTTCTTAGCAAAACATCCTCCCACATGTCTGCTTCAGGAGAAAGATATCCTCTCATAAAACAGTTTTCAGAAAAACATCACATGACACAAGTGAACCTACAAAGAAACCAGAAGTTTCCACTTCAGAATTTAAGTTTTGGAAGTAGACAAATATATATTTTAAGTAGTTATTTTATTTTTATTTATTTGGGGACCAATATAAATTTAGGTCAGGCAGACAACTGGAGGATATGAGAAGTAAAGATCAGGAAAAAAAGAACCTTACTTTCTGCTGGGATTTTCTCATTCTGGGAAGCATCTCATAGGGACATGGACTCTTCTTCAAGGCCAGGTACATGAGAAACTCTGAGTCCTCTTGTGGTGAAAGATGCAGATACTATTTGCTTGAAGGGATGGTTGAAAAATGAGAGGGAGGAATGAGGGGAAGAGCCATGTGAGGTGGGACTGAGAGGGGAACTATGATCAGAACGTAAAGTGGATGAATGAATGAATGAATGAATGAATGAATGAAGAAAAAAGAAAAATAAAATGAAATGAAAGAGAAGAAATGAAAAAGAAAAATGGGCCAGTAAAAAACAAGTATGGGTTTATTACTGGGTCTTAAATTCTATTCCATTGTTCCATTTGTCTGTTTCTACTACTAATACCATGCAGGTTTTATTACTATTGCTTTGTAGTACTGCTTGAAGTCAGGGATAGTGAAACCTCCACAAGTTCTTTATTGCTCAAGATTGTTTACCATTCCTGGGTTTTTTGTTTTTCCATAAGATGTTGAGAATTGTTCTTTCAAGGTCTGTGAAAATTTATGTTGGAATTTGGATGCGATTGCACTGAATCTGGAGACTGCTTTTTTCAATGTTAATCCTTCAAATCCATGAACAATGAAGATCTTTCCACTTACTGATCTCTTCCTCAATTTCTTTCTTCAGAGATTTAAAGTTCTTGTCATACAGGCCTTCACTTGTTTGGTTAGAGTTACACCAACGTATTTTATGTTGTTTGTGGCCATTGTGAAGGGTATTATTTCTCTAAATTCTTCCTCAGCCCAGTTATCACTTTATGTAGAGGAAGGATACTGATTTCTTTGAGTTACCTTTGTATTCAGCCACTTTGCTGAAGGTGTTTATCAGTTGTAGTAGTTCTCTGGTAGAATTTTTGGGGCCACTTACATATACTATCATATCATCTGCAAATAGTGATACTTTGACTTCTTCTTTTCGAATATGTATCCCCATGATCTCTCTTATTGGTCATATTGCTCTAGCTAGAACTTCCACTCACCTACAGACAATTGATTGTTGACAAAGGAACCAAAACCATACAATGGAAAAGGGACAGCATCTTCAATAAACAGTGCTGGTCTAACTGCATGTCTACATGTAGAAGAATGAAAATAGACCCATATTTATCACCCTGCACAATACTCAAGTCCAAATGGATCAAAGATCTCAACATAAAGCCAGACACACTTATCTTCTTTATTAGATATTTTCTTTATTTACATTTCAAATGATATCCCTTTTCCCGATTTCCCCTCCGAAAAAAAAATAATCTATCCCCTCCCCCCTTTCCTTGTTCACCAACCCACCCTATCCCACTTCCTGTCCCTGGCATTCCACTACACTGGGGCATAGAGCCTTCACAGGACCAAGGACCTCTCCTCCCATTGATGACTGACTTGGCCATCCTCTGCTACATATGCAGCTGGAACCGTAAATCGCACCATGTGTACCCTTTGGTTGATGGTTTAGTCCCTGGGAGCTCTGAGGGTACTAGTTAGTTAATGTTGTTCCTCCTAAGGGGCTGCAAACCCCTTCAGCTCCTTTGGTTCTTTCTCTAGCACCTTCATTGGGGACCCTGTGCTCAGTCCAATGGATGGCTGTGAGCCTCTACTTCTGTATTAGTCAGACACTGTCAGAGCCTCTCAGGAGACAGCTATATCAGCTTCCTGTCAGCCAGCACTTGCTGGCATCCACAATAGCAGACAAACTTATCTAATAGGACAGAAAGTGGGGAATAGCCTTGAACTGATTGATACAGGTGACAACATCCTGAAAAAAATACCAGTGGCTCAGGCACTAACAATTGGACTGAGCACAGGGGCCCCAATTAAGGAGATAGAGAAAGGTCCCAAGGAGCTGAAGGGTTTGCAGCCCCTTAGGGCAAACAACAATATGAACCTAACTAGTAACCACAGAACTCCCAGGGACTAAACCACCAACCAAAGACTACACATGGTGGGACTAATGGCTCCAGCTGCATATGTAGCAGAGGACGGTCTAGTCGGTCATCAATGGGAGGAGAGGCCCTTGGTCCAGTGAAGGCTTGATGCCCCAGTGTAGGGGAATGCCAGTGCCAGGAAGCAGGAATGGGTTGGTTAGTGAGCAGGGAGAGGGGAGAGGGAGTGGGGGCTTTTTGGGAGTGGACACAAGGAAGGGGGATAACATTTGAAAATGTAAATAGAGAAAATATCTAATAAAAAGAAAGAAAGAAAGAAACTATCAAGTTATTTCTCAACTATTACATAATGATAATGGACTAAGGTTAAAATACAAAGCAATTTGATTTCCAACTCCAAGCTGAGAGGTAGTATGGTGGCATCAGAGGTTTCTTCAGTAGCACATAACATCTATTTCCTTCACAGCTGCCGTGAGACTCTCTCAGTTGCTTACATAAAACACGACTAAAAATGAGATCACAAATTTAATGTTTTTAAGTGTCTGTAGCAGATAACCCAAAAACAGAAAACATCATCTCAGTCTGAAAAGCCTCCTCAAGACAGGTCCACTAGCACCCACTCTAATTACATGGGTTATCACATCCATGTCCCACCCATGTAAAACTTTGGAGAATCAATCCTTAAAGTTGCTTTTCTAATTGAGCACAGTAAGTGTAAACAAAAGATAATGTACCCAAAAAAGGAAAACTTTGGAAATGTATGATTAAATTTTATTGCATTGACTACCTTTCATTAGTTTTGATTGTTTCTTCTTTTTGTTAAAGGATCGTGTCTGTTCTGAATTTGACAGTCATAATACGTTCTTGGCTCACTTTTCTATTTTATGCAAGAACGTCAATTGCAGTGTTCCTAGATGTCATTCTTGATGGTTAAAAAGTAACTAGTGAATTTCCAAAGTAGGTCAGTTTTAGAGCCAGTTTGAAATACTTGTTTTAAAATAATACAAGTTACAGAGTAAATCAGAATGAAATCCTTAATTGTCTACACTGTATGTATAAGGAATGGTACAGCAGCTCATGAGTATTTAAGTCCATAAAATGCCAAATCAAGTCATAAGCATTTACACCTGCTGGCCCAGTTACACATGAATTAACAAGTTATGTATGAGTTTTAAAAAAGAAAGACTGAAGTCATTATTCCGATATAGTTTCATTATTGCTCTGAAAAATATAGGAACATCATGAAAGGTTTTTGTTTTTGTTTTTGTTTTGTTTTGTTTTTAGAGAAACAAGAAGTTCACATACACTAGAAATTGCATAACACTACTGTTTTATAAATATTTCAACTTATTTTCAAACATAGCATGACTGACAAGGCGCATCTTTGAGCCAATGTTGCCTCCATATTTCTTTCAATTTTGTCAGTGTGCTCTGTCTCTGTTAATGTCCTAGTATTGTTTGCTGTGATTTTGTAGGATAGAGATATAAATACCAAAGCTCACTAGCTCAACATCTTGCATACAATACTGAAAAAAAATTACAAAGCCTAATCAATTATCCAATAGGCTTCAGAAGAATTAATGACGCATATGGATTACAAAGTATTCAGCTTATGTGGCAGAATGAGCTTAAGCTCTTGGCAAGAACTTATTAAAGAACAAGAAGGCAACAGTTGAGGATTGATCGGGATAAATAATGTAGAAACAAAAATAAAGGACCTCAGTAAAATTGATGAGATTTGGAAAGAAGTCAAAGAAAGTAAAACAAGTAAAGAACTAGTTCATAAAGGCAAAGTGTCATGGCAAAGTACTAGATGCAGGCTTTCTTCCTATAGGGAGCACCAGAGAAAATATTTTTAGTATTTTAGAGAGATAGGCTCTCTAAAATACCACTCACAGCCCCAACATTTAAAATCCCTGTAATCCTTACCTCTTATAGTTTCTTCCTCACTGGGAAAATGAACATAATACTATCTATAATGTGCTTATTTTAAGAATTTGCATCTGTTGAGATATGACTAGACTACTATTTAATAGTATCATAATCAATAAACAAATGTTAATGATGCTTTTAATTTTTAAATTAAGCTTTAGTTTGGGGTAAAGATTAATTTAAATACTATTAGTTTCTCATACAAATTTATTTTTCAAACTTTGTATTTCAAATGCAGTTTTCCTTCATGGCTTTTTGAGGATCTCAGAAATCAACAAAGGGTATGTGTATGCATGGATGTCTATAAATACTTAACTCATTTTTAAATTTTGACAGACACATATCTACAGATGTATGAGGTTTATTTTGATCTTCTGATAGATCTATTTACTGTGTAATTAGCATATTGGCATATTATGGTCTGGTCATAAATGCAGTAGCTAGTGACATTCTGCTTTTACTCCTGGTCCTCTTGAAGACTTACTTTACATATTTAATTTTGCAACCAATTTAAATTATTCTTTTCAGTAGTTACTGCTTTGCTATAGATTAGGTTTGACGCTTCAGTTATTTAATAGCTTCAAACTGCCTGGAGTTGACATACAAACATCAGGGACCCATCAACTTACAATTTATACATTTTTGTTTAAAATCTGCAGCTTCTTTATCATTATGATCATTTTGGATATAATTCATAACACAGGAATCTAAGAACTCTAAGATCAAGTATTCATTCTACAATGCTTGGTGTGACTGGTACTTAACCCTGCCATGATGTGGTCTTTGTAAAGCATTGAATTTACTTTTTTAATTTTTATTTTATTATGTGGATACTTTGTATGTAGTCATGCATGTGTGTCTGTGCACCATGCACCTATGCAGGCAGTATCTGCAAAGACCATAAAAGAGTCAAATCACAGGGAACAGACATAACATACCATTGTGAGCTGCTATGTAGGTGCTAAGAATCAAACCTGGTTGCCCCAGGAAAGCAGCACTTGCTGTTAATAGCCTAGCCATACCTCTAGCCCCCTAAGACAATCTTACTTAGGATTATTTGGGGCTTAAGCAATCAATTTAACTTCATTAGTTAATGGTAAGTGTAGTGCATGAACTATTCTAGTTCTGACATCTACGGATCCTTTCAAAATTCATGTTGCTGCAGAATATCAAGATATTAATTTTTTGTATGTTCTCTGTAACAAGACTGGTCAGAAAATCATTAATATTGTTTAAGAAAAGCTGTTCTCTTCATGTACTAAATGTCTTAAGAAACTAATGTCTTTTTTTGTTTTGTTTTGATTTGTTTTTTTGAGACAGGGTTTCTCTGTGTAGCTTGGCTGTCCTGGAACTCACTCTGTAGACCAGGCTGGCCTTGAACTCAGAAATCCACCTGCCTCTGCCTCCCAAGTGCTGGGATTAAAGGCGTGTACCACCACCACCCGGCTGAAACTAATGTCTTATTTGAAAACTCTATGAAAGCTCACCAGAAAAGAATTCTTTTATCTAATTTTTGAAACAAATTATTTAGATTTCCAGAGATATGTTTTCTTTTAAAACATTTATTATCTTTTAATTTTTAAAAAAAAAAAATTCATAGTCTTACAACATTGTTTTATTTTGTGAATGGGATTGTAAGGCTCATTTAGGGTTTGCTTTTGTTTTGTTTTGTTTTGTTTTCAATTCATTCTCTCTCCATTTCCACATCTGTTTCCTCATTCATTCTAGAAGGATTCATTTCTACCACCCACCTAAATCCATTACAGACAAGACCAAGGTTTATATTTCATAAATAAAGCATTACGGTTTCAGCTTTATCCCCTATATTATTGTTTGATTTCTTGCTTCTTGTTCAGTGTTTACCTGCTGATTTTGTTAAGCTCATAACTCCAAAGTCATCTTGTATTGGCAGCTTGCCATAGAAAATATGTCACAGAGGCCCACAACACGCATGTGTAGGACAAGCGTCTGGGCATGCGCTTCTCTTTTGACCCTGCCCCTCCACCACTACCATTATGGCGGAGACAATTCCTGTGCCCCAGTTTCGGCCAGTTACACACCTGATATTTGGCCTGAATGGACTTCTTCTGAATACTGAAGATTTATATACCGAAGTGTTTCAAGAAATATGCACGAGCTATGGGAAGAAATACAACTGGGATGTTCAGTGCCTGGTCATGGGGAAGAATGCTCTAGAAACTGCCCAAATTATAGTAGAGTTCCTGAAGTTACCCATTTCCAAAGAAAAACTATTGGAAGAAAGCCAGAAGAAGCTTCAGGAGGTGTTACACACTGCCGCACTCATGCCAGGAGCTGAGGAATTGATCCACCACCTGAGAAAACACCACTTACCCTTTGCCCTGGCCACCAGCTCCCTGACCGTTCCCTTCCAAAAGAAGACCAGTAGACACAAAGGGTTCTTCGGTTTATTTCACCACATCGTCCTGGGGGATGATCCTGAAGTACGGAATGGCAAGCCAGCCCCAGACATATTTCTAACCTGTGCTAAGAGGTTCTCTCCTCCGCCTGTTCCACAAGACTGCCTCGTCTTTGAAGATTCTCCAGATGGGGTGGAGGCAGCCGTGACCTGTGGGATGCAGGTCGTTATGGTGCCTCATGAAAACCTAAGTGCAGACCAAACAAAAAATGCCACCCTGGTGCTGAGTTCCCTCCACGACTTCAAACCGGAACTGTTTGGTCTACCTGCCTATGAGTGATAATGGTGAAGGGTGACCGTGCTGCTGTGTGGACCCACATTGCTTTGTGGAAGCATTAGGAAATCCACAGTACCCAAATTGTAACCTTTATTGTCACTGTAGGTTATAAAGTCATGGGTTCCATTATTTATTCAGCCTCCTCTGTGATTTGCTCTACATTTGACTGTAGAAAGAAAACGAGAGCTCAGATTGACATCTACAGTAACTATCTTAAGTAAAGCTGACTTGGTATACACTAAAGGGAGTGTTACATGCATGTTTATAATACATGTGAATATAACCACTATATGATTATGCATGTGTATCGTGTACGTGTTCATGGATATATATACATATGCATATATATAAAGTATATAGTTTTCCCAAATCAAATAAAAATCATACTTGTTTTCTCCTTTTCCATTTAGTCCTTCTGGATATTGACAGTTGGAAAATATAAACTACATATTCATATATGAATAAACTGCACGTTCATATGTGAATGTGTCTATGTGTATAAATATATGTGCAATATATATATGGTATATAATGCCTTCTAGCCTTTTAAAGTTGACATTAACAGTATGGTGCTAACTGATGAGTGAGATGCTCATTCTGCTCATTAGCTTGAGAGTGCAGCCTTGGTAAGGATAATTGTCCTCTTCAACTAGCTTTAAGTTATTTTTGTGATGTCAGATGTCTCTTGGAACTTAGTGTCTTAATGTATGTAGAGCATATACCTTCTATGTATATCCTATTCTGTATTGGAGAATGTTTCTACCTCAGAAGAAAACACTTCTCTCCTTAAGGATATATTTTCTACTTAAAGGTTTATTATTATATATTTATTGAGATAGGGCCCTTCCATGTGACTCTGGCTGGCCTGGTACTAGCTATGTAGATAATGCTGAATTTGAACTCACAGAGATCCACTTGGCTCTTCCTTCTGAATATTAAGACTAAAGGCATGAGTCTCCCCAGCCAAACTGACATGTTTTATTTTTAACTTGTGTGTGTGTGTGTGTGTGTGTGCGCGCGCGCGCGCGTGCACTCATTCAAGTACAGATGCCAGCAGATTCCAGAAGAGAAGTATCAGATTCCCTGGAGCTGAAATTCAGGCAGCTGTAAACTGACAGCTGTCAGTGCTGGGAACCAAACAAGGGTCCTGTGCAAAACAACAGGATGCACTTTTAGCTGCTGAGGCATCTCTAATCCCTGATGTTACAATTATGAAGTAGAATTGTAGTTGTTTAGTAAGACTGGGTGCTTGGCATAAATGACTAACAATCTTGTTACCTTTATGCTTCTGTAGATCAGCTTCACCTTTGGAATTCAGCTACAAAGTGTCTGTGCCGACAAAGGATCGAGTGCAGATAACTTCCACTGGGTGTGGATCTATTTCACATCACTTGACAAACTGTCTTAACATTCTCAATGGCCTGTACATTTATTTACTCAATAATTCTTTTCCAAACCAAATGGGACATCTAACTAACATCCTTACAAGCTAACTAAGTGAAGCAGTATCTTTTATACATTTTCAAAAATGAATGATATATATATGCATATATATGTCATATATATATGCATATATTTTTGGAAGAATTGTTACTATAGTAACAAAAATTTAGAGATAGAGATAGATATTTAAAATAAGGTGTTTGGATTTGCTTTTGGTAAGGCTAGGGAAGGATGGCTTATTTTTCTTTTATAACTATTCTTGGAAATAAAGAGGCATTTGTAAGCAATTATAGTTATATACATTTAGTGTGTATATATTTTTAGTTCCTCATCAATCATAAATCTAATTGAAATGAAAGCAAAACTTTTTAAATTAATTTGTAAGTAAATTTTAAGAGAAAACTATTTTACTGTATCCCTCTTCCTGTGTACTACTTTATTCTCTCAGCATTTGCACATACACATATCAAATTATGAATATACATACTACCCATCCTCATTTATTACAGATCATATGTTGTAAATAATCCTACTTGCTAAAATTCCCATTACTCCCATTGCTTGTGATACTTCTGTGATCCGTGAACACATATGAACAGATGGGTGAAGTTCTGAATTAGCCCCTGCACATATCAGATGATATCAGACAAGGTGTTGCAGGACATTTTTATTGTAGGTCTGCTACTACACGTGTGTTTGTTACATGTGACATGTGTGTTAGTGACAGGCGCTCTGTGTGTTTGTGTTTTGATTGGCTGGATCTCTATTGTATAGTACTGCAAGGCATGAGAAGAGTAGATTGTTCTAATAAAGGAAATATGAGATATGTCAGATATGTTCTATCCAGGGTAGCTTGTAGTACTACTGATTGTGAACTTGTTGTCAATAGGTCGATTGAATACTAAATAATGTGCCATGAAGGAAAAATGTACATAAAGCAAGGTTATGTTCTTTTACAAAGAATGAACAAAGGCACAAAGGCACTATGGGTAATAAGAATAGTCTATACCACATAGACTTTGAAGAATATGTGAATCATATATTATTAAATAGCATATATACCCATTCGCAAACATATACTACACACATGCACATGCATGCACACGCGCGCACACACACACACACACACACTTTAAGTGAGCTACTCAGGCATCCTAGCAACCTTAAATGATAGTTTATTTGGGGTATAAAGTTTTAGAACACAAAACTTCACAATTAAGATTCAGATGGCTAGCGAAGATTGCCTAAATGCTAATTTTTGGTTTCTTATAAAGAAGCAGTTTTAGCAAGGGTGTCAGTCATTTTCTGGGAATTAAATGCCCACCAGAGCCTTTTTGTGATGAACTTTGGGTTTCTTTTCCTACTTGCTGCTGCCATCTTCTATGCCAACTCATTTCCCATCCCTTTACTGACTGGATTCCGTTTTAGCAGCAGCTGCTTCCATTCTACCATGAACCCTGAACTGACGCCACTAGCAGGGAAAATAGAGAATAGTCTACCATGGCATGCCACTTCCAGGGCTTAGGCTTCTAGGAAAAGGGTTAGCAATTCAGTGTCCATCTCGAAGACTACCAACCTCCCCAGTTAGAGGAAGCACAGTGTATCTTCCCTTCCAAACTGTGGAATTGTCTTTGGCCATCAGATTTAAGAGTGACCTATTTCCCTCTTATATTTTTATTGTTTGTATCAACTACAATAGACCTGAATATACAGGCAGACATTGGTTTGACTATTCATTCATTCAATCGTTGTTGGTTATGAACTACTGAATGTACTATGTAATTGAATGTTAAGTACTATGTAAGACAGTGATAAGACCAGTTTTCTATCAACAGGGATCATTTCATCAATCATGTGAGAAAGAAGTAAACATCTAAACATTTAAATAATGATATGGAGATAATGATATCAAATACAGATAATGATAAGAAGTAAATAAAACAAAGTGGTATGATAAAGGGTAGCCAGGCTTGGGAAAAGGGAATATAGTGGTTCTGTAAATACATGTGCCAGAAAGGCAAGAGACTTCCTAAGAGAAGGTTTGGACCCATTCCATACCCAAAGTTGTGCTGTAAAGGCTTCTTAGCACATGAAGCCATACAAGTGCAGCCTTCATTGCCTTGATTGCTGCTATGCATAGGTACTAGTGACAACAGAAATCAACTTACCCTGAGATTGCCATTAGGACAAATGGGAAGCTACAAATCTGGCTAAAATTATGAAAGATAATACACCACAAGAAGAGGCAAACATCGTCCACAGCTGTGTTTATTCATATCCATGCATTCATTATTAGAAACACTTCTGGGAAGATAGTACTGATTCAACACAGCTTTAAAGGAAGGTTTAGCAAAAGTCTCTATGCAGAAGACTGTATGAAATGTATGAAAATAAGAAGCAAAAGTGCATGTGTATGTGGAACTGAACTGAAGTCTTGGGTTTGATTTCAGAAAACAGGAGTTAGTCTGTAAATATCCCCATTACATGGCTAAGTGTCATACAATCAGGCTAAGGATCTATTTCTTTTTTTATGTTTCCATGGAAGTCCTTAATAGAGGAAATGATATAGTAAGAGTCGTGCCTAAGGACACTCTGGCATTGATGCTTAAGCCAAGCTGAAAGGAATACGAAACTAGAAGATGTCCTTGTGGCCGTTCAGAAGTTCTCAGGACAACTGAACATCAGAGCAAAAATGAAAGTAGAAAGTATGGAGGAAGAGTGACATTTAGTAGTTAGTCAGAGAAGCTTGGGTAACTTGAAGATGTGAAATGTCTAGTTGGGAGGAATGTTTAGAGTTGAAGGACTTTGGTGTTTAGCTTATTTTGTTTTGTTTTCAAGAATCAGACTAACAAAGTGACAATTTTGCTAAATAAATGTTAGAGATGGACATTGTCAAAGTAGACATTGGCAGGCCATTTCTAATTGTTAGAATCTATCTGTAAAAATGGGAAGACAACTTGATATTCACATCTGGGGCTCTAGGAAGGGATTGGACATCAACTCTAGTGAGTGTGTAGTGAAGCCAGTGACTGGAATGTAGAATGAATGGCAGTGTTAGGGAGGTAAAGTTAGAGAAGGTTGTAAAAGAGACTATAAAGACTGAGAGACCATAGGGAGGGGCCACAACTCTGTCTTCAGAAGAACACCAAGTTAGGTTTGCAAACATGATAATTGGGTGTATAGAGTAGAGAGTCAGTTTGAGAGAAACCAGGAGGAATAGAGGTAACTCAGCTGTGAGGTTATTATTACAGACTGAGAAAGAGAAACACATCCCTTGAGGAATATTTACAAGGTGATGTTGATAGGAGTGACTCTGCATGGAACTTGAATGCAACTGTGAGAAGCAGTGAAGACTTCTCTGTTAATACTTCTGGTAGGAAAGAAAAAGGTAAGGCTCACTCAAAACCTTCAATAACGTAGTTTACAGAAGATAAAAGAGACCTAATAAAATGACTAGAGAGACAAAGACAGAGCATGTCATACCTGAGATCAGGGAGGATGATGCTCTGTCCACAAAGTTTTAAGCCAAGCAGAAAAGGAATCTTTAGGAAGCATACAATGCTTAGCTTTTCTGTCTGCTTTCTTGATTTTTTTATTTACCTCTTTAGGAACATATAATTATTTCAGCAACAGAACGCATGAGACAAAGTGAAGAATGTTCATCCCATACAGAAAATTGGATTGAGTTTACCAATGTCTAGATTAGTAAAAAGACTTTTCTTCTTTTTCTATTTGTGAAATCTTACTCCATGTATTTGCCTTGTAACCATCTACCTTTCTTATTTACCAGAGGCCTTTCTCTTTTATACCCTCTAAAGCATATGTAAAATACAAGGAAAAAGTCGTTATAAACTATTCAGATTTCAGCTAGTCTAAAACTCAGTATACAACTTTTATTTATTTGTCTTGATCACATAATAATGAATATCTGAGTTTCTGCTCAGGAAAATAAAGACATAGAGGTCTTCAAAACAACAACAGAAAACTGAAACAAACTGACAATTAGCAAACTTGCTGAAAAGCATGAGAGCTGAGGTCACAAGACACGGCACTGCTATGGACACAACTTAGGCAAGTAATCGAAAAATCAGTGTTGACCAGTTATAAGAGGATCTCGAGCCAGTGATGGACATACTAAAACAGTAAGTGAGAAATAGTCACAAGTTGAACTTGAACTAGCTTCACAGTTGAAAATACCTGGGGGCCTGATTTGAAAAGAATGTACACATTATAGTTTTCTTTCCAGGAGCCCTATAAAGTTCTTAGGGTAAAAATGTTATTTCTGTGTGGTGGAGCATTTCAACTAAAATGAGGAACAAGATTAGGATTCCATTCACTCTATTCCTTTTCAATAGAGTGATTAAAGAAAAACAGTAGCAATTAAAAAATAGAAGGATAAGTAGATAGATTGATGAGAGAGAGAGAGAGAGAGAGAGAGAGAGAAAGAGAGAGATGGAAAAAGTCGAACTTATCCTTATTTGAAGATATGATTCTATATGTTAAAGACTCTCCCAGAAATTCTCCAAAATAGATAAAGATATTTAGCAAGGTAGCAGAATACAAAAATTAACATGCAGATGTCAGTCAACCTCCTATGTACCAACAGCAAACATACTAGGAGAGAAATGAAGAACAATAAAGAAAAAAGTAATAATAGCTAACATTCTTTGTGGAATAAATATATCCGAGGTTGGGACAGACTTGCATGAGAAAAGATATAAGAGACTGAAGAAAGAAACTGAAGATGATACCAGAAGATGTAAAGATCTTGTTTGTGGATTGGTAGGATTAATATTGTAAAAATAGCCATGTGACTTCAAACAATCTACAGATTCAATCCACTAATCATCTAAAGTCCAATGCAATTCTAAAAGAAATTGAAAAAAGAGCTATATAATTTTCTATGGGAACAAAAATTACTCAGGATGGCAAAAAATGAACAATAAATATAGTATTGGAGGTATCAGCATTTGTGGTTTTAAGTCATACTACAGAGAAAGAGTAATAAAAGCAGCGTGGTACTGGCAAAAAAACATATATGTTTTCAGGATCAATAGGAAAAATGGGGACACAATATAAGCCTACATTCATACAGTCACCTGATTTTTCACAAAGAGTCTAAAACTGTGGAAAAGGGACAGCATCTTCAACAAGCATGAGACCCAATACTATGAATGTGGTATAGGAGAAAGTAGGGGGTATGCTTCAACTTCTAAGCATAGGGAAAGACTTTCTAAAAAGGACCCTGATAGTACAAGCATTATAACCAACAACTGTCCAATGGGATCACATGAAACTTACCAGCTTCTCTGCACCAAAGTATACCAGCAGAGAGATGTGAATCAAAACTACTTTGAAAAGTCATCTTACCTAGGTGAAAATGCCTAAGCTAAAAACATGATAAGAAATGCTAACACAGATGTAGGGAAATGGTAACACTTATTCACCACTGGTGGGAGAGAAAATCATATTGAAATCAGTATTGAGGATACTCAAATGCTGTGATCCCACTATACCACTCCTGCAATTATACCTACAGTACTCTTATACCCCACAGAGATAATTTCTCATTCATGTTCACTGATGCTCTAATTACAGTAGCCAGGGATCAAAATGACCTAGAGTAGCAAACACAATCATGAAGAAAATAGAGAAGATAACACTAGGTGATTTCAAGACAGTGTAAAACTATAGGAACTAAGACATCGTGGTTTTACTGAGAGTAGACTCAGCGAGCAATAGGAGACACAAGAGAATGTCTTACAAATAAACTCACCAAGCACAGCTAAGGCAGTTCAAAAATTGTCTTCTAAACAATCAACCAGACACTTTTATGAGAACAGAACAGATTATTTACACAAATCTTCACCAAATAACTCAAGATGTAACAAAAACCTAAATAAATATAAATAAACTATCAACTTCAGGCAGATAATACTTCTTACTGATCTTATATTTGACAGATGTGTTTTGGACATGCTCCATGACAGAAAAAAAATGAAAAACAAGTGACATTGGATTTTATTAAAGCTAATATTTTGCTATATAAAGATAAATAGTAAGAGAAGAAGAAAAAAAGATTAAAAACAAGCTTCAGATTTGAAGTAAATATTTACTAAAGCATGGATCCAACAAAGAAGTTACACCAAAATGTATAAAGGACACTTAAAACTCTTGAAATTCAGCAATAATCCAACTCAAAAATTAGGGTACAGCAGAGAATTACTAAAGATGGACAGATAAGTTACTTATTAGACTTTAAGCAATGACATCTATTAGGATGATTAAATTCTTATAAACCAGAGAAAACCCACAAATACCAACTGGAAAACAACAGACACTTAGCTGTAAAAAATGCAAAACAATTCACTGAAAAACAGTTTTACTTTTCTTTTTTTACAAAGTTAAACATAATCTTGCTACAGAATCAAACAAAAGTGCTCCCAATTATCCACCCAAACAAGTTGAAAAGTTTTCTCCATGCAGAAATCAACACACAAATGTTTATAGCTGCATCTTGATAATTATTCCTCCCAAAAAAAATCTAGGCAAAAATGTGTCCTTTTCTTAGTATAAGTGGGTACATGTACACAATGGAATGCTGTTTAGTGATGAAAAACTGCAGCTTTATCAAGACACAAAACAGCATAAGGAAACGCAAGAGCACATTGCTAAATAAGTCTGCTTCTAAAGGTTATGTTCTGTAGGACCTAAATATATTGCATTCTGGAAGAGGTACAAGTACAATGGAGACAGAAAATAAAGGTCAGAAAGGATTCAGGAGAGTTCTGGGAAATAGGAGAGGGGTAGAGTATGGAACGCAGATTTGAGGGTAGTCAATCAAGGCCACATAACTCTGAAATCAATGGTGGATACATGGTCTTAGGAGTTCAGTGAAACCTGTGGAAATATAACACACAGAGAGAACGCCAAGATAATCTGTGGGCTCCAGCTAGTAATTGTGTCAATATGGTCTTATCATTTGCCCCAACATACCACATGAAGGAACTGTGTTATTGGGGAAACTAAAAGTACTATATTGAACTCTACAGACTGCTAGACTTGATGTAAACCTAAAACTTCTCTTAAAAAATCTTAATATCTTTTTCTTTTTTTCCATTAATTTATTTATTCACTCTGCATCCTTATCCCAGTCCCCCTTCATACAACCTACCCCCTCATACTCCCTCCCCTTCCCTTCTAAGAAGGAGGAGGTCCACTCTGAGTACTAACCCACCCTGGTACCTCCAGTGACTGCAGGACTAGATACATCCTGTCCCACTGAGGCCAGACAGGACAGCCCAATTAGGGGCAACAGAGTCAGACACAGCCCTTACTCCAGTTGTTGGGGGACCTACATGAAGATTGAGCTGAAGTACTTACTTAATTAAAATGATTCCATCCCATCTGTTAAGCCCTTTAAGACCCCAATAATTAAAACCATCATTGCACTTATTATTACCAATCACCAAGCAACACAGAGATGCCTGTGAATCTGTGTATACCATATTAACTGGGACAGGATTTAGTGCGATGGATCTTGAGCAGCTAAAGAATATTTCCCATAGTCAGGGAAGAGAGATATCAGTGGTCCCTAGCATAAGTCAGGGAAGCAGATGGTCCAGGAACGCATGCAATAGCAAGATGAGACAGAGGCAATCGCTGTAACAGAGGTAAAATTAGAATGAAAATAGTCCCAAGGTGGCGAAGATTGCTCATATCAAGGAAGCATCCGCCCTAACCTATAAGCACAAAGCTCCGCAGTGACACAACCAAAATAATGTTTCAGGGATTATGTAGTATCTTTGAAAGTATAATTAGTCTGAGATTTGCATATTTTAGGGACTTTGCATGTGTTAATTTTCCTTTTCTTTCAGATAACTTTTCTCATGATTAAGGAAACTCAACAATATTTATGTTAGTCTTCAATCATTGGGAGCTGGATGAAATTATTTAAAAACATATTTTCTTCCTTCTATTACAGTATTTAAAATTGCAAGCTTATTTGATACAGATAACGTCCTCTTTATCATTTAATAAGTGATTTATTATTCACTAATAAATATTATGTAAGAAAATGATTGGGATACAAATGGTAAGATGTAATTAGAGCCTAAAGAATTAAAAATGCTCCGTCACTTGCATGCAGCTCTTTGCTTTCAGTTTTATGACTAAATTATTTTCTTTTATCCGGGTGGTTTATGGGATGTAGATTCTTTAGAGATACTTGTTCCTTCAGAAAAATAATTATTAGCATGCAAATGTAGAGAAGTTTCCAATGCAAATTGAAATTTGTTTAGTTGGCTTTTAATTTAATTTCTACAGATTCTTGAGACACTCTTTAGGTTTTTAATTAATATTAACAATGATTCACTGAAAATGCTAATTCTAATGACTTGCAGTGACTCAGAACTGTGAAACAAGAGAGAAATAAAGAGCCCACACATAATGAGGCAAGAGCGCTGTAATGGTCCAACCATTTCATGATGAGGAAAACGTAATTAGCAGAAGAACAAAACTTCCTTGGGTATCTGACTGCCAATTAACCTATTCACAGTTAAATCAAGAAATAAAACTTTTGGGAGAGGAGGTTATTTCTGTATTCAGCCGACTTTTAAGACCATCGATTCTGGTTTTTAATTTCTCTAAGATGTCCATGTTTGCCTTATGTTGAAATAACTAGAATCAATGTATAAAAATCAAATGCTCAAAATTTGAACTTTTACACATTTTGATGTGGTTCCAAGTTAATTTCAATATATATACATATATATATACTTTTTCAGTATAGTAGGGGTTTTTTTGCACACAGACATCTACAAACACATACACACACATTTCAGTAGACACTACTTCATATCACCACCTCATAATTTTTACTTTTATCATGAAATGCAATTGATTACTTAGATTCAATTCAATCTTGAAGTTAGTCTTAGAACTTAAAACCCATTGAGTTCATTTGCCATTACAAGTTATAAATATACTAAGAGCCCTAAGTAAAGGACTATATACAATGAAAAATGCTGAAAATGAGAGCAATAGGCTTGCCCAGGAAGAGTACATCAATTAGTTACCCAATACCAACTGGTCAGCCCTGAAAACACACATATATAAGTAACCTTATACAAACTGAATAGGTGCATGTGTGTGTGAATGTGTGTGTAGCAATTATAGAAAACAGAGGCCATGACTTTAACACACCATAAGGGTAGAGGTGCAAGAGAGAATTTGGTGAGAAGAAAGAGAGGGGAGGATGACGTAATTACATTAAAAGACATGAACTTATGCTCTCAAGCCTTTACAAAGCCCTGCCATGCTTTCAAGGTAATCGTCCTTTTTAATTCTCTCGGCCTTTGTCCTTGTCAGTGTAGTGGTGGCTCTGTCATCACTTCTATGACTCAGCCTATATTCTTCATGATGAAAAGAAAAGACCTTCAGACAATGTGTGTGAATCAAGCCTAGCAGTGACACAGGTTTTGTTTGGCTGTGCAGATCCTGACTCAAGGAGAACTGAGAAAAGCCCAAACACTTTAAAGACTTATACTTTTTAGAACTATACACTAAAGAAACATCAGTGTTTTTCTTGCCAGTACAAGAATTGTACTAGAAAATATTATTATAAAAAAAAAGATTTTCTCAATAAATGAAGAAAGGATTCTAAAAAAGTAATACTAGACTTAATTATTACATTTTGTTAATACAGCGTTTTGATATTTTTATGAAAGTCAAAAAACAAAATTTGAAATCCCATTCTAAGATAACTCAGAGAGGTTCAGTCTCATCCCTTACAACATATATCATTGAATATATTATTAAAATTATTTTAATCCTCTCACCTTTTCTTTCTGAACAAATTTAAACTTTTTGGCACCTTTCAGTGAAGACTCCTCAGCCCCAGTGAGCCTGCCTTAAGCACTGGATGGCAGGAAGTAGGAGAGAAAGAACGAGTAAGCCAGGTTTCCAGACAATGTTTTCAGTTGGCTTCTGAGATAACGTACAGATTCAGAGCTAGCTTGGAGAGCCCTGGGGTAGTTTCTGCATGCTTGCAACTCATTATATAGAATATATAGGCCATTCATTAGTAAATTGATTCTTCAAGTCGTGTGTGTCTGTGTGTGCCTGGGCAGATATGTGAGTTGCTAGGACAGTCTGCAGCTTAGAATCTATTGTAGTACAGTTCGAACACAAGAATCACCTGACTGGAAGGCATGTAAGACCCAGAATTCTAGGCTTGAAACTTAAAGGTTTTGACTGTATGGGCCTAAAAGTGTGAATTTCTAACAAATTCTCAGTTAGTGCTTCTGCTGATGACCTGGGAACGATGCTTGAGAACTGACCGCATGAAGAAAGTTTAGCCTTTATATAGCCAAGTTCACAAGAAAAAGTCAGCAGAGTTAGATCTTGTAAAACCCTTAACAGAAATATCTTTTTGAGAATTCTTGACTGTTAATCCATTATCAGGTTTCTATCTGTGTTCCATTGGAGTAAAAAAAAATCTATAATTGCCAAATGCAATTCATCTTTATTAAGTTCTATTGTTCGCCTGGGTTGTTAAACCTTTGAAATTGTTCAGAAATTGTCAATAATGTAGCTCTATATTTTGGGTACCAAGATGGGAAACTGAGAGAAATTATAAGAAGAGGGATAAAGTTAATATTTTCAAATTAGGCTTTCAACCTTGCTCCTTGCATATTCAAGTTAACATTTGATATTTTCTTATGAAATATTTCCCAAAGTGACAATATCATAAATACATTTCTCCTAAAACATGAAAACTAAATTATGTTGGGCTACATATTATTAAAAGCAAGCAAACAAATAACAATTTACTTTCTCTAAAGCCTTATAAATAGCAAAAATCATGAACTATTCCCTTAATACACATGCAAAATTCTGTATCAATATAAACTGTCTTCAAATGCATGAAATAAATAAATTACACATGTGAAAACATGTTGAAAATATAAGTTAGTACTTGCTTTAAATACATTTTCTCTATTTTTACACTATAGTTTGTTTCCATTTCCAATTGTGTTTACCAAATATACACATCTTTTTTCCTTCTTTCCAGTTTCTGTTTTTTCAGTATCCTATTTCTAGGCAGTTTATTGTACAAACGGTGTCCAAAAATGGGATTATTCAAGGGCAATTCTGAGTGCTTCTGAGAAAACTCAAAAAAAAAAAAAACAACACAAGAGTCTTGTGGCCTCAGTTTCTTCAAAACCTGTGAAGTATTTTTGGACTATTCTTTTGTGCCCATCCTGATGTTGTAAATACTAATTGAGTTTACTTCAGATTGTTCATTATTGTCATTATTCATATGCCTCTATGGAAAAATATGTTTGTCCTTGTGATGACTCTTCTTAACCCCCAGAATATACTTACTGCCTGATGCTCTGAATAAAGTTGTTAGTGCATAAGTCACCTCCCTTTTAGGACCCAGTCTCCCTGATCCCACCAACAATTAGAAGAGTAAATAGTTAACCATCCAAAATAACAAAAAGTTCACATATTTTTGATGAATTTATATATGTGTATATTATACAGCCATAATCACTTAAATCTATTTTAAGAATTTTTTCTGATAGAAATGATAATTTTAATTAAGTGTACTAGTCTGTTTTGAGCATATATTAACCTTTATTTTTCCATCATTGAATCATTATTAATCACAGGAAGTTCAATGTTTTGATTCAATTAGATATAGACAAAAAATGGTCTTTCCTAATAACTGGTTGGTGTTCAGTATGGCCAGCTTCTGCCTTTAAAATACATCTGTTCTCTTTAAAGTAATTTTCCTGTGTCTGTCACACCTGTAATGGTGACTCATCTAGAGTCGTTAGCTTAGGGGGAGTTTATTGAAACAAGGTAGAATTTATTATTGAAAGTAAGTGTTGGGTTCAGAAGAATGCCAATCTCTTTCCACACGGCTAAGCAGATTTGCCCAAGAGCAAATTATCATTGAAAGACAGCCATTCTCTTAACCATCTAATGAGTCCACTACTCACATAAAGACAAGCGCACACTACACACAGCTGTCTTTAGAAAGATCATTCAGCAATCATTAGAAGTGAAGTAATGACATTTTCCAACAGAATCAGTGTACCTATGTTTATGCCCTGTAATGATGAAGCAGAAATATAAAATAAAAAATATGTTTCACAGGCAAAGACCTCTACAAACAAAATCTATCTTTTGGGAAAGCAGAAATATTTTAGGACACATAAGATAAGCTGAATTCACTTTAATCTATGGAGTACTTTGTTCAAGTTGAATTTTATGTGACAATATTTTATATGGAAGAAACAGAAACATGGGTGGTGAAGGAAGCTAGGCAGCAACTAAGTTTGTTGAACCACCTTCCACATGAGGCTTCCAATGAGGTTTCCACATAAGCCTAGAAAACTCAAGGCAGAGTGAAAATAACCATATTTTAAAACATTTCAATAATTGAATTCTTTTTATCCAAAGCATTTGTCACAAAATAGTATGCAATATATAATATTTTACCCATTTCTTAATTTATTTAGAAACAAATCTAAATCATATGAAAGGAGGGGCTTTGGAGAATACACTCAACAAATATATGTTGGGTGGAAAAAAAATGAATGAACTAATGTGTGTGAGAACTCCTACAGTGAAAAAGTAAAAGTAAGTGTCTCGTAGTTTTCAAACTGAGAACAACCGCTGATCCAAAATATACAAAATAGATAGAGCAGATTATATATCCACACTGATGATATAAGCCCAGGACATGACTGGTGTCTTTCCAGTGACTGAGAAATGGTGCAATAGAAATGCAGTTCAAACCATGTGAACTGAGTCACTTAGATCAAGGGAAGTTTCCTGAGGAGACAATGAGAAAGACCTATCAACTACATGCACTACCATCAACCATTGTTTCGACATCCTGGGTCTGTTTCTTTTCTTAATGTTTAGCAAACTGACCACTTTAGTCCCTAGAAGGTTTGAGAAAAAGCAATACACACACACCCTTCTTTTTTGAGATAGGGTTTTCCTGTATAGCCCTGGCTGTCCTGGAACTTTATTGTGTAGATCAGGCTGGCTTCTACCTCAGAGATCTACCTGTTTCTGCCTCTGTGTGCTGAGATTAAAGGCATGCACCATCGCCACTCACTGAGTGCAAAAGCAGCCTTTTAAGCAAACTCCACTGTAAGATGTCTCTCCAGGTTGCCTTGGGAATCCAGTGAAGGGCAGACCCTGAGACTTATGCTGCTCTTGCATGCCTACAGTTTGAGTCTGACTAAGAGAATTATACTAAGGTCAGGAGGAAAAGTAAACAAGTATAAATTATTTTCAATAATTTTCTACTTCATTGTACAGAGAAATTAAGACATGACTGAACCAAGACCTCAGGTAAAACGAGAGGGATCTGCCCGACTCAGAGATCACCATAGTGGATGCTGAGCTGTAGTCACCAGGTGGGAGGCACCTTCTGTTTTCTTTAGCAAATACGTTGACATAAAAATAACAAAGATACAGAAAAATGTGCCTGTCAAAATTTTAAGCTTAGTGGGATTTTACTCAGTGACCATATCCATACAAATTCAATCAGGAATAAGAAAATTGAACACTTCCAGCACCACAGAAGTTTCTGTGAAGCCCCATGCTGGTCACTACCCAAAAGATAATATTTATGCATCTTCATGACTTTTAAAAAATTAATACTGAAAAATAGATGTTTCATCCACACGAATCCACGTCATAAATATAACATGAAATCTGGAAGACCAATGCCGCTCCTATAGTTCGTTTTTACCTGGTATTGTTTTAGCTATCCTGGGTTTTGTTTTGTTTTGTTTTACTTATTTGTTTCATTTTGCCATGTTTTCATATGAAGTTGAAGGTCCATTTTCAATTTCTGTGGAAATTTTTGCTGGAATTTTGATGGACTTTGTATTGAACCTATGTTTGTGGTAGGGTGGTTATTTTCGGATACTAATTCTACAAATCTATAACCATGGGAGATCTTCCTATCCTCTCCTGTCTTCCTCAGTGTCTTTCATTAGTGTTATAAGGTTTTTATTTCACAAGTCTTTTGCCTTCTTTTTTTAATTTCTTTTTTTATTAGATATTTTCTTTATTTAAATGTCATGTGATCTCTCCTTTCCCAGTTTCCCCTCCAAAACCAAAAATAAAAAACAACAAACAAAAAAAACAAAAACAAAAAACAAAAACAACAAGAACAAACCCCTGTTGCCTCCCCGCCTCCTGCTTGCCACTCCACCATCTCCCACTTATTGGTCCTGGCATTCCCCTACACTGGGACATAGAACCTTCACAGGGCCAAGGGCCTCTCCTCCCATTGATGACTGACTTTCCAATCCTCTACTACACACATGCTGCCAGAGCAATCAGTCTCACTATGTGTACTCCTTGGTTGGTGTGGTTGAGTCCCTGGGAGCTCTGAGGGTACTAGTTAGTTCATATTGTTGTTCATCCTAGGGGCTGCAAACCCTTCAGCTCCTTCAGTCCTTTCTCTAACTTCTTCATTGGGGACCCTGTACTCAGTTCAATGAATGGCTGTGAGCCTTTACTTCTGAATTGGTCAGGTATTGTCAGAGCCTCTCAGGAGACAGCTAGATCAGGCTGGATTTTCCTTCCTTCAGTCTCTGCTCCATAGTTAGTCTCTGCAACGACTTCCATGGGTATTTTGTTCCCCCTTTTAAGAAGGAATGAAATGTCCATATTTTGGTCTTCCTTCTTGAGTTTCTTGTGGTTTGTGGGTTGTTCTTCGTGTATTTCGAACTTCTGGGCTAATAACCACTTATCAGAGAGTGCATACCATGTATGTTCTTTTGTGATTGGGTTACCTCACTTAGGATCCATCCAGATTCTCCAGATCCATCCATTTCCCTAAGAATTTCATAAATTCATTGTTTTTAGTAGCTGAGTAGTACTCCATTATGTAGATGTACCACAATTTCTGTATCCATTCCTCTGTTGAGGGACATCTGGGTTGTTTCCAGTTTCTGGCTTATGCTCTAAGATCAAGAATTGACAAATGGGACCTCATAAAGTTACAAAGCTTCTGTAAGGCAAAAGACACTGTCAATAGGACAAAACAGCAACCAACAAATTGGGAAAAGATCTTTACCAATCCTATATCTGATAGAGGGCTAATATCCAATGTACACAAAGAACTCAAGAAGTTAGACTCCAGAGAACCAAATAACCCTATTAAAAATGGGGTACAGAGCTAAACAAAGAATTCTTAACTGACGAATACCATATGGCTGAGAAGCACCTAAAGAAATGTTCAACATCCTTAGTTGTCAGGGAAATGCAAATCAAAACAACCCTGAGATTCCACCTCACACCAGTCAGATTGGCTAGGATAAAAAAAACTCAAGTGACAGCAGATGCTGGAAAGGTTGTGGAAAAAGAGGAATACTCCTTCATTGCTGGTGAGATTGCAAGCTGGTACAACCACTCTGGAAATCAGTTTGGCAATTCCTCCGGAAATTGGACATAGTTCTACCGGAGGAACCGGCTGTACCACTCCTGGGCAAATACCCAGAAGATGCTCCAACGTGTAATAAGGACACATGTTCTGCTTTTATACATAGCTTGGGATGTTGTTGTTTTGTTTTGTTTTGTTTGTTTTGTTGTTTAATCTGTTGGTTGATTGATTGATTGATTGATTTTTTTTATTTGTTCTTCTTTTGTTCTTCTTTGTAGCCTTGAATATCCTGTTCTCATTCTTGTTGTTTGTTTGTTGTTTGGGGGTTTTGTTGTTACTGTTTTGGGTCTTGGTTTTTCTATACATTTGGTGTTTTGAGTACTATGTCTCTATGTAGGAACTTTTTTTTTCTTCCTTGTCTGTCCAGTTTTTCTTATGTCTCTTGGACCTTGACAGGCCTCTCTGTCTTTAGATTAGAGAAATTTTCTTTTATAAATTTGTCTAAAAATATTTTCTGTGCCTTTGTCTTAGTTTCTCCTTCTATATATATTATTAGGAGGTATGGTCTTTTTGGTGTCCTAGATTTCGTAGATGTTTTGTACACTGATTTTTAAATATTTAATATTTTATCTGACTGAGCATTCTATTTCTTCTACTTTATCATCAAGACCTGAATTTTTTATTTATTCTTTTGCATACAATACATTCCAGCCATAGCTTCCCCTCTTTCCATGGCTCTCAGCTTCCTCACTATATCCCCTTTAGCTCAGATTCCCATCTCTCCTCCAAAAAGAACAGGCCACCCAGGGACATCAACCAAACTAGACACTGTAAGATAGAATAAGAACAAGCACAACCCTTCACAACAAAGCTGGGTGACAGATCTCCATAGAAAGAAATAAGTCCCAAGACCAGGCAAAGAAGTCAGAGGAACCCCCACTCTCCTCACTGGGAATTCCACAAAAACACCATGACAAAACCATAACATATATGCAGAAGACCTAGCTCTGCCATTGCCTTTTCAGACTCTGTGAGCCCCTATGAGCCCTGCTTAGATGACTCCACAGGCAATGCCCTCTCATTGTTCTTGACCCCACAATTCCTGAAATTCTTTCACTTGTTTATTTTAATCTTTTAGTGAGGCCTACCTCTTAGCTTTTTCCTTGACTTCCTAGAGTATTCATTCTGAGGTTTATTTCAGTTTGGCTGTGTGTGTGTGTGTGTGTGTGTGTGTGTGTGTGTGTGTGTGTGTATTTCTTAGTTAAATTTCACTTTCATATCTTGGATCATCTTCTTTACTTGCTTGTGTTTTCATGGCCTCCATTGATGCACTTATCCAAATCTTCTTTAAAGTCCTTGAATATATTCATAATTTCTGTTCTTAAGTCATTATCTTCACCAAATTTCTCTTCTGGTGGCATATTTGGTTACTGAATTTTTGGAGGAGGCCTATTGTCTTGTTTTTTGTTTGTTTGTTTGTTTGTTTGTTTTGGGGGTTTTTGTGTGTGTGTGTGTGGTTTTATCTTTTACCCCAAGGATCTCTGCATCTGAAATTATGACATTTGTGGTATTTGTTGGTGTAGAAATCAATGCCTTCTTTATTTGAGGGTGGGAGGTTGGGTTCTTTGCTTGATATTGCCCCAATCTGATAGTCTCTGATGAGAAGAATGCTTGTTCATTAGTCTTGGAGTTACTATAGAGTTTAGACTCCCATCAGTCCAGGATCCAAAGTTCAGGCTAGAGCTCTGGATTCAGATTCCAAGCAGCCCCGTGTTGGTGCCATGGATGGCGTGGGGGAAGGAGACTGAATCTAGAAGTCTCCTGAGTAGTACTTAGGGTCTGGCTCCATAAAGGAGGGCAGAGGCAGAAGTAAGGTAATCTGGCTCTAGCCATGAATGGCAGTATTCTGAAGTTAGTGAATGTAGGATAATAGGAAGTGCTAATGGACAGATAGTATCAGGTCTCAAGAGTACTCGGCAGAGACAAAAATGGAGAGGAAAACAGAGGGAACAAGTGGCCTACCTGTTCTAACCAAGTGTTGTGACTTGAAGTCCCTGGTAGGGATTGATTCTGTGGGGAACCCAAAGAAATGGAAACGGACTAGAAAAATAATGTCAGAAAAGGACAGAGGGGAAGTATTTTATTGTCCTTTTCAAAGGAAGGCCGATAAAGACATAGACAATATAAGCTAGGAGACAGTCCCACTTGGCCTTATGTTGTCATATAGGAAAGAATAGGAGATAGGGAGTTTGTTCTAGAGAAAAAATGATTTGACATAAATTTCTGGGGAGCTTGGCTGCCCTTTCAAAAGCTGTGCTTTGTTCTATAGAAAATTAAGAGTTTTGTGAATCACCTGCTGCATCAAGACCACAAAGCTTGGTCATAAAATACAAAGGGGCAGATAGGGACATTAACACTGGAGAAATTACTGAAAAGACTCTCTTAAAACTGTCAAAGAAGTGAAAGGTGACAGACTTAATGTGGAGTCACAGCCTTGTCACTGGGACTAGAAAACAACAGAGGAAAGAGGAAAGTGCTGAAAACACGGGGCGGGGGAAGAATTGCTTGGTGACTAGGACACTTCGTTTTGAATTTAAAAACTGTACAAGAAGGTTGATACCAACCTTCCCAAGAACATGGCATTCACAGACGCAAAGCACCACTATGATATCCTAGATTTATTACACAGTGGTGAATAGAAAGGTTTTTTTTTGGGGG
>NW_022196895.1:46448595-46479880 GCF_008632895.1 Mastomys coucha | reverse complement strand
TTGTTTTGTTCTGTTCTGTTTTGTTTTTGTAGAAAATCATATATTTTTATTTCCAAAAAGAAAACAGTTCCTTGTCTCATAGATAATGAATGCAATAGACCCCGAGGAGGAGTGCTGTGGGGACAATAGAGACTGAGCATAATTTGTAAGTAGACTCTGATGGAAATGGTTCACCACTTTTCTTTGTTTAAGGATTCAGCCTTTAATACAAAGGCAACTAGTACTGGAGATTCACCAGCTGATAAAATAGCACAGAATAAAGTCAAGAAAAGAGGACTGATGAGATCTGGGCAATTTCAGCCTCCTGCCCTTTGATGGCCATTTAATGTGCTAATTCTGATAATGTAGCTCACACATCAAACGTGACCTGAAAGGGAGAAATTGGAAATAGCATAGTAACTGTTGAAAGAGTTTTACATTTTTACAGTATATGGGGAGCTGCCTAAACAGAAAGTTTCTTGATAGCAAACATAATGTATTTCATTGTAGGAAATTTGGAAAACATAATATATGTGATATATAAGGATAATCCATAATCACAATTATCTATAATCTATACCTATAGCCATGATGGCTAATATTTTGGGAAAATTCACTCAGGTTTTTTTCTTTGCTCCAAATAAAACTCATAGTTATTTAGAATTAGAAACATAGTACATGGAATAACATAATATTTTTATGAGAAAATAGTATTTAGCCATTAAAATACAGACAGTAAAAATATTTAATTTAAAATGTCTTCTTTTTACTATTTAAATTAACTTAAAACAGTAAAAATGATTATATATTTATAGTGATCATATAAAAACTGGTGAAATATTTACCTGAAATTTGGATCATTCTTCACTTTCAGAAGGTAGATTATTTTCCCCATACAATTAGCTCCCACACAAATTTTCAGAGCACTGTTCTCCACATAGCATTAAGTTACAAACATTTATTTTTGAGTCTAAGACATCTATAGTTGAATTATAATTTTCAAATGTTTATAAAACCTATGGTAAATACAGACTTTAGGGATAAACTGAATACAACTCTATTAAAAATAGTCTATGAAACTGAACAGGATGATCTCAAAGGTAAAAACATAAATCAATAACAATTTTAAAAAGATTTCAGCATCCTTAGCATGTGTTTGCACACACATACACACACACACACACACACATACCTAAATAAAACTAGCTTAAAAAATAAGTGATTTTATAATGAAAATCTTGTTCTTTTCTCTAAATTACCACTTTTATTATATTTGAGATTATTTATTTTTTAATATACAACATTTTAAATTACAGATTATCATTATAGATTATCTGGTTCTGATTTTACAAAGAAAATATACCTACTTTGCATTGGGTATTTTTTACTTTTGTTTTGAAAACTTAAACCAGATTTTTTATGGTATATAGGCAATGCCTTTTCATGCATCTTTGAAAACTGACTACACCTTATTCTAAGCATTAAGGTGCGTACTTACTGTCACCAAATGGAGAGTCAGAGCGCCAACCCATGCAATTGAGGGAACAGTAGATTTAGTTTGATGACTGACCTAAGCCAAGATTTTGCCCCTGGATTTCATTTGGTTTACTTTCTAAGTCCTCAGAAAGTTTCTTCTGTTCTGGGAGATTGATTAAAGAATTACATGAGTAAGTATAAAAGAGCCTCAATCATCCACACGAAGGGCATGGTGTGAGGGTGTGATTCACCAGGAAGAGAGATTAGCACAGGGGAATGGTGTATGGGCGTGATTCACCAGGAAGAGAGATTAGCACAAGGGCATGGTGTGTGGACGTGATTCACCAGGAAGAGAGATTGGAACAGGGGCATGGAGTGTAGGTGTGGTTCACCAGGAAGAAAGATTGGCACAGATAAGGAGTGAAAAATTTGCTGTGAGTCTAAGGTTTTACATGGGTAAGCTATTGTTGGACTAGTTCTTGTCTTCCAAATTCACCATAGCCCCAAACAGATGAAGAATTTAGGAGTTTTTATTTTTCAGTATTCTCTAGAACCACTCTAGTACTCGATATAGGCTGAGCCTGTCAATTAATGAGATAAGAGACTCAAGCTAGAGAATTTCTGGAGTAACTGAAACAGCATGAAATAATATTTCTGCCAACCTGTATGATGCTGTACCCTTCTCAGCCTCCTTTATTATTACTGAATTTAGTACTCACTGCTTAACGATCTGTTCATCATCTGTTTGCCCAACTCAGATTCTGATTGACAGAGATAATTTTATGAAGATGACAATTACAAACCTATAATTATCCCAACTAAACTATTGATATGGAAAAATATTATGAATTTGTCAATAAATAAATAACATTTGAATATATCCCACTTAGAAAAGGACACTATGTTTAGCCCACATAATCATTCCTTTACTTCTAGATTATTTAGTGACCAAAACTTAGTAACATAATTGAAATACAATTGATCTTTAATGTGTTGATTGATTGATCAATTATTGATTACTTGAGTCATCATTCAATATAAACATCCAATTAAATAGATTAGAATTCACCTGTAGCATGAATCCTGATCTCTACATAGGATTCTATAATTTCAAAAATTAGTAAATTATATAAAAAAAAATTAGTTAGTTAGGGTAGCACAGTGGTTGGAAATGCTTACTGTCTGTCAGGCCCAGAACCCTGAGATTCATTCCAGGTCTCCATGTAGTAGAGAAACAGAGATAAGTTTTGAATGCTATTCTCTGATCTCTGTGTATATGCATCCCTACCTATATGTGCATTCTTATACAGAGAAATAAATAAATAAATAAAATTCTAATTGATAAGCTAAAAGAATGACAATAGAGGGAAAATAACATTTTTTTGTTTTTTATTAGATATTTTCTTTATTTACATTTCAAATGTTCTCCCCTTTCCCAGTTTCCCCTCTGAAAAAACCCTACTCCCTCCCCCTTCCCCCTGCTCACCAACCCACCCTCTCCTGCTTCCTGGCCCGAGCATTCCCCTACATTGGGGCATAGAGCCTTTATAGGACCAAGGACTTCTCCTGCCATTGATGCCCAACTAGGCCCATCCTCTGCTACATAGACAGCTGGAGCCATGAGTCCCCCCATGTGTACTCTTTGGTTAGTGGTCTAGTCCCTAGGAGCTCTGAAGGTACTAGTTAGTTCATATTGTTGTTTGTTCTAAGGGGCTGCAAACCCTTCAGCTCTTTGGGTCCTTTCTCTAGCTCCTTCACTGGGGACCCTGTGCTCATCCAATGGATGGCTGTGAGCCTCCACTTCTGTATTAGTCTGGCACTGGCCGAGGATCGGTATGTGAGAATACCAACTTTAGAGCCTAAGATCACTGACTAGCTCAGATTTTTTTCCCTGCCAAATAAAGTAATCACGTGTTTTTCTCTCAGGAACTACAAAGCATCAAGGCAGCAATGTTTACCTAAATCTCCTAAGCGCCACAGAGCAACCTGCCGGGTTAGAAGAAGTGGTACCCTGATATCTAGTAGCTTCTGATTAGAGACCTAGTAAAAGTGCATTACTAGGAAAAATGTTTGTAATAGTGAGGATAGTATTTCTGTTATTGCATTATCCAGTTCCCTTTCTTACCTGAAGATTATTTTAGTGGACATGTTATTTTTCTTTTCTGACACTATGATACAATACCCTGACATAAGCAACTCCCCAAAGCCTGCTTTAAACAACTCATATCTGCGACCTTACCAATATGCAAGAAATAAGCCACCCTTCCTCCTGGAGCACACTTCCTGATGTTTTTCTTACTTCGTTGGGCTTATATGACCCTTCGAAGACTTAAAACCTAAGGTTTAAGTTAATGTATTAACTACCCCAAAGTACCTGGGCACAGTTTCAGTTTTGTTGACACTTTTGTCAGATGACCCCTGCATGCATAATTTCCACCTACATGTGATAATTTCCATCTTCTTCTGCTGCCTCCCCTTTCCCTTCCAGTCCTCTACTGACAAAAACCTACATAGGCTACCTTGAACTATTTTCTAACCAAGACCAACCTTAAGAATAGAATTGGGTCAGAATAGTGGTGGTGAGGATAGAGAAGAAACTCAAAGGGAGGTAAAGAGATCAAAACACATTATATACATGTATAAAATTCTCAGACAATAAAACTCTGGCCCCGAACTGATGTTCATAACATTCATGTTTAGTGCCTCTCTGATTAGATTATCTCAGAGTTCTGTTTCACCAACCTTTCCAATACAATATGGCTTGCTCATATCAGGTTGTCTCTTTATAAAGTCTGTTTTATATGCTTCTTCAGAACTTTTAATAATATCTTATTACAGAGCAGTTATTGTCAAGAACATTTACTCTGCTTCTTAGACTATGATTATTATCACTATCATTATTATCTTTTTTTTTTCACAACAGGGTGTCACTGTGTAGCTCTGATTATCCTAGAACTTACTATGTAGACCAGGACATCCTTAAACTCTCACCTGCAGGCAGATACAGCTGCATCTGCCTCCTGAGTGCTGGAATTAAAGGTGCTTTACTACTCCTGGATAAGGATATTTAATATTCTTGATCTGTTAGTATGTATGACCAGTCTTGTGTTGAATACGTTACTGATCTTCCAGACCTATGTACCATGAATCATCCAGGCTAACAGTGTATACAAACTCCTAGGAGATTCATACTTTTACTCTGATATTTACTAGCTTAGAAATCTCAGATGTAGGTAAAATATAAGTTTTGGGAATAATGGTTTCATTCTACTTTAAGAATATTTAATATAAATTTAATTTTAAATTAAATTTTAATTTTTATTTAATTTTATTTTTAAATTTTAATTATAAATATTTATTAGATTAAATAATCAACTAGTAATTGTAGAAATATTTGAGATTCTGACAAACAAGTGTTTATCAAACATCTTTATCTTTAATAGATTTATTTCAGATCCTATAACCATCCTTCCTCCTAACTAGAGCAAAGGTCATGTCTAGGTACTCCATTCATCTAGAGGAAAAGTTTTCAACCTGTGGATCATGGCCCCTTTGGGGATTGAACGACCCTTTCACAAGGTCACAAATCAGATATTTACGAATCATAACAGTAGCAAAATTACAGTTATAATGTAGTAATGAAATAATTTTATGGTTGGTGGTCACCACACCATGAGAAACTATATAAAAGAGCCATGGCATTAAGAAGGTTGAGGACCACTACTCTAGAGTATGGGTGGTCCTAGGTTCATCCAGATATGTGTTTCACTTGGCCCACTTCTTTTGTAGCCTGTTGACAGTGCTAGTCTCCAAGCTAGAGTTTATTCTGTTCAGCTGCTCTGGAACTGATGTTAGGTTTACTTTAGGTTCCACATCGGTGTCCAAAGAACCTGCAACTGGCTGAAGAAAATAGATTGTTCTCATCTCCATCTGTAATAGCTAATCATAGCTATCAACTTGACTACATCTGGAATCATCTAAAACCCAAGTAGTTGGGCATACCTGGGAAGGATTTTCTTGATTGGATCCATTGGGATCAGAAGACCCACACTAAATCAGGATCCGTTGAAATCATTTCTGATGTACCATAAATATGGTGTATGTAGCTTCTGGTGTCTAGCTACAGAAAAGAACATAAAAGAAGTAAACTTTTGTTTTTTTTATGTGCTTACCCATTGTCGCTGTTAATTTCATCTATCTTGATGCCTGAACACAAGACAAGGAATTAGCCTTCTGGACCGAACAGCTGCCAGATCCTTGGCCTCTCGATTGAGAGAGCCATTGTTGATTTGAAACTGTCAGTTCTTTTCTTCCAGAGAACCCTGATTAATGCATTGTGTTAGCTAGTTTTATGTCAACTTGTTACAAGCTAAGGTCATCTGAGAGAAGAGAACATCTGAGAAAAATGCCTCCATAATATTGGAGCTGTAGGCAAGCCTGTAGGGCATTTTCTAAATTAGTGATTGATGTGGAAGGGCCTAGTCCATTGTAAGTGGTGCCATAACTGGGGATTGTCTTGAATGCTATAATAAAACAGGATGAGCAAGCCATGAGGAGCAAGCCAGTAAGAAGCACTCTTCCATGACCTCTGCATCAGCTCCTGCCTCTAGGTTCCTTCTTGCTGAGTTCCTGCCTTGGCCTCCCTCAGTGTACTTAGCTTCTCTCAGATGACTGAGGACACATAACCAAATAAACCCTTTCCCTCCCAAAGTGGCTTTGGTCATGGTTTTTTATCACAGCAATAGTAGTCCTAATATGTACAATATCCAAGATTGGCCACATATGGGTTTCTGAACTGAGAGAGAAAACATCCCTGAATTGGCTCCACCCTATGTTTGAATATCTGCACAACAACACCCATTTTCCATCATCTCTCAGGTTCTTATGCCTATTAAGTTCCATGGTAGATGAATAACTCGCTACCTATACAGTAAGCATGGTAGGTTGAGATACAGAGCTTGAGGTTTTCTGAGCTCAGAATTTTTAACACATGGCACTTTGTCATTACTGGATGCTAACATTTAAAATCAAATAACTTATTGAGTTAGATGTTGTATTTATAAATATATATACATATATGCAATGATTATAATTTAAAAATAAGCCATTAAATTGAAGAGGAGGACACAGGTGAAATTGGACTGGAGAGAGAGAAGGGGGAAATGATGTAAATAATGTACTTATACATAAAATCTTCAAAAGATAAATATAAAAAGAAAGAAATATAATCTAGTGTGTACTGATTAGATAACCAACCCAAACCTGTGCAAGGAAGAAACTATTGCTATAGAGATTAGAGCATGGGAGAGTCAGGTTTGAGAGTAGAGACTCAAGTAGCAGCAAAGATAAATGTGTAGAACTGGTTCCAGAGCAGAAATAGCAAGTCAGGCACAAAGCTGAAGAACAGGCAGATGAGCAGGCATCAGTTAAGTAAGCTACACCAATAACTGGGTATGGAGCTGTGCTGAAGACCCAGAAATGGGCAGGGGTTCTCTGCCTATGGGTCCTTGTTGTAAACCCCAGGTATCAGATGACAGGTTAAAATGGAACCATTCCATGCCAGGACTAGGTGTCTACTATCCTATGTGGGTCCACATGAGGGAATTCTACCCTTTCCATGGTCTAGTGTGTCTGATAAATTATGGGGCATTTCTTAGACATGATTCTAATATGCCCTTATCCTCTACATTCTAAATTCGCCATAATAAATTTGTAAGGCCACATACTCCGTTCCCAGGAATAAGTGATTTAGCAGTCTGAACTGTGTAAGTGGAGCCAGGCAGGTGCTGCTTTTCATCTGTCCACTCTCAGAATGCAGTCCAAAGCTGTTTGTAAAATAGAGTTTCTTGGGACAAGGCGCCTGACAAGAGTCACTCTTGTATGAAGTGACAGTGAGTAAGTGAGTAAGGTATCACCTGATCTCAAGTCATTCCTTCATGAAATATGTATGTCATTCACAGGGAGCGTCATGCATATGGGACACATATGTATGTATGCAAACAAATAAGTATATCAGTGTGTATGCATACTTGTTGGTGGACATCATCATATGTTACATCATCATCACCTTGTGTTACACTGTGACCAAGTACATGCATGAGGAGAGTGAAATTCATGCCCAACTGAACACTGGGAAAATGTCCTTCTATATTTCATGTGGAAATAATTTAAATTGTCTACAGCTAGAAATATGACTTAATTTTCTCACTTTAAAGCTTAGATAGTAACCAACCATAAAATGGACCATTCTAAACTTCTGTATTTATTCAAAGTTTGTATTTTTCTTAGCAATCCTTTTATCACTACAAAGGTAGCTGCCAGCAAGGGTCTAACATAACCCTCAGAGTGTTGATCTGAACAACAATATCATCTATTTTTTAATGTCAAAGGCAAAATTCATAATATTGGCAATTCAGTCTGTCTCTTTTTCTGTCTCTCTCTCCCTCCCTCCCTCCCTCTCTCGCTCATCCCTGCCTCCCCTCCTTTCTCTTGATTAAGAGCAAAATATAGCAAAATGTGTTTTTATACTCAACAGAGGCAGAGGACTGCAATTCTTTAAAAAAAAAAATAGACATTGTAAATGAAATAACAACCCAAGTAAATGATCATAATGTTGAATTTGTCTCTAAAATGAGACCATGCTCATAAAAATTCAGAACTGCTTGGAAAGGCTTCAGACAGTTGAGGGTATGAGTAGATAATTTACCACCTTAGAACAGGTAAGAGACCCTGTGAGCACAGTAACTAAAATATCCATGGTCTTACAAGGACTCAGTAGCTTCCCAGCTTCTGATACCTTCAGAATACATAATTAGTCTCAACTGTGCATGCTTATTAGAAGCAGAATACAAGTTCAATGCCTTTCCATGATCAAATAAAAAGTAAAAAGTAATTTATCTGTGCCATCAGCACTTTGCCAGTCGAATTCAAAGAGCTGCATATAAATTAAACAGCCTCCCACAATGTTCAGCCTCATTTGTAACATCATGTCTGGCTTTGATTTTTGCACGAAACAAATAGGGTCTGAGAACCAACTTTGACATAGAACAATGCTTAATAGCTTCCAATTCTTTTTCTATTCGAATAATTTTGGATAGAATATAATGTTGTTACATTAAGAGAATAATAAAACAACAAATGTCAAAATGTTAGATTCTAAAAGGGAGGAAAAGAAGGTCTTTACTGTGAAAATATCGTGTTCTTTTTTGGAAATCTTGGGATTGGAATCCAGGTATACCAAAAACTCACAAATATAAATTGTTATAGGTCCCTTACTCTCTGCCCTAATACTAGTTATTAACATATTAGTAACTAGCATGACATAATAATAACTAGTCTGTAACAAGAACTCTCTTCCTATCTATATAGAATGATAGAATGTAACATGAAATATTAAATATTCTCAAGGGCAAAATTAGATGAATTTTGAACTAAGTTAATTATTTTCTCCCACTTTAACTACAGGATTTTTCCCAAAGACTTTTTTTTTTCACCCAACTAGTAGTAACTTCATCTAGTATTCTGCCATCTGTGGGATTTTTCAATGAATAACTTAATGTTATCTAACTAGATTTAATTGCTTTCTGCTGCTTAACAGATTGTACATCTTCCTAAATTCTCAAAGGGCTAGATAAATTCCCTAAGTGAGAGCTCAATAAATTTCTAAAGTGGAAAAGCTCTATTACACAGCATTTATAATTAGTATATATTTATGTATGATATATGAATACTAAATACCTAATTTATTATACAGATTGAAGTTGGACAGGAAAAAGCAGTATTTGTAGATTTATACTTTATAGTTTTAAGGATTGAGAAAATAGCCAGGCATGGGGGCACATGCCTTTAATCCAAACACTTGGGAAACAGAGTCAGGAAGATCTCTGTGGGTTCAAGGCCAGCCTAGTCTACATAGTGAATTCCAGGACATCCAGGGCAAATTGAGATCCTATCTCCAAAAATGTAACAAACAAGAAACTGAGTATTTTTATTTTATCAACATTTATTCTGATCATGCCAAAATCCTATGATGTGTTCATAATTAATTTATACCATCAATCATGGACGAAAACAGTATTAATTATATGTATAGTGCATAATCAGTAATAATTTTATTATGAATATATAACACTATTTCAAGTTTACTTTATTTGAATTCTTTCTCAATTTTACCTTGTGTGAAAAAGGGCTAGAACTTCTCTTCTACCATGTAAGTCAAAATTTAATTTTAATATAATTTTAAAATCATAATATGGCAAATATTTTGTCTTGAAATATGAATCACTGACTATATTTTTAAGATACATATTAAGACTTCTGTTTCAATTTACCTAAACTTTGACACAGAAATTCTGAAGACATTTTGTTATTTTTTTTACTATTTAATATAAAACATTAAATAGTTTTACTAAATGAGTGGTGGTTAGAAATGAGATCCTTTGAAACATGAAAAAAATGATTTATTAACTGATGAAATTGCCTTGAAATTGACACTGTATAATTGACCTGAATGATCTGTTATATATTTTAACTTGTTGGAGTTTATAAAAACAAATAAGCTACAATCTAGTCAAACATAATGAATAATTAAGCATAACGAAGTGAGACACTATTTCAATATGGAAGCATTTAGTTTCTATGGCACATAAAGCTTTTATACTTTGAAATGCTTGTCAGTAAAATTTCTCCAATTCACTAGTTCAAATTCACTGTCTTTCCTGAGGAGAGAGCTACTAGAGTGGGTCTTATAACTTAAGGTTTGCTGGGCTCATTCATGATCAGGACATATCACAAGTAGGTCAGATATCAAGAAGAGGTCTGTTGGAGAAGCATCACAACAGAGGATTCGACCAGTTCAGATCTGCATTTCATCCTTCTCAGTACAACCTATGCCGGTGCACACTGAAGGTGCCTCCAAGTATATTAATTGCTATTATTTTTTTTTAGTATCAGGGTAAATATTTACATTCATAACCTCTTATTCTCATTCCAGTCTCATACAAAGGATAGACAGACACAACTGATAAATAAAAGAAAATTTCAATGACTGTCTCTGTTTTCTAATGGTTCTAATTAAAATAGAATTATATACCTTTCCCTCCCCTCTTTTTTCCTTCTAGTCCCTTTCAGAAACTTTCCTTCAACCTCTCCTATGCCCATCCACACTCTCAAGTTGATAGCCTCTTTTCCTTTGATTATTATTATTATATATATACATATGAGCGTGCAAAAATATATATAAACACAACCTATTGGGGTCTGGGTATTTATTGATTGTTGCATATATGACTTCAGGGCTGTCCATTTAGGATTGGACAACCAATAAGTGGGCTCATCCCAACAAGAAGTTAGTTCTTGTTTTCCCAGCAAGGAGTGGGATCACTCACAAATTTTTCCACTACACATTTGTAGGTCTATTGATAGCATCATTATTCTGGACTCATTTATGCAGCTACTTCCAAGAGAGACTGTTTTACCACAGACTTCCTGGTATTCTGTGCCTTATAGCCTTTCCACCCCTTTATCCACAGTGTTTTCTGAGCCCTGGGTACAGAAGCTTGATGGAAGCTATCTTGGAAAAGTTAAGGCAAGCAAGCAAGTTTTCTGGAGATGACCCATCATTTTGTGTGGCAGTAGTGAGCGAACTCTGAGATTCAGGGTCCTTGGAGACTTCATCCCAGGATGGCTTCTTGCAGCTGATAAGTCTATCCTATCATTATTACATAGCCTAATGGTTTCTGGGCATCAGCCCACCCTATTGGGCAAATTTCCTACATGTCAACATGAAGATGTATTCTCATATAGTAACGCTGCATAGAAGAACTGATGCTTTTTTACAATTCCTGATAATGATCTTATAGAACTCTTAAACTGGTACAATTTCAAGCACCCTAAATAATACCTGCAAATATAGCTCTGTAAACCTTCATGTGTCACAAGCTAATTGCACTTAGAGGAGAAACTAGATTTGGAACAAATTTATGATCAAAGAAAGCATTCTTTCTAGGTTAGGTATGAGACCATTATCTGGTAACTAATGGTCACAAACTGAGAATGGGCAATTTATGGTAGGTGCATGGAATGAAAATAAATTATGGACTAGTCTATCTGTACAAAACTTCAAAATAATAAGACACAAGGCAGATGTTTTATCTCTTGACAAAACCCTGCTAACTTGTGACATAGTAATTATTGCTTTAAAGTTATAATGAACTTATGGATCTAGAAGATGGATAATAAATGTTTAGTTAGATACTAGTCCTTATTTTTTTTTAAGATTTTATTTCTATTTATATGTGTACACTGTAGCTGTCATCAGACACACCAGCAGAGGGCATCGGATCCCATTACAGATGGTTGTGAACCACCATGTGGTTGCTGGGAATTGAACTCAGGACCTCTGGAAGAGCAGTCAGTGCTCTTAACTGCTGAGCCATCTCTCCAGCCCACAGATTATTATTTCTAAGCTGTGTAATACTAGTCTTAATAAAGACATGTAAACAATTCTGTTGCCATTCCTTAAACTTTATTGATCTTTGACAAGAACTATTACCTTAAATTTACTATGAACTTATGAAATGTAAAAAAATCTTAGAAAACCATGTAGTCAGTTATCCTGCTGTAATGGTTCTACCTGATAGTTGTAGGAGGTAATTTTTTAGTATAAAACTTAAGAAGAGTAATAAAGTAGTGTGGAGCCCTTTTTCAGCTTCATCAGGAGTGTGTTATAAGTGTATCTGGATTTCCTTCTTTCTTTTTTCCTTTCTCTCTGGCCCACAGAGAGTTAACAAACACTGAGCTCCCCCATCAGTGAGAGGTCCTACAGTCAAAGAGAAGAGAGTCCAAGGAACTTAAGCTTCTTTCTTCCCTGCTGCTATCAGCATGAATTCATTGCCAGAAGCTAGCAGCTGTTGACCCCTGAATAGCAAGAGAGAATTATTCACCGAAAGTCATCAGTTTTTTGCTCCCATCTCCAACCCTACCCTTTGCTGCTTTCCCCCTGGCACCCACACTGGATGACAGACTGGACCCTAGCAGGAGTTATGATGTAGATCTATCCTTTGGAGCTAGGCTTTCCGCCAATCTGTTGATTTCTGCATTGTGTCCAGTTGTGGTTTTCTGTGATGCGCTCGCTCTATTTAATGTAAAAAGATGCTTCTTTGATGAAAGGCATTAGCTAAACTTCTCAGTGAGTATGAGGATATGATTTAGAATACAGTAAGGAATCATGATGGTCTAGCTAAGTGTTGTTAGCTGATGTTCATGAGCTCACCAGCCCTGTAGAGCTGGCAAGACTTTCAGTATCATACATGATTTCACTCCTGTTGAGTGGTCCTTAACTCCAGTTAGACATCTACTGGTTGCCACCAACATGTAAGTAGCACTTAGTACACTTTTATGCATATATGCTGGCATGCTGATAATTGTACTGGTCTGTGCATGGTACAACTGGGAAAAGATCTTTGTTTTTTCCTTTGGCAGCTTATAAGCTATTTTCTAGAGCCATAAAAGCTAGGCTACAGGAAAAAAGGAGGGGGGGTGCTCTTGGGTCATAGCCAGCTTGAATTATCCAAATCCTGGATCCTAAGTGTGTGGTGGCTTCAGCATTAGTGGTCAACCTTTGATCACCTGACAGGTAACCAAGAGCTACATCAATAGTCTATATTGTCTTGGAGGTCACATGGACTTCTCCAACCAATCATTGGAAAGAAGGTTTCTCATGCCTGATATTGGAATTTTTGTTAGTTTATAGTTCTTACAGGGAGCACTGTCAGCCCAATTGTAAAATCCCTTACCTCAGGAATAAGAAAGCTCCACGGAAATATAGAAGAGGTGGATGGGTCTTGTGTGAATTCAGAGATATTATAATTTAAAGGATACTTTATAAACTCTAAATCTGAAATTGTTTTCAGGAGATAACATAATACTGACTGTTTTCAGAAGTTTTGATTTAATAAGAACTATTCTTGCTTAATATTAATATTTATATTTTTTTCTAAAATAAGTTTCTGGATACCAACCTGAAATCCTTAAGGGATTTATTGTGAATGTTATTGTGAAGAAAAGAAGAAAGAATGTGACACTGTCCCTGTAATTTTCTTCCTCTTCTATAATTCCTGGAATTAAAAATATACCTTATTAAATAAACTTTACTGTGTCTTTGAAAGCTGAAGTGATAAGGAAATTATAGGATAAATAGAGTTGGGGGTTTTAGCATCAAGTAAATTACTGTAATAGAATGAGCAACATTACTAAGCTGCTAACATCTTAAGTTCCCTATTGAGTATAAAGTTAGAACCTCTTTTTCTAATATTCTTTTTACATACAAAAAAAAAACCATAGAAAAATATTCAAGGATGGCCCAAAGTCTGCAACGTTGTCTGGTGCCAATTTTTAATAATTTTAAATGACTTTTTGAAACTATGAAATATCCTTTGTATTTAAAAATTAGTCGTTATGGCCTAAAGAAGTACCTCACATGGAAGAGTACTTACCTTGAGTACCCAAAGCCATGGGTTTGAGTCCCAGCATCAGATGAATTGGGTTTGATGGTTTATTCCTCTAGTCCCAACACAAGGAAGGGAGAGGTGAGATGATCAGGAATGCAAGCTTATCTTCAGCTACACAGAAAGTTTGAGGTCAGCCTACATTGCCTGAGGTCCTATTGCTAAGAGGGAGAAAGGAAGGTGAGGGAGAGAAAGAAGGAGGGAGAGAGGGAGGGAGGAAGGGAAGGGAAGGGAAGGAGAAGAAGGGAGGGAGGGTGGGAATAATGAATGAACAAACAAATAAGCTAAGGAAGGAAGAAAGGAAGAAAAGACAGAAAGAAGGAAAAAGAAAGAAGCAAAGAAATAAATTCATATCAAAGAAATTGTGCTGCTCTTAATGGATTAGAAATTCATTAAAGTCAGGAAGTATTTATTTTTAATGGTGCTCTTAATGCCATCATAAGTATCTGATGTTAATTAAATGTTGATTCAAATAATTGAAATTCATAGAATATTGCCGTTATTCAAAATATTTATAGACACCACTAAACACATATACTTTTATATTTTATTTATTTGTTTTTATGTGTATGGGTGCTGTGACTGCACGTACTTGGTGCCCACACATGATGCCAGACAAGGACAGATACCTTGGGACTAGAGTTACAAATGACACTGAGCTAGCATGTAGGTTCTGAGAATCAAACCTGGTTCTCCTGAAGGGCAGCCAGTGCTCTTAACCTCTAAGAATCCTTGTCCCATATCAAGGTTATGACATTAAACATGACTCGTGTAGCAATAATATATAATTTTGTTACCTGTTTAAATGCTAGTCATTAACATTTGTACTTCAATCACTTTCTCAAAATATTTTATGCTTTGATAATGCCATATATTATACATTACATCTGACTTTTGACCTCTTAAGAGTTGTCAAGTTTTTTTTAATTGCAATAAAATATATTTTAGTTCATTTAAAATAATTTTATATTTTGTGGCAAGAAGTTTAACTTGTAGAGTTATTAACAACAAAATGCAGCATCTTGGAATTTTGTAATATTAGCATAAAAAGCAAAATGCTAATTGTAAAAAAAAAATGGAAATATAAAGTATCCTGCTAAGATGTATGTGATACATATTCCGAGCTAGGCTGGACTCGTGCACATTCATTAAACTGGATGGGATACCATTCTGTTGCCATACTTCTGCTTTTAATTCAGTACCTTTTTTGATAAATGTGGGACAGAAAATATTTTTTTCCTGATGGGGAAAACCAATTGAATAATATTTCAACACACTGTCATGACTGTATATATGGCTTACATTCTTTTATAGATAGCTGGAGGGTATTTTAGCCTTGACATTTCACTTGTCCTGAAAATGGAGATGATGCATGGACCAGCACTACACAGAGCTCCCATTTTTCTTTCTCAAAGTGTGGTATGATTAGCCATTTTATCCGCCCAACTCTACTGCCTTGGGAGGCTCAGATGTCAAGGCCAATGCTACTTTGATGAATTAGCATCTTGAGATACCATGACTTCAGTTCTGGGCAGCAGCTGGGGGTGGAATGCTTGCTGGTCTCGGCTTCTTGGATTTGCTTCTCCCTCAGGTAGGGATTAAGGATGATATTTTAACTTAACTCTAGTACTTTTATAACATTTGGGTATATGGGAAATCCAAAGACGTGTGTATAGCATTGGCAGAAGCTAGAGAAACACTCTACCTTATTTCTATCCTGGTATAGAAGTTCTAGTGTTCTGACAAAGAAAACCATGCTGCATTGTCTTCTGACAAAAACTGACAAATTTTTTTAGAATAAAGCTTCAGGATGTGCAAAACTCAAAAAGAACAGACTCAACTAAATAAGTCTGAGGACACATAAGAGTGAATGTCCATCAGGACCAGTTTCTTCTGAGTAATAGCTACAGCACTTGATTGAGAACACATGTATTGATGTGGAACATACCCTGTCCTGTCTGAGTCCCATATTCTGCCTGAATGTTCTCATCCTCATCCATGGTAGAACAGCTCACGTCAGGCACATTCACTTTTGGGAACCAGTCTTATACCACACAAATACTTAAAATAAATGGAAGAAATCATTACCTCAGAGGATTCTATGGCTCAGAGCTTTTTTTCACATTGAAAGTCATGGAATCTGCAAGCACCTAAGTTACCATAAATTATTCTGAATCCAAGAACTACAATGAATCCAGTAGTGAAACCTAAAATGTCTTATGATAATAGCACATATGTTTGTATACCATTTAGTTTGTATTATATATAAGAAAAGAAATAATATACTCCCTGCTTGTGATATAAAAAATAGATCAAATAAACCTATAACTGTCTTTATGAATCAGAGTAGCAGTCAATGAAGCAGTCACCATACAATGAGATGGATTCAACAAGCTTTAGCATGTTCATTTCCATTAGCCTTTTCTGCCCCATATCCCCAAAACTTCTCAAATAAAAGTACCCCTAGTTTAGAGCAGTATTTTGTCATAGACTATTCTAAAATGCATGCCCCCATCCTCCGCCAGCACTATTGTACAAAAAAAAAAAATGCTCTCCTACCATGAAAAGCAGAGCTGTCAGGAGACCTAGAAAAAGTGATAGAACTTCCTCTGCCTGGGTTTCCACTGTATCCAATCCTCCTGCCCCCTTCCCCCATCTTTATTACAAGCAGTTTTAGACTTAGACAACTGCAAGAAATTTGCTCTAAGCCTCCCCAGGAATTCTTGTACTATCACAGAATCAGGTCTCAGCTTTCCAAGGGCTGATCCAGTTTGCATATCAGCCATGTTTACATAATAAATTATGAAGCACTTCAAAATATTGGCTCATGATTAACAATAACATTTACGTAGGAATCAACATGTATTTGGTGTTACACAACTAATATATCATGATAAGATGTGTCTTATTATTAAAATATTGGTTCAATCGGCTGGTTACCCCTTCTAGCAGTAGCCCGCTGTAAGTTGTAGTCAGGGTCTGACAGCAGATAGGATTTTCAACAGCATAAAACCCAAACTGTGGAGTGGAATGAAATGACAGGTGCAACAAAGTACAGGGCAGCAGAGGGAGGCTGGCTCCCCACCCAGCTAGGATATGACATTGTTTAATGGTGAGAGTAAACCATGTTGGTACACTAAATATGATTTTAATGGCTCAAGTTTAGATGATGACAATCTGTGAGCATCATGTTGACTATTAACTTATTTTACTTCCCCTCTGTCCTAGTAACTAAAAATTATGGTTTAAGGATATTGTGCTCCTATATACAGTAGGTCTGCAAGAGAGAAACTGTAGTATGTGTTCGCATGTATACATACATGGGGAAATTTTTTTAAGTTGTCAGTGGTCTGTCACACTGCAGGAACAACAGAAATTGCTCCTTCCAAGAAGATATGCCATTATCAGGATGCTGTTCCCATGGCATCATTGACTACCCAAGGACAGCTAATTAAAATTTCCATAGAAACAGAATCTGACAATGACTGCTAAAAGTGAGGACTACCCTCCCCAATTCACAGACAGTAGCAGCTGAATCAAGAAGGAAGCATACATTGTTTAATCTGAGACTCCACACAGTCTATATTCTCCTGATCATTATATTTCCTTGTCAAAAACTATTTTTATTGTACATTGATTTTGGCTAGAGGGAATGGCTTCATGAGGTTGGCACAATAACATTAGTAATACAGATAATTTCTCTATAAATTAAAATGTATGGCAATTACTTTATTTGTCAGAGTAATGGATATTAATAATCCTTCCAACAAAAAAATTAAAATATATTTTTCTTTTTGTCTTTTCTTTTCCCCTTTCTTGGTTTTAATTCCATTTATTCTTTACATATATTGTAGGAACACTCACCCCTTCATTCTCTTATATCCCTCCCACCCCTACCAATAGCTCTCCTCTCTCCAACAGTATCATTCAATTTTATTTTGTTTGAATTTTGGGACCCACTGAGTTTAACCAGGACCTTCCCCTGCACTGGCATGGGTATAGCGCTAACCACTGCGATGAGGCAACTTACCAGTGACCACACTAAGGAAGACAATGACTCTATCCCCAGAAGTCATCAATTGTAATTGCTCCTTGCTGGGGGTGGGGGGTGGTGAGGGGAAGGGGAGGTGTTAGGTAATGGGAGGGATGGATGGGTGGTGAGGGGAAGGGGAGGTGTTAGGTAATGGGAGGGATTCCTCTCCATTACTGAACATTAAGAGCCCAAATCGTCACACCCTTTGCAGCTAACTACAGATTAATGACAGATGCTATGTGTTCATTAGTACAACTGCCATTTCAGGTCCGAAGTACAGTATTTCATGACCATCCTCTCCATCTTCCAACAATTACATTCTGCCCTCCTCCTGTTCAGTGATGTCCTCTTAGTCTTGAAAAGATAGTTTGGTAAAAATAAATAAATAAATAAAAATAAACAAAAAAACATGCCCAAGGAGACCATACCCTCTAGAGTGAACCTTTTGCTTCTGTGTGCTAAATGGACATATTTATTATAGCTGCTTCTGAAGGACTTATGTTTCCCACAGACTTTGGCCTTGGTCAAAGGTGCTGCCACAGGCCGGTCGATCTGAGCCCCCCTCAACCCGCGGGAGAAACGGGGGTCCTAGTCTGGTCGACAAGGCATAGGCGAAGAAATGATGGCAGAGACGACACATGAAGTACAGGATCTGAATGTATTTCTTAAAAATGGCATCAGACTTTTACAGTCATTGCAAAAGAGAGATGGTAAATCTGGCAGCTCAGCAGTTAAGGTACATGTGAGGCCATCTAAAACATACTGGGTCTAAAGCAGTACCTATCTCTTCTGAACTGGTGCTGCATCCTCCGGGCCCAAGTGCTCTGGGCCCGGGGGACTGCGGATTGCATGAATTTGAGTCCTAGCCCATCTAAGTTCTCATTCTAGTGCGAGTCCTTCTGCGAGTCCATAGTGCTAGTCCTGCATGCGAGTGCAAGTCCTTGTCCTCCTGCACCAAGTGAAAAGCAGGCTTATATGGTATACAGAAAGCAGGGCAGATGACAAGAGTCACGTAGGCAGGTGACACACCAAGGTCAGTGATCTTATTGACCAAGATCACGGATCCAGTTGTGAAGCGAGCGGAAGACCAATGGTGCCCCTCCCTGCTGGGGCTAAATTGGTATTCCTATTGTAATTCTCTGGTTTTGCTGGAGGCAATGACTAGGGTTCTGACCTAACACATCTAGCTAATGTCCTTGAGTGGAAGCCCTTCATTACTCTCTAGCATGCAAAACATTTCTAACTATTGTTAACTATCTATTACCCTAAGGAATGTGCTAGCTCTGGCTAGGCAGATCCCTTGAGAGAAATTCCAAGTTATGGACAGCTTGGTATTAAACTAGGATAGGTTGGTAACATTATGTTGGCCAGGAAACAATGTCCAATCTTAGCCATTTACGATTCATTTCTTGGGGTACCTTTATGCCTAATTATGAGGGCATGTTGATGATTGGAAAGACTGATCTGGAACACGTCTGAGTTAGGGGATACCAGAGACTGTCTGAATATCCAGGAGGCACAGAACTCTTTTTGGATCCTTATTGCCTCTTATCCTTAATCAGGATTTTATCCCTGATACTTTGGATGTGACTGGAGTAGACGAGTGTGCGTGGCAGGTGCCTCTCCTTGAAGCAAAAGGCAGTCAGTGCAAAGACTCATGACTGGTTGCAGTACTGAGAATGAATTCTGAGTGCTATGCCCTGGACAGGAAACTTTTCCTCTTTTCTTCATGTCTTTTCTTCTCTAAGTTTACTATTTCTATTACTTTTTCCCTTCCCTTCAACAATGCCTCCCTCCTTTCCTTATCACCCAATTCTTCCTTATTTCTTCTTTTTGTTGGCTTTTATGATTAAAGTTTGCTCTTTGACAATTTAATTCATGTATGTAATGCATTCTGGTTATGCTTTCCACTTCTCTCTCCTGTTTGTGTCCCTCCTCCGCTCTTCCCTTCTTCCTTACATATCTCTTTCTCACATTCACAGCTTTTTGTTTTATCTTCTGCCTCTCAGAGGTCAACTATCCCTATCTGTGTGACCATGGATTTGGGATGATTCAATACAGCCTGGTGAGATCAACACAAGGAACATAACTGAATACCATGCTTACCCATCTTCTAGAATCTGTTTGTTGTCCATAGTTCATCAGAAATGATACAGTCCCATTAGCCCTTCTTCATCCATAGCTGAGTGTTAGGTAAGCCTAATTTATCTTGGCCCTGTATCAGTCGGCATAACTCCCCTTAGTGTCATGACTGGGCTTGTGCCAAACTTAGAATAAAGTAATTCATGGCCCTTCTAACTGAATTACATACTTGCCATTAGCTCTTTTGCAGTGTTCCTTGGGCAAGAAAGGGGTAGATTGTTATGTTTTTGTTTTAATTTATTAGATATTTTCTTTATTTACATTTCAAATGTTATCCCCTTTCCTCATTTCCCCTCCAAAACCTACTCCACATCCATTCCATCCCTCCTCCCCCTGCTCACTAACCCACCCACTCCCGCTTCCCTATCCTAGCATTTCCCTACACTGGGGCATCGAGCCTTCATAAGACTAAGGGCCTCTCCTCTTATTGATGTCCCACAAGGCCATCCCCTGCTAAATATGCAGCTGGAGCCATGGGTCCCTCCATGTATACTCTTTGGTTGTTGGTTTAGTCCCTGGGAACTCTGGGGGTACTGGTTGGTTCATACTGTTGTTCTTCCTATGGGGCTGCAAACCCTTTCAGTTCCTTTGGTCCTTTCTCTAGATCCTCCTAGAGGGACCCTGTGCTCAGTCTAATGGATAGCATCTACTTCTATATTTGTCAGGCACTGGCAGAGCCTCTCAGGAGACAGCTATATCAATTCTGCTCCAATCTTTGTCTCTGTATCTCCTCCCATGGGTATTTTAATCCCCCTTCTAAGAAGGAGCAAAGTATCCACACTGTGGTCTTCCTTCTTCTTGAGCTTCAGGTGGTCTATGAATTATATCTTGGATATTCTGAACCTCTGGGCTAATATCCACTTATCAGAGAATGCATACCATGTGTGTTCTTTTGTGATTGGGTTACCTCACTCAGGATGATATTCTCCAGATCCATCCATTTCCCTAAGAATTTCATAAATTCATTGTTTTTAATAGCTGAGAAGTACTCCATTGCATACTACTTTACCACATTTTCTGTATCCATTCCTCTGCTGAGGGACATCTGTATTGTTTCCAGTTTCAGACTATTAGAAATAAGGCTGCTATGAACATAGTGGAGCATGTGTCCTTATTACATGTTGGAGCATCTTCTGGGTATATACCCAGGAGTGGTACAGCTGGAATGACTCTGCCACCAATCTCAGCATCTTGTGCAGCCATGAATCTCTGCATTCACAACTTTTCACTGTCAAGCATAAGTTCTCTGACTAATTCTGAGTAACCTCTTTCTGTGGGTATAAACATGTATATTTAGGAGATGGCTTGATGATTAGTCAGTTTAGGTAAACAGCAGTATCGAGTTCTCCCCTAGGGCCTAATAGCTGCTCTGTGAAGGGTCTTGGATGAGTTTCATGGTACTGAGCATGGACTCCATCTTGTGAAATAGGTTACAAACCCAATGAGGAATTAATTGGTTACATCCATAGTGGTTGTGCCACTATTGAATCCATGGGCTTTTCTTGCCTGGTAAATAGGTATCGTAGTTTGTAGAGTTCACAGCTGGAGGAGGCAATGATAACTTTATTCCTCCAATATCTGCATAGCACTGTGATGGTTTATATATCATTGGGCCAGGGATTGGCACTATTAGGAGGTGTGGCCTTGTTGGTGTAGGAGTGTCACTGTGGGTATGGGCTATAATACTCTAATCCTAACTGCCTGGAAGTCAGTATTCTGCCAACAGCTTCAAAATGAAAATGTAGAATTCATAGCTCCTCCTGCACCATGACTCTCTGGATGCTGTGACATTCATCCCTTGATGACAATGGACTGAACCTATGAACCTGTAAGCCAGCCCCAATTAAATGTTGTACTTTATAAGACTTGCATTGGTCATGGTGTCTGTTCATAGCAGTAAAACCCTAAGACAAGCACTATTGGGCATTATGAAAGACTCCAGCAGGGAATAAGCTGCAAACTCAGTTCCAGCTTGATATCTCTATATCTTGGATCTGAGGTGTGTGATGTCTTCAGAAATACAAGCTTATATACAACTTCTTATGAGTGATCCAGAAGAATAACTCCTATAAAGGTATCCTAAAGCTGGCACTGAGTTTTTATTTAGAACACTATAACTTTTACGATGGGAATTTTCTACCTTGGCAGTTTATCTGCCTTCGAGATCTCTTCCATATTTGTAACTGACTTACCAGATTAAAGGTTTCTGGGTGATTTCTTCAGATCTCTTTAATTTGAGTTAACTTTCCTTACCACCCTCTCATCTCCCTACCCACCCCACACACACTCCCTGTTGGAATTGTACAATTTCCCTTATTTTCCCTCTCAAACTTCATTTTACCTGCACTCTACAGTCTATCCTCTACTGAAGCAATGTTCTCCTATTTCCACTGACCTACTCTAGTTTCTCAAGAACCTCCAAATTAAACACACAAAAACTAAAGAGTCCAGGGTTGGATCTGTATATAGCAGAGTACAGCATTTTCCAAGTGCGAGTTGCTTTGTGGAGTATAATATCTTCCAGTTTATCCATTTTCTTACAAATTTTATAATTTGCTTCTTGTTGCCAAATAACATTATATTAATTGAGATTTCATTGAACCTATAGATTAATTACCTTTGGTAGGGTGGCCATTTTCACATTTTTAACTCTTATCATCCATGAGCATGGGGGATCACTCCATATTCTAGTGACATTCTCAATTTCTTATATTGTTTATTATTTTATTAGTTAGGTTATGCATTCTGATTTATTTTTTGTAGTTATTGTGAATGGTATTATTTAACTGATTTTTCCATATGTTTGTCATTGATATATAAAAAAGCTGCTGGGTTTTATTTGCTAAATTTGAATTCTCAGGGTTTACTGAAAGAGTTTATCAGCTCTAAGAGTTTATTGATGGAGTCTTTCGAGTCTCATTCATAAAATTATACTGTCTGAAAAAAATAATGCTTTGATTTCTTCCTCTCCTATTTGTATTTCTTTATTTCCTTCTCTTATCTTATTGCTATGCATAAGACCCAAAGGGCTATATTCAAAATAATTGGAAAGAGTAGACATCCTTATCTCATTCCTGAGTTTAATGGGAAGGCTTTAAATTTTCTTCAATTTAGGATAATGTTGGCTTAAGACTGAGATATCAAGTCTTTAATATGTTGAGGCATACTCCTTCTATCCCTAGTTACCCTCATGATTTTCCTCTTATAGAAATGTTTTTCTTTGTCCAGTGAGATGATCTTGTGATTTCTGTCTTACAGTCTACTTAACATTAATATGCAATGTTTTCTATAATTGTATGATTTAAACTAGAATGTATATATGTGTGTGTATGTGTGTGTCATATATATAAACACAAAGTCTATTTTACTTCCTGTTGCCAGATGTAGAACTCTCGGCTACTTCTCAAGCACCATGTCTACCTGGCTACCAACATGCTTTCTCTGATGATGATGAACTAGATCTCTAAACTATATAAACTAATATATATATATATATTGATTGGCTCTTCCCACTCCTGTACTCTTTGGGGTTTTATGTCTTCAATCTGGTCTCTATCTGAAAGGCCATGATATTCACAAGTCCTTGGTATACTATCTTTAATCAAATGTCAGGATTTTGTTGATCTGTTTCCCATCTGAAACTCCTTTCTGCATTTTCTCAGACCTAAGACATTTTATCTCTCCTGCAAAGGTTGACATTTTCTGTTTCTATACTTCCAAGTATCCAATGCATGAATTATTGGCTATTGTAGAATATCTGGCCATTGAGAGCAGGGGTCACCATTGCATGATTGCAGTTTAAAGGAGCTTTTATAAGCCCTCTATTATGAAAACAGATGTATGTTTCAATTAGTAAAGCAAAGTAAACCCTGTACACACATTGTACCTATTTTTCAAGTGTATGGCCCCTTGTACAGTCAAGCAGATATTGCTCTATTAGAATCTCCATATATCTTTCTGGAAAGATTTTTATGGTGGTTTGAGAAGAATGGCCCTGTACTCGCATAGATTTGAATACTTGATCAACAGGGGATGGCACTATTTCAAAGGATCAGGAGGTGTGTCACTGGGGTGGGCTTTGAAGTTTCAAATATCCCATTAAACACAAAGTCTCTTTTACTTCCCGTTGTCAGATGTAGAACTCTCAGCTACTTCTCAGGCACCATGTCTACCTGGCTGCCATCATGCTTTCTCCCATGATGATGATGAAGGAGATCTCTAAACCATAAGCCAGCCCAAAATAAATGCATTCCTTTATAAGTGTTGCCATGGGCGTGGTATCTCTTCACAACAACAGAACACTGTCTAAGACAATGTCTTATTGTGTAAATTTGTGCCATATGATATCATATTATAAATGCCTTTAAAGAAAACTGGCTGCCACAGTGAGCCAGATTCACATGTCTACCATCTCTCAGAGGTACTCATCTCCCCATAAGTGTACAAAAGAATCTATAGTTTGTTTAACAAAAGCTTTGGAACAAAGCAGTATGTTTATACTAGATACCTCACTTTAGTTTGTTGTCTGCTACCCTATATCCTCTGGCCTACATCTGTCCATTATTTCTCAGCCCTTGAATAGGGCAACAGTTCTACTTTTCGTCATTGGACAAGTTTCTGGGTAAATGGCAGTAAGTACAAACAAATTATTTCCCATGTTTTTCACTGATGTTACTGGGCAGATATCTCTGAATTTTTGGGTATTTTAGTTAAAACTTTGTCTTGAAGATCTTTCCTGATCACCTCATAATGTACCATTTTTTACTATGTAAATATAACAGAGATTTAAGAATAATTAAATTTATTTCTAAACTTATTACTATGCTATATTTCATAATAACCTTATACACATAGCATTTTCTTATATGTGAAGAAACATATAACTGTTTGTGTGTGTGTGTGTGTGTGTGTGTGTGTGTGTGTGTGTGTGTGTGTGTGTTTGTATCTAGTGACTGACTTGGTTGCTCAAAGTTTATATGCCTTATAAATTTTGATAGATAGCTTAGAATTGCTATTCTCAGAGGATGTAGCAGTTTACAATTTCAACAGCAAATGAATAAGAGATCGTCTCTCCAAAGGAATTAACAAACGTATGTTAAAGTTTTCAAATTTCTGCCACATTGATGCTGAAGAACACAATCTCAGTTTTGACTAGTGTTGTTTTATTATAAACACTCAATGGATTTCCAGTTACCTTTGCTCAGGTTCACACTAAACATCTCCAGATTACAGCAATTTTTAGTGCAAATAGCTGAAGTGAATACTCTCACTTTAATCAATTACTGTTTTGTCATGAGTGAAATCAACACATTTTTATGTATTTAAAAACCATTAGCATTTTTATTTCCTCATAAAAACATTTCCGATGTTTATGTTGCTTTTTCCCCAAACCACCTGTAAGAAACCTTTATGTAAGAGGAAGGTAATGCTATGGTGCATACTTTTCCTGGTTTACTACTTGTTCTGCAGTGTTTATTGTAGTGATTTTAAGTATATGTGTTTGGTATAAGCATGTGTGTACGTGGCAACCAAAGGCTAATGTGAAGTTTAGTGCCCTTTACTGTTGTCCACTTTATGATTTGAGATAAGCTGTCTCACTGACCACGGAATTTGGACAACAGGGGAGCATTGGCACATCCAGCTTTTCCTAGATAGATTATAATCTATAATAGATATAGATAGAAGCTTATGTCCTTCTATTGGCATAGCAAGAACTTTACCAGCCATCTCTCCAGTCTACTTAGCATGTGATTTTTACCAGAGTTAGGTCATTTTTATCAGACAGAAACACTGGTTCTTGTTTTGATTGACTGAATTTTGAGTCCTAGGAAGACCTTTTTTCTAGCAAAAGTGAAAGAATTCATTTGTTGATCCCAGACACAGTACTCACTCAGCAGCTTTTATGAGCTCATGGCTTTATATTTAAAGATGAACCATTTATCATCTGATACAATTCTTACACCAACCATATTTATTTACTGAGCCATTCATCCCTATCTGTCATCTTAGGAATCTGCATGTGCTGTGCTCATATCTTCTGGAAAAAGATGGGTCTTCTAATCCATTTATTACTAACTTTCTAGCTTAAATCTGTCCCCAAGCCTACCTCCGACAGGAGTGCCTTCATTGTTCGGTTTTGGACCCTAGGAAAAGGGGCTGAGATGAACATTTTATATATCAAAGACCTGGCCTCCAGGTCCCTATATAATCCAGACAATTTGGTCTACTCTCTTTTTCCCCTTCCCATCTCTGTCCCTTCCCGTGGCAACTTCCCTGGCCTCCTTCCTTGGGGCCAGTGAACTCACCTGCCTGAGAGCAGCTTCCTAAAAAACCTTCATTTAATATAATCTAGTCTGGTTTGAATTGGCTCATTTCACCTGCAGATAAATAATGTATCAGCTGTGTTGATTTTCCATAGATCCTGGTGAGCACTCATTGTTCCATGTGCCAACTGAGTTCATGTAAATGTAATTATATTCTGTGGTTTTCTTCTCTATGGAAATGGTGTCTCAGTGTAGACATCTGTAGAGTCTACAACTTCATCTCCCATACAATGAATGCACATTTACAACTCACAACAGTGATAAAAATATCCAGAAAAGCTATATATATATATATATATATATATATATATATATATATATCATGTCTCTTTAAAAAATAAAATTTCAGCAATAGAATATTATTAATCAAAGAAAATAAAAGTCTAAAAGACAATGCTAAATTTAGTATCCCAACTTAGACAAAACGATTACTTAATGACTCCTATTGGTACAATTTTCTAAACATTTTGAATCATAATAGTATAAGATTGCCAGTTTATGTCAAATGGATTCTACATCTATGCACTCACAGATTCATATTTCAAGACTAATATATAAAATTATGTAATAACACTAAATTAAAATGTACATAAACATTTATGTATAAATCTTTAATACAATAAACAAATATTTTATAACAATGAAAGAAATAGGACAGGAAGCTATTATTTAACCAAACCAAATGAAAAGTGAAATGTTAGTAAAGTAACGCTCTTTTTAAAAGCATGTATATAAAAGAGAAAATAATATTTTTAATTTTTTAAATTATCATACTTTATATTACTATAATGAAATATCTTAGGCAGACTATTTTATAATGAAAAAAGTTTATTTTGACTAATATTCTCTGGTCCAACAAAGACAGGTTCTGTATTAGGGATAATGCCAAAAGTGATACTGGGAATCACCAATAAAAGGAATAAATAAAGTATATACATAATGTCACCTAATCTCTTTTGCTTTTATAAAGCCATCAATCACAAAGGCAATATACAATATAGCCCCAAGATACCATGGCTCCAAACACCACTGTCATGCAATCTGCACTCTCTTAATATCTAACAATGGAAATTAAATGATACATATGACCTTAGAGAAAGCTTGTAATGTATGTTAATGTATGGCACAGAAAACAGGCTATTGTCCATATATGTCATATAATATCATTGCTATTTAAAAGATGACCACTAAGAATGACAGATGTCTTAGTTGTAGAAAAGGTAATGATTTTAGAGAAAATTCATAAATCATGTTCAATAATCATTTTAACTGCTTTACAACTAGTCATATAAGTAAAAAAATTATATATTACTTAACAATGACTAAACTAATAACATTAAGACAATTTTTAAATAACATCTTAATAAAATTGCCTATTAGCAAGAAATGTGTGGGTCAATAGACATTTCATACAACAGTGGGTGAGTTATAAATTGAAATAACCTTTGCAGGGAGTGAGGTACTATTATGAATTAACAGCATCCAGAAGGTCACACTCTGTTCAGTCCTTCCTTAGTGGGAAAACCTAAGGCAATACTAATTAAATGCAGATAGTGTTTGAAGTGATCGCTTTTGTGACCTCGTTGTAGGAGTCAAGACCTTATGACATAATTTAATAGGAGTCATGTCCTTGGGTGCTTTTCTTCTTTTTTTTTTAATCTCTCTCTCTTTTCCCTTTATTATTCCTTGTGACTTTTTAATTTTATTCATCATGTTATACATTTACAAATGTTTCTAAAACAATATGAAATGTAAATAAACACATGAACCCCTTTAATATTTTTTGTCTGGGGACTGGGAAGAGATGGCTCCATTAGAGTTGTACCTGCACAACAGACAGAGCTCACAGAGTTCCTATCCACAGCCCATGGGTAATCTAGTCTACCCATTCCAAAAGATACCAATACCTTTTCTTTGCAAAGGAAAATATAAAGCATTACGTTAGTCAATGAAGCTGTCATGTAACTTTCTGCTTTCCCTGAAATGTTGAATTTCAGCTAATGTAAATCCAGAGTTAGATTTGCTATTACTTTGAACATAGTTACAAAAAATAAAATGCTTATAGCATGTCCATCTGAACACTGGAGGCCAGATATGACTCAATTTGTGGAAATTACAGTTTCTGAATAAGTAATCAATATCAAACATATGATAAAGAAATTCAAATAAAGCACATAAAATTATATTATGAACAAAGTAACATTTTAAGTTTAAAAAAGAAAATGTTTTAGATAAATATGCTATTCTGTTTTGAAAAAAAATATATATATATATTTTATTCAAAGTATATAATGTATTAGTCCTAGGCCCCCAGCAGGGAATCAGTATAAGGACATTTTAATGAAAATTAAAATGAACACTGTCACTGTGCATAGGCCTGAAGGAGTTTACTTACCAGAAATCACATTGCTTGGCTGACTTCATTCTATGAGACGTAGAACTTGGCCATGGAATCATGGGCCAAGTCAGTAATATGCAGCGAGGACGCCATGTTCACAAACACTCTCACAGGACCTGACGGAATCAAGAGGTTCATACTACCTGTTGGAGGACTATTGGTGGTGTTGCTGCTGCTGCAGCTGTTGTCTGTTTGTTTTTTCCTGAGGAGCTGCATGCTCTGCTTACTCAGCAAACAGAGTGCTGCAGCACCCTAACCAGCTGACTCACAAGTTCTCTCTCCCTTCCCACACCCACACTTACACAAGTTCTTATTAAGCTTCTGTTGTTTTTCTTTTTTAATTTTGTTCTTCCTTTTAATAAGTTTCATACAGGTAGAAAATACATTCTGATTAACTTGAGGACCTTGAAATTTTCCTTTTCTTTTTTTTTAATTAGATATTTTCTTTATTTACATTTCAAATGATATCTCCCTTCCTGGTTACCCTCTGAAAAAATATCAAAAACAAAAACAAAAAACAAAGCATATTTCCTACCCTCACCCTTCTTACCATCCCACCCTCTCTCTCTTCCTGGCCCTGGCATTCCCCTACACTGAGGCATAAACCTTCACAAGACCAAGGGCTTCTCCTCCCATTGATGACAGACTTGGCCATCCTCTGCTACATATGCGCCGGAGCCATGACTCCCACCATGTGTACTCTTTGGTTGGTGGTTTAGTCCCTAGGAGTTCTGAGGGTACTGGTTAATTCATATTGTTGTTCGTCCTAAGGGGCTGCAAACCCTTCAGCTCCTTGGGTCATTTCTTTAGCTCTTTCATTACGGACCCTCTACTCAGGCCAATGGATGGCTGTGAGCCTCTACTTCTGTATTAGTCGGACACTGTCAGAGCCTCTCAGGAGACAGCTATATCATACTCCAGTCAACAAACACTTGCTGACATCCACAATAGTCTCTGGGTTTGATGATTGAATATGGAAAGGATTCTCAGGTTGAGCAGTCTCTGGATTGTCCTTCTTCAGTCTTTGCTCCATAGTTTGTCTCTACAACTCCTTAGATGGGTATTTTGTTCCCCCTTCTAAGAAGGAATGAAGTATCCACACTTTGGTCTTCCTTCTTCTTTCTTATGGTTTGTGGATTGTATTTTGGGTATTCTGAGCTTCTGTGCTAATATCCACTTGTCAGAGAGTGCATGCCATATGTGTTCTTTTGTAATTGTGGTGCCTCATGCAGGATGATATTCTCCAGATCCATCCATTTCCCTAAGAATTTCATAAATTCATTGTTTTTAATAGCTGAGTAGTACTCCATTGTGTAGATTTACCACATTTACAGAAGTATCCACTACTCTGTTGAGGGACATTTGGGTTGTTTCCAGTTTCTAGCTATTATAAATAAGGCTGCTATGAACATAGTGGAGCATGTGTCCTTACATGCTATTATTACATGTTGGAGCATCTTCTGGGTATATGCCCAGGAGTGCGATAGCTGGGTCCTCTGGTAGTACTATGTGCAATTTCCTAAGGAACTGCCAAACTCATTTCCTGAGTGGTTGTACCAGCTTGCAACTCCACCAGCAATGAAGGAGTATTCTTCTTTCTCCACAACCTCTCCAGCATCTGCTGTCACCTGAGTTTTTGATCTTGGCCATTCTGATTGATGTGAAGTGGAATCTCAGGGGTGTTTTGATTTGCATTTCCCTGATGACTAAGGGTGTTGAACATTTCTTTAGGTATTTCTCAGCCGTTCAGTATTCCTCAGTTGAGAATTCTTTGTTTAGCTCTGTACCCCATTTTTAATAGGGTTATTTGATTCTCTGGAGTCTAACTTCTGGAGTTCTTTGTATATATTTGATATTATATATATATATATATATATATATATATATATACATATATATATCATATATATTGAAATTCTATTGGATATAGAATTGGTAAAGATCTTTTCCCAGTCTGTTGATTGCTGTTTTATCCTATTAACAGTGTCGTTTGCCTTACAGAAGCTTTGTAATTTTATGAGGTTCCATTTGTCAATTCTTGATCTTAGAGCATGAGCTATTGGTGTTCTGTTCAGGAAATTTTCCCCTGTACCTATGTGCTCCAGGCTCTTCCTTTCTTTTCTAATAGTTTCACTGTATCTGCTTTTATGTGGAGGTCCCTGATCCACTTGGACTTGATCTTTATACAAGGAGATAGGAGTGGATTTATTTGCATTCTTCTACATGCTAACTCCCAGTTGAGCCAGCAACATTTGTTGAAAATCCTGTCTTTTTTCCACTGGATGGTTTTAGCTTCTTTGTCAAAGATCAAGGGACCATATGTGTATGGGTTCATTTCTGGGTCTTCAGTTCTATTCTACTGATCCACCTACCTGTCACTGTACCAATACCATGCAGTTTTTATCACAATTGCTCTGTAGTACAGCTT
>NW_022196895.1:46434695-46448506 GCF_008632895.1 Mastomys coucha | reverse complement strand
CCTTTATTGTTGAGAATAGTTTTGGCTATCCTGGGTTTTTTGTTATTCCAGATGAATTTGCAAATTGCCCTTTCTAAGTCTGTGAAGAATTTACTTGGAATTTTGATGGGGATTGCATTGAATCTGTAGATTGTCTTTGGCAAGATGGCAATTTTTACTATATTAATCCTGCCAATCCAGGAGCATGGGAAATCTTTCCATCTTCTGAGATCTTCTTCAATTTCCTTCTTTAGAGACTTGAAGTTCTTGTCATACAGACCTTGAACTTGCTTAGTTGGAGTCAGACCAAGGTATTTTATATTATTTGTGACTATTGTGAAGGGTATTGTTTCCCTAATTTCTTTCTCACCTTTTTTATCTTTTGTGTAGAGAAAGGTCACTGATTTGCTTGAGTTAATTTTGTATCCAGCTACTTTGCTGAAGTTGTTTATCAGGTTTAGAAGTTCTTTAGTGGAATATTTGGGGTCACTTAAGTATACCATCATATCATCTGCAAATAGTGATAATTTGACTTCTTCCTTTCCAATTTGTATCCCTTTGCCCTCCTTTTGTTGTCTAATTGCTCTGGCTAGGAATTCAAATACAATATTGAATAGGTAGGGAGAGAGTGGGCAGCCTTGCCTAGTTACTGATTTTAGTGGGATTGCTTCAAGTTTTTCTCCATTTAGTTTGATGTTGCCTATCTGTTTGCTGTATATTGCTTTTACTATGTTTAAGTATGGGCCTTAAATTCCTGATCTTTCCAAGAATTCTATCATGAAGGAGTGCTGGATTTTGTCAAATGCTTTCTCAGCATCCAATGAGATAATCATATGATTTTTTTCTTTAAGTTTGCTTCTGTAGTGAATTACATTGATGGATTTCCATATATTGAACCATCCCTGCATACCTGGGATGAAGCCTACTTGATCATGATGGATGTGTTCTTGGATTTGATTTACAAGAATTTTATTGAATATTTTTGTATCGATATTCATAAGGGAAATTGGTCTGAAGTTTTCTTTCTTTGTTAGGTCTTTCTGTGGTTTAGGTACCAGAGTAATTGTAGCTTCATAGAATGAATTGGGTAGAATATCTTCTGTTTCTGTTATGTGGAATAGTTTGAGGGGTATTGGTATTAGGTCTTCTTTGAATATCTGATAAAACTCTGCACTAAAGCCATCTGGTCTTGGGCTTTTTTGGCTGGGAGACTATTAATGACAGTTTCTATTTCATTAGCAGATATGGGATTGTTTAGATCATTGTTCTGATCTTGATTTAACTTTGGTACCTGGTATCTGTCTAGAAAGTTGTCCATTTCATCTAGGTTTTCCAATTTGTTGAGTACAGGCTTTTGTAGTAGGATCCGATGATTTTTTGGATTTCCTCAGTTTCTGTTGTTATGTCTCCCTTTTCATTTCTGATCTTGTTAATTAGGATACTGCTTCTATGCCCTCTAGTTAGTCTGGCTAAGGGTTTATCTATTTTATTGATTTTCTCAAAGAACCAGCTCCTGGTTTGGTTGATTCTTTGTATAGTTCTTTTTGTTTCTATCTGATTGATTTCAGCCCTGAGCTTGATTATTTCCTGCTGTGGACTCCTCTTGGGTGATTTTGCTTCTTTTTGTTCTAGAGCTTTCAGATGTACTGTCAAATATCCTGGTGTATGTTCTCTCCAGTTTCTTTTTCAAGGCACTTATTGCTACGAGTTTTCCTCTTAGGACTGTTTTCATTAGGACTCTTAGGACTGCTTATGGGACTGTGTCCCATAAGTTTGGGTATGTTGTGGATTCATTTTCATTAAACTCTAGAAAGTCTTTAATTTCTTTCTTTATTTCTTCCTTGACCAAGTTATCACTGAGTAGAGTGTTGTTAAGTTTCCATGTGTATGTGGGCTTTCTATTGTTTATGTTGTTATTGAGGAGCAGCCTTAGTCCATGGTGATCTGATAGGATACAAGGAATTATTTCAATCTTCTTGTGTCTGTTGAGGCCTGATTTGTGACCAATTATAAGGTCAGTTTTAGAGAGGATACCATGAGGTGCTGAGAAGAAGGTATATCCTTTTGTTTTAGGATAAAAAGTTTTATAGATATCTGTTAAATCCATTTGTTTCATAACTTCTGTTAGTCTCACTGTGTCTTTGTTTAGCTTCTGTTTCCATGATCTATCCTTTGGAGAGAGTGGAGTGTTGAAGTCTCCCATTATTATTGTGTGGGGAGCTATGTGTGCTTTGAGCTTTAGTAAAGTTTCTTTTATGAATGTAGATGCCCTTGCATTTGGAGCATAGAGGTTCAGAATTGAGAGTTCAACTTGGTCAATCTTATCTTTGATGAGTATGAAGTGTCCCTCCTTATCTTTTTTGATCACTTTAGGTTGAAAGTCGATTTTATTCGATATTAGGATGGCTACTCTAGCTTATTTATTGGGACCATTTGCTTGGAAAATTGCTTTCCAGTCTTTTATTCTGAGGTAATATCTGTCTTTGTCACTGAGGCGTGTTTCCTGAATGCAACAAAATGTTAGTGTTTATGTATCCAGTCTGATAGCCTATGTCTTTTAGTTGGTGAATTGAGTCCATTGATATTAATAGATATTAAGGAAAAGTAATTGTTGCTTCCTGTTATTTTTGTTGTTAGAGTTGGAATTCTGTTCATGTGTCTATCTTCTTTTCGATTTGTTGGAAGATTGCTTTCTTGCTTTTTCTAGGATGTAGTTTCCCTCCTTGTGTTGAAGTTTTCCATTTATTACCCTTTGATGGGCTGGATTTATGGAAAGATACTGTGTAAATTTGATCTTGTCATGGAATATCTTGTTTTCTCCATCTAAGGTAATTGAGAGTTTTGCTGGGTAGAATAACCCGGGCTGGCATTTGTGTTCTTGTAGGGTCTGTATGACATCAGCCTAGGATCTTCTGGTTTTCATAGTCTCTGGTGAGAAGTCTGGTATAATTCTGATAGGCCTGCCTTTATATGTTACTTGACCTTTTTCCCTTACTGCTCTTAAAATTCTTTCTTTGTTTTTTGCATTTGGTGTTTTGACTATTATCTGGCATGAGGAATTTCTTTTCTGGTTCAGTCTGTTTGGAGTCCTGTAGGCTTCTTGTATGTTCATGGGCATCTCTTTCTTTAGGTTCAGGAAGTTTTTTCCTATAATTTTGTTGCATGTGACCCATGCAATGATCTTAAAGGGATGATGACTGTTCACAGTAAAAAACACAGAGAGCCCATTACCTTCAGGTGGAAAGGAAATTCTCAGCAGATTAAAGACCTAAGTGTACAAAGCAAACAATTAAGACCTGAGAAAATAATAAATGTTCATATATTAACAACCCCAGGGTTTGAAAAGACTTCTTGGGAAAGACATAAAGGAAAAGCTTGATAAATTTAATAATGATGGAATCATTTCTACTTCTGTACTAAAACAATAGCACATGCTTCTGCTCTTAGAAGTATCCTAGCATGAAGTCAAATGTTAAGCCAGAAGTCATTTGCAATCCATTCCCTGGCAAGTAATTCATGTCTACAGTGTACAAACAAATAATACAAACTATCAAGAGACATGATCTGGTGAGTACACACCAACAAGGCATGTAAACAGTTAAAGGCCAATGAACATATAGAATAATACTTCCTTAATTAAAAACTAAGTTTAGCAATTAGAACTTCTTGTTCTCATTACCTTGGCATATCCTCTTTTGTATTAGATTGTCTAACATGTTAATATTTGACAATTCCAAGTGGTTTTGCACAAATAGAATACTTATTGTACATTTAGTGGTACTGTTAGTTGATGCTAGCTTGCATCAAAATGTGACATAGCTTGTAAAATCACACATACACACATGCATGCACATACACTATATGATCACACTCACTCCAACTCTTAGATTCTTCTGTATAGATTCTCTGTAACTGAAAGAACTTCAACACATATGTGTTAGAAGCTATGCACAGCATAGTTTTTAGAACAGCATAGTATGGAAACCACTATAAATGCCTATATCTGAGTAGAATTAAACATCAAAGCATGTTCAGGGGATGGAGAGCTACACAAGAGATAATGAGAGAGAACTCTGTAAATCTATGAAGATACTCTAAAAACATCACAGAGAGTGAAAAAAGTAGGATATACATGTATGTCCTTGTTGTTGTAAATAATAAAAATAATAACCAAATCAATAGCATGCGGGAGAATAGGTGAGCCCAGTAAATATACAAAGATGGAAGTGGAAGAAGAAATTCATCGCCCCAAGCACAGAGGCAGAAGTACCAGAATCAGATGTGATGCTTTCATCACTGAGAGCCCTAATACAGTCAACACATAATCGTATTTTCATGTTAAATGACCTGAAACAATTATGTAAAACATGTTTACTAAGTATGTTGTGATTCTATGCCTTTTAACTGTGTTTAAAACACTTTACAATTAAAATAGGTTTAAATGCACTGGGAACATCATTTTAATTCTCTATGAGTTTTAAGCAATTCATAATTAAATACACCCTAATAATTTTCAAGGTATCCTTCCTCAGGCAGTCACCCTAAATAATCAGTGGCTTTTTATTAGGAAAAAAAACATTTTACTTTCCAAATATTGGGACTGAATGTGGCTTATGTTTGCTCACTTAACTCTTCAAAGACTTTTGGCAGAAAGGAACAGATTTATTAACTCGGATAATAATATTTAAATGAAAATATGATTATTGTGCATTTTTTTTCTGCCACGACCATTTGTATATTATGAGAGAAACTAAAGTTTTGAGCTATAATAAAGGCATGCCGAGCATTAACAGAGAGAGGTAGATAATGCCTTGGATGGTGATAAATGAATTTCTCCCCATGTGAGGTATTCCATTATATTTATGGATTCTTTATAATTATTACTCTGCTCAAAGAGGAAAAAATAACCACCTCAAATACCTTAGGAAGGAAGACAGAGAATGGTCACCAGTGGCGGAAAAGAGACAGAGAAAGAACAACGGAAAAACTCCATAGGGCCATTTTCAACAGATAGCATCTTACTGTTCTCTTGGTTAGTTTTTCCTGACAACTGAACACAAGCTGGAGTCATCAACTGAAAAAAAGGGAAACATCAACTGCCTCAATCAAATTGGCCTGTGGCCATATCTGTAACAGAGTGATTTGACTGGTGATTGATTTGTAAGACTTCATCTCACAGCCTAGGCAGGTTGTCCTGAGATGTATGAGAAAACCAGCTAAGCATAGACCAGGGTGCACACCACTAAGCAGTATCCTCCATGATTTTTCTTCAGTTCCTGCTTGAACTCCTGCCTTAACATCTCTTAGTAATAAATTGTAGCTTAGAAGTAACACCTGCTATTCCCAATTTGTGTTTGGTCAGATCATTTTATACCAGCAACAGGAAACAAAATACAACAGAAATGGTATTGATTCATTAATTTGGAGCTCAAAATTATTAAAATCAGTTTGCAATAGATTTGTTGAAAACCAAATCAACTTTATATCCACACAAAATTGTTATGATCTTGTTATTGTCACATTTGTGGTAGCTATAGAATAAAGCTAATGTAATCTCTGTAAGTTTAGACATGTTGCTTAATGTAGAACGTGTTCGTTTTAGAAGTCATCATACTGGGTACTTCCCTGTGCAGTAACTTTCTACAGCCGTTTAAGAACACAGGGCTACTTTTGGAGCCATGCAACATGTACAATGTTTACCCTGTTATAAAAAGAATGCACAATTTAACAGTTAACTTTTTTACACCTGAGTCTTTGTCTTTCTTCTCATTTTAGGTTGACGATTTCCTTCTTTCCCTAACTTTGAGTCTTAATTTTTATGCAAAAAAGAAAAAAATATACTCATGGTTTATAACATTTTCAACAAACTGCTGGTTTTCCCCTTGCTCTTTCCACTACCATCATTCCACATTTTGTGTATAACATTTTTAATCTCCTCAGAGCCTATCTGTTACTTGGCTACAAAAATATTCACATTAAATAACTTATATATCTTGTCCTGTCTCATTGAGCCATGTCCAAATTGTCTCGTGGTCTGCTTATAGTCTAGAACAGCTGTGCATGTGGCCCCACAAGAAATCATGAACTTACTTAAAACACTGAGTTTTTGTGTAATTTTTATTCAAACTTGTTGGAAAACCCTGCTATTGGGATTGTAGTCCACCACGTCCAGATAGATCTCTGAACTTAGTCCAAAATGGAGGACTCCCTTTCTCACTGGCGTTTCCTTTCTTTCCCTGGCCTTGTTTGGAGAATGTCTCTAATAACAGATGCCTGACTTTGTTTGGAGGGTGACCCTGCGCAGAGCTCTCTGCAAGTGCTACACGACTCAGCACACAAGTCCCTACTCTAGCTTCCCACCCAAATGATAATTGTGCTGTGTCATGACCAATCAGCCTTTCGCCCTAAACCCTAAGAGCGCTTATATGCCCTATTCCTGAAACAATCAAGTAGAACTGTCTCACTGGAGCTGTCTCCAGAAATCCTTCCATCCTACTCAAAGCTAGTCAAACCCATCTTCCCTCTTCTGCTCCTTCCTCACTTGTTGGCCAGTGATGAAGAGCACTGGAGAAGGGAGACTCACAGGAACTCAGTTAATGTTCTTGAATATGAACATTGTAAATGATGTCATTTATTTGTATGAAATGACTCTAAATGTTAGCCTGCCCTCATGACACATTGTGTTCATAAGTATCATCGAGAAATTAACTAAGAAAGTTTTTAATTTTCTGTAATTTCTTGAAGTAAAGCTGAGTTGCATGGCCTCATTTGCTCAAATTTCTTAGAATATGCTTTTGCTTTTTTTATTAAATTTTACTGATGTCTTTATACAGAGCCTGAGTTTAGAAGGGGGATGTCTAAATTTCCTCTTACTGAGCACTGAAACACATTCTATTGAGAAATCTGTATATTTGTTCAACACTTTAACCATAAAAGGAGAGAATGCATTTTGTGAGTTTCTCTTTTCTTTTCCTTCCATACTCCACCCCTGATCTCTTTCATTTTTGATTAATAGGGAAAGACTCCAACTGGCCTCCAAGTTATAAACAGTTGTGAGGTATCATGTGAGTTCTGGGACCCAGACCCAGGTCACCTACAAAAGCAGCAAATGCTCTTCACTGCTGAGCCATCTCTCCAGCACCCATGAGCAAAAGAATTTGGCCTTTCCCTAAAAGTGATGCTTTAGAACTCGAAAGTTAAATGAAACAGCTACGGTATCTCTTTAATCATGCCCTTCTGATGAGGATGTAGTGATGAACGTGCTCTTGTTTCTACTGTAAATACAAATAATGACTTCTTTGATAGAATGTATCTAATTAGCTAGCAAGCTTACTTTTTACCCTGCATCTGTCCTGTTAAAACTTCTTTAAAAATTGCATTCCTTCTTTAATACTGACTTTCATTCTTTTTCTTCTCAATAATAAGTTTAGCTTTGAAAATCTTTCACTAATCACGCCAAATCTGAAATCAGTTGTTGGTTTTGTTTTTAATTTTTATTTTTTTCAGGTGTCTTACTGGAAAGGGTTCTGAGACTGACAGAGAGGCTTTGTAAATCCCAGGGTCATTTTCCTTCTGGGTAGACTCACCCTCTGTTCCCTTACATGCTAGCCTTTGCCTTTCTTCTTTTTCCTGTGTAACTCGACAACTTGCCAGCTCTATGTAGACACAATTGCTGTGAACCAGTGTGGGTGAGTTCTCCCTTGACTCCACTGAGCTGCTCTTGAGAAATGGGTATCTATAGCCCAAAAGAGGTTGCTCAACCAAAGGAACTCATTGACTTATTGGAACTCTATGATCTTCATATTCAACCCTTCCAAATGGTGTTAAATGCTTTACAGCAGTGTATAGCCCTGTCTGTTTGGGATGCAACCCTGCTTTGTGCAGAAGAGGAGAAAACTATGCACAATCTGGTTTGGAGCTTGGGTTTTTTTTTTCTTTGCACTTATATTCAACATCTGAAGGTGGAGGCGTGAAGTAGCAGCCAAGAAGCTCCATAAGTGATGTCTGCCTCCCACTTCTCCTGAGTTCTTGCTTATTTACTTCATCTTTCCTCTTCTCCTTGATTACACTGCAGTCTGCTGCAGGAGATAATTAGCGCTGAGTGTTTATGGGAGTGTGGAGTTTTTCCTTACAGCTTGATGCCCATTTCCTAGTCAAACAAAACGGTGAAGTAGAAGCATTACTGGGTCCTCACGATGGGTTCTAATTTCTGAGAATGTCCACCTTCCCTCCCTGATTCATATGTCCCTCTTTCCACTGTCCTCCTGGGTGGATTCACTAAGGATATTTTGGAGACTGTTGCTTTTTTTAATCCAAACCCTGGTTCAATCTCTAATATGCCTAAACAAAAGATGGTCTGACTGAGACTCTACCAAGCTAAGCTATGTTGGCAGTTTTTGAAACCATTGTTCATCTTTTATTACCCTTTAGTCATCTTCTATAATTGTGTGGTATACTGTTGGGGCACTTTTATTTACTAACTTTTTTAAACCTATCATTTAGTTTTGTTGGTGGAAGTTCACCACCTAAAAATTAAAGCCTGGAAGAGATATCTTTTTTTTTTTTTTTTTTCCGAGACAGGGTTTCTCTGTGTAGCCCTGGCTGTCCTGGTACTCACTCTGTAGACCAGGCTGGCCTCGAACTCAGAAATCCGCCTGCCTCTGCCTCCCAAGTGCTGGGATTAAAGGCGTGTGCCACCACCGCCCGGCTGGAAGAGATATCTTTAAGATGACTAACTAATACATCAAAGTATTCACAAAACAACTGTTAATGGACAAATGTATATTGAAAGTAAAAGCATATTAATTTTTCAATATTTTCTTCCTATTGCATTTTATTCATTTTTTTAAATTTATGTTTTTTGTTTTGTTTTGTTTTTACCTGAAGGATGTGACCTCTACTGTGTCACAGAACACTTAGATAGCACCTAAATTCATTCCCTTGGGTGAAAAATTAGAAATATGGTATTTAGACATTCCTTTCTGCTTTGCTCTCCTGTCTTATGTTGCAAGATATGGGTCCACATATTCACTATGGATATAGCATTCAGTTGTTCTTTCATCTTTACACTTTCTCCAATTACAGGACCTACAGATAGGAAATGAAGAATTAGTAAGTAGAAGCTCCTCACCTCAGGGTTAACAGAAAGGGCCCACTGAAATATGAACTCGGATCGATGGATTCAGAGTCCAGAGTGTTAACCACCCTGAGATTCTACCTCACACCAGTCAGAATGGCTAAGATCAAAAACATCAGCAGATGTTGGCAAGGTTGTGGAGAAAGAGGAACACTCCCTCATCGCTGGTGGAATTGAAAGCTGGTACAACTCTGGAAATCAGTTTGGTGGTTCCTCAGGAAATTGCACATAGTACTATCAGAGGACCCAGCTATACCACTCCTGGGCATATGCCCAGAAGATGCTCCAACATATAACAAGGGCACATGCTTTATTATGTCCATAGCAGCCTTATTTATAATAGCCAGAAGCTGGAAAGAATCCAGGTGTTGCTCAACAGAGGAATGGATACAGAAAATATGGTACATTTCTACAATAGAATACTACTCAGTGATCAAAAACATTGAATTCATGGAATTCATAGACAAATGGATGGAACTAGAAAAATATCATCCTGAATGAGGTAACTCAATCACAAAAGAACACACATCGTATACACTCACTAAGTGGATATTAGCCCAGAAGCACGGAATACCCAATATATATTTCACAGACCACAGGAAGCTCGAGAAGAAGGAAGGCCAAAGTATGGATACTTCAGTCCTTCTTAGAAGGAGGAACAAATTACCCATGGGAGGAGATACAAATACTAAGTATAGAGCAGAGACTGAAGGAAAGACCATCCACAGACTGCCCCACCTGGGGATCCATCCCATATACAGTCACCAAACCCAGACACTATTGTGGATGCCAACAAGTGCTTGCTGACAGGAGCCTGGTATAGCTGTCTCCTGAGAGGCTCTGCCAGAGCTTGACAAATACAAGGTTGAAAAGTAAAAGTAAATAAAGAAAATATCTAATAAAAATCAACAAAAAAATAAAAAATTTAAAAAAATAAAGTTGATGCGAAATACTTTTTAAAACTATTGTTTCTCTGTGATACTAGAATATATATACATATATATATATACAGATATATAATCTATATTACATACACATATATGTGTGTATGTATGTGTATCTATATTAAAACAATGTGCAGTAGAGAAAACTTTTCAGAAACTATGTAGCCATTTGATGAACGCTAAGAAAACACAGCAGAGACACAGTAAGGTTATATTTCATCGACTGGAAAATTTGGGGTAAACAATTATGCAGAAGATAAATGCTGATCACAGTGTGAACCATGAGATTGTATTGTCTACTAGAAAGATGTTTCTGGTTGGGGTTTGTCTCAGCCCTTAGTGTACACCTTTAATCCCAAACAAAGTAAAGTTAGTTTATAGAAGGAAGCACCCATGTTTAAAAATGATATCTAATTGAGTGGCAGGCAAAGTGACAAATCAAAGAGAGATTTGACAAAATAGGATACACCAAACTCTCACGAGAACAGAGAGGACAGAGAGGTGACTTAAGAGAACAACACAGAGAAGGAGGCAGTATTACTGGGACAGTTTTACAGAAACAGGTTGAAGAGAGATCAACCTAGACACAGGTAAAGACAGAAGGAGCCAGGGAAAGAGAAGGAAATAGAAGCTTAGAACAGATTGCCAGAGTTAGTTTGAGGCCATACAGAGCAATTCAGTCAGAGGCCGAAGAGAGAAACCAGGTTGAATCAGTCACTTAGAAGTCAGAAGCAGAACACCCAGAGGAAGCTCCACTCCTAGGCACTCTAATACACCCAGGAACAGAGGTGAGAAGGACACAACATTGAGTAACTGAGACCAGCAGGACCAGGCACACAGGAACTCTGCCAGCCCAGTGGATCAGGTTTCTTCCAGTCTGTCTGGGCTACTGCCCTGAGCAGACCTCGGGTGCAAGCTCTGCAGCTAGTCCCACAACACTTAGAGGAAGCTCCATTCCCAGGCACTCTTACACCCCAAGGATCAGAGGTGAGGAGGACACAACATCTGTCCCAACACTGGGAGTAACTGGGGCCAGCAGGACTAGGCACACAGGAACTCTGCCAGCCCAATGGCTCAGGTTCCTTCAGGTCCCACAACACTAAGAAAAAGCTCCACTCCCAGGTGCTCTAATATGCCCAGGATCAGAGGTGAGGAGGACTCAACATCTATCCCATTACCTGGAGTAACTGGGACTAACAGGACTCAGAGACAGAGGAACTCTGCCAGCCCAGTGGCTCGGGTTGCTTCCAGTCTGTCTGGACTGGTCCTCTGAGCAGACCTTGGGCACAAACTCTGCAGTCATTCCCAAAACACCCAGAGGAAGCTCCACTCCCAGATGCTCTAACAAGCCCAGGATCACAGGATCCCAGAATCATAGGATCACAGAGACAGCTTGACTCTGAGGAGTTCTGACATAACCGGGATCACAGGAAGGGCAGGCTCCAGTCAGATTTAGCAAGGGCAGGTAGCAGTAGAGATAACCAGATGATGCAGGGCAAGCGTAAGAATATAAGCAACACAAACCAAGGTTCTTGGCATTATCAGAACCCAATACTCACACCATGGCAAGTCCTGGACACACCATCACACCAGAAAAGCAAGATTCAGATATAAAATCACTTCTCATGGTGATGATACATGACTTTAAGAAAGACATAACTAACACCCTCAAAGAAATACAGGAGAACACAGGTAAACAGCCAGAAGACCTTAAAGAGGAAACACAAAAATCCCTTAAAGAACTACAGGAAAACATAATCAAACAGGTGAAGGAAATGAGCAAAACCATCCAGAATCTAAAAATGGAAATAGAAACAATAAAGAAATCAGAAAGAGAGACAACCCTGGAGATAGAAAACTTAGGAAAGAAATCAGGAGTCATAGATGCAAACATCACCAACAGAATGCAAGAGATAGAAGAGAGAATCTCAGGGGCAGAAGACACCTTAGAAAACATTAACACAACAGGCAAAGAAAATGCAAAAAGCAAAAAGCTCCTAATCCAAAACATTCAGGAAAGCCAAGATTCAATGAGAAGACCAAAACTAAGCATAATAGGTATAGAAGAGAGTGAACACTCCCAAGGCCATGAGCCAGTAAATATCTTCAACAAAATTATACAAGAAAACTTCCCTAACCTAAATAAAGAGATGTCCATGAACATACAAGATGCCTACAGAACTCCAAATAGACTGGACCAGAAAATAAATTCCTCCTGGCACATAATAATAAAAACACCAAATGCACTAAACAAACAAAGAATTTTAAAAGCAGTAAGGGAAAAAGGTCAAGAAACATATAAAGGCAGGCCTATCAGAATTATACCAGACTTCTCACCAGAGACTATGAAAGCTAGAAGATCCTGGGCGGATGTCATACAGACTCTACAAGAACACAAATGCCAGCCCAGACTACTATACCCAGCAAAACTCTCCATTACCATAGATGAAAAAACAAGATATTCCATGACAAAACAAAATTTACACAATATCTTTCCACAAATCCAGCCCACCAAAGGATAATAGATAGAAAACATCAACACAAGGAGTAAAATTACACCCTAGAAGAAGCAAGAAAGTAATCTTTCAACAAATCCACACAAACCTAATTCTACCTCTTACAACAAAAACAACAGGAAGTAGCAATTACTTTTTCTTAATATCTTTGTTTTTGTTTTGTTTTTTGTTTTGTTTTTTCGAGATAGGGTTTCTCTGTGTAGCCCTGGCTGTCCTGGAACTCACTCTGTAGACCAGGCTGGCCTCGAACTCAGAAATCCGCCTGCCTCTGCCTCCCAAGTGCTGGGATTAAAGGTGTGCGCCACCACCACCCAGCTTACTTTTTCTTAATATCTTAATATGAAAATTAATATTACCAACAATTAATGAAAATTAATATTACTAATTGAGTGAAATCCAAAAATATGAGGAATTAGAAATTTATTGACTGTCATCTAATGGTCTCTCTAATTTGGTAATTGTAGAAATAATATTGTAGGTCCAATATTATACAATCCATATATACTTTCAGCTTGTTTGTTCGTGACAGTGTCTTGCTGTGTACAACATAACGGTCTTGAGATCTTGCTTCTCCTATCTCAGCCTCTATATTAGTAGTATTGTTTATTTCATGTTTTTACTATACTATGGTTTTCAGAACAGCTTATTTTAAAAGTATTTATATACCCTAAAGAAATGTAGACAATTACATTGGGAGGGGGCTTGTTAGAGAACAACAAAGAATGAGACTGAATGCTTGCTTGATGGTTGTAACTCTTGTATTGAGTTATCACAGTAAGAGCCAAGATTTTAAGCTCTACTAAATACAAAACAAACAAACAAAAACACTTTGTATATTTATGTTCATTTAAGGAAATATTAGTAGTGATGTATTATTTTGAAATATACAGTTAATATGTTTGGAGTTATTTAAAATTTATATTGCAAAAAGCGTATATATTTTCAGTATTGCCATAGACAAGCATCTGCATAAGACTGTTAAATTGATTGTTGTTTTATATCAAACAATTTTTATAATACTCATTTCTATTGTGGTAATATTTTATATATTTTAAAGAATATGACAAAAAAGATATTGTAGGTATTGAAGGGGGGTCTCTGGGAGGAGTTGGGGTACAAAAAGAAAACAAGAATGTGATTTAATTCTATTTACTTAAAATATGTTTATAATAGCTCTACCGGAGGACCCAGCCATACCACTACTGGGCATATACCCAAAAGATACTGCAACATGTA
>NW_022196895.1:46418286-46433871 GCF_008632895.1 Mastomys coucha | reverse complement strand
TTTTTTGGAGGGGAAACCGGGAATGGAGAAAGTTACATGTAAATAAAGAAAATATCAAAAAAAAATATGTTTATAAATGTTAACAAATTCAGATAAATCGAAATCATGTAACTTTTCTCATAATGTAATTTAAAAAAAAAAAAAGAAGTCAGAAACAGAAAAAATCTAGGTCTAGAGAAGATTGTATGGAGGCTAGAAATGTCCAGGACTAGACCTGTAAGGCATCAGAGGTGGTAGTTGCCTTTGGTGAATAAAGTTACTGTTACACTGGAATCAATCCATAACAATTGAGCACAAAAGTTACCTCTGAATGTTAAGAAAGTTTAGGTAAAGATATAAACATGAGCTATGACTTTATACCTAAATGATAACTGATACAGGAATTTAGGCATGTCTTTGATGCCTTGCTTGGAAAACTAGGGCCCTAGAATCTCTATGACCACCAAAGCCACCACAAATTCAAAGAATAAAATTTATGGACCACAAAAGACAAGTTTTAGAGAGAATCTTATCATGAATTCATAGGTAAGAGCTTTGTACTTTGATTTAAGCATGAATATTAGATTAGCCACAGGGTAGACAAGCAAAATGGCAGAGAGGGGATGAGAAAAAGAGTAAAAACATGTAAAAAGAATAGCCCAAAGTATCACAGAGAGCATGCATAAACCCTGGCCAGCATCCAAAATATAAAGAAAAGTAAAAGGGACAGTAATATCTTTCTGAGTCCAAACTCAGGCATACAGACTCAACCAAAGCCTTATAGTAGCCCTGGAGAGACTGCCCTTAGGACCCAGAATTCTGAGAAGGAAAAGTGCATTATCTCATGAAAGGATAAATTATTCTTTCTATCTCTTTAGCATGGCTTAATGTAAACTCATCTTCATCAAAGGTGGTCTCATAGCCAGTAACCTACCCAACCGGATCAACTCTTAAGGGATAACACAATGGCATGGCACATTTGCACCTAGAAGAAGATGCCATTCTTTGTGGCTAGAAGGATGCAGCTTTCCTTAATGGAACTCCAATGCAACTGTAATGTCAGGAATGACACTAATGGACTACAAGAGACATATGTTCCTCTTTCTATACAACCTATCAGGAACTAGATAAGTAAGATGACATACCTCTAGTTTGTTAGGGACCATTCCAGCATAGGACCAACAATTGCTCATATTAAGATTTCACTCTCAACACCATTCACATTTGGAAAACAAATTATGTTATCATCCACTGTGATAGCAGAAAAAGATACTTAAACATGAGAACCAATTCAGGTTTAATGAGGCTTGAAACCTATTATCTCAGAGGGCTTCTTTAAGAAACAATACATAATTACATATACAAAATTAAGTAGAAAGAACGTTTATTTATAGTGGGAAAAATTAATATATTAAATCTTTAAATGTTGCCAAATAACAATCCTACAGGCTTCAGTAATCCTATATTTTGTCACACATTTGTTGGCTACATCTCTGGGAACATTTTCTTAACTGTATATAGCAGAGTTGATTGAACTTTTGGTGGTAGTAGTAGTAATTTCCACAAATGTCTCAAAGTATCACAAACTGACAAATAGATTCTGATGCCAAGCATAGTTTTAAGTGTCAAATCGAGAGAGAGAGAGAGAGAGAGAGAGAGAGAGAGAGAGAGAGAGGAAGGAGGAGGAGGAGGAGAAGAAGAAGAAGAAGAAGAAGAAGAAGAAGAAGAAGAAGAAGAAGAAGAAGAAGAAGAAGAAGAAGAAGAAAAAGAAGAAGAAGAAGACAAACAAAATCTCTGTCAAGTGTTTAACATTTTAGAGAATTTATATTTCACATTTACTTGACTGCATTAAGCTTCTTAAGGTACAATCAATATCAGTAGACATTTATTGGGGGTGTATATAAAGCAATTAAGATGAGTATTTAAATTAGGGTTGTTCAGCTCCTTGGAATGAAAGGGCACATCAACAACACAAGGGCAATGCCCCCTTTGTGTATGTTTTTCTTCTTTCATTTTTTCTTTTATTGAAAATAGATTCCTTTCTTATAAATACATTCTGATAACAGTTTATCCTCCCTCTACTCCAACTCCCCTCTTCTCTGGATACACTCCTTTTCTCATTAGAAAATAACAGTTTTCTAAGAGATAATAACCAAACATGACAAAATAAAATACAATAAGATAAAGCAAAAACACCACACACAGAAGTTGGGCAAAGAAACCCAACAGAAAAAAATAAGCCTCAAGCGCAGGCACAATAATCAGAAAACTACTCCTTCATACTCCTACGTGTGTTAGGAGCCCCTTAAAAGTAATACACCAATGACTATAATATATATGCACAGGAGGTGGTTTACACCCTTGTAGGCCCCATGCTTGCTGCTTCAGTCTTTGTGAGCTCACATGTGCCTTGCTTAGTTGCCTTGTTCTCCTGGTGTCCTCTATTTCCTCTGGCTCTTACATTTTTTTCTGCCTCCTCTTCCTCAGCATTCCCTGAACTCTAAGGGGAGGGATTTAATGGAGAATACAATTTAGGTCAGTATGATCCAAGAAGTCTGAATGTAATGTCTGGCTGTGGGTCTCTACATCTGCTTCTGTATGCTGCAGGAGAAAGCTTCTCTAATGAGGACTAAATAAGGCATGTCTAAGTACAGAAGGCTATCATTAGAAGAAGGTTATCATTAGAAGTCATTTTATTGATGAGTTGGGTTTTTTGGGTTTTTTGTTTGTTTATTTGTTTGTTTTTTAAGTCTGGTGGTGTTTGGTCTTATGCTACGTCTCTCTCTTAGCTATATCCTCTCTGGTTCTTGGTCCCCAAAGAAGTATTGGGTATGGGTTTCTTCTCATGGAGTGGCCTTTAAGTCAAGTTAGGCATTGGTTGGCTACTTGCAAAAGTTCTATGCCATCATTGCTCTAGTATTTCTTGCAGAGAGACACATTGTACATCAAAGGTTTTGTGACTGAGTTCAGGTTTAGGGTCCTCCTTTGGTAAGCTGAAGAGAACCTTCCCACACCAAAGACACTAGAATGTAGATCAAGGCTCCAGGTAGGCACCAGCTCAACTTTTTCAATGAGTTGTGTGGGTGTTGTCCTCAACAATCAGTCCCTACTGTCAGTTTTCAGAAAGTAACCCATTTTCATGGCAACAACCTGGATTGTTTAAGGATTTCTATGGGACACCCCTTGGCTAACAACTAAATACACTAAAGTGCCACTACTGGAAGACTCATCTGGCCACAAGAGATGGGCTTTTGGGACTCTGTGCCCCCTCTTATTAGGAGACCTCATTAGGATCACCTTCATCTACCTTAGAAAGTTTCCAAATGATCCCTTAATTGCCAGCTGTCTCTCCCCACATTCCCTCTCTCATCCTATTTCTTCTCCTCCTCCTCACCTGATCCTCAAGTTTCCATCCCCACCTGTCCCCAGTCCATCATAAAATCTATTTGATTTCCCCTCCCAAGGAGATCCATAAGTCCCTGCTAGTCCTTCTGTCTATACATAATCTCCCTGCATCTATGGATTGTAGGTTGGTTAAAATTTATTTAATGGCCAATATTCACATATGAGTAAATACATAGAATATTTATCTTTCTGGTTCTGTGTTACCTCACTCAGGATTATTTCTTCTAGTTCCATCCATTTGCCTGCAAATTTCATAATGTTATTCTTTAACAGCTGAGTAATATTTTACTGTGTAAGTTTTCTTTTTCTGTTCTTTGGTTGAGGGACATTAGGTTTTTTCTAGTTTGTAGCTATTATGAATAGGGCCACAATTAATGTGGTTGAACAAATGTCCTCATGATAGGATGAAGCATCCTTTGAGTATATACCAAGATTGATATAGATGAGCCTTGAGGTAGATCAATTCCCAGCTTTTTGATGAACCACTATATTATTTTTATAGTAGCTACATAAGTTTTTACTCTCACAGGCAATGGATAAGTGTTCCCCTAACTCCACATCCTCAACAGCATAAGCTGTCTGTCACTTGTGTATTGACCTTATTGGCTATATTAATTTCAAATAGTCCTTACATTGAGAACAAAGATTAGCCACTATATTTCTCATGCTTTATTTACACTGGCATTGAGTTTTGTTGTCTTGTTAATGTCAGTATTTTATATCAAATTGATATGATATGAATAAGAAATTTAAATATTTTTCTTAGCTGTGTCTCTTCACCAACTGAGCTATCAAATAACCTCAAGACTACATTACATGTATCTCTCATCAGGCCTGACTACTTAGATTATACTTATTACTGTCTTATCTACAACACTTTGTTTGGAACAAGTAAATAGCTGTCATATACACCAAGATAGGATCTTAAAAAAAAATTCAACTTCATACAGATTGCTTTCTGTTTATAGGAATTCTGAAATGTTGTGTCCTGTTGTCTCTGAAGATGAAAAGAAGTATTGTAGTGATTACAATGTTGTGAAGACTGCTCTTGGCAGGCAGAAACCTCTGCACTAGTGGAACATCAATGGTAACAGCATCCTCTGCTGACCACTTTGCTCGTCTCATCCTTAGACATGCCATTGGAATGTCAGTCAGACCATCTACCTTTCAAATGTTGTTTCTTTCCCACTACCCTCAATTTTCCAACCATGACCAGGTTATGATCCTATCTAGAAGATTCCAGCAGTAGACATACTGATCCTGTGAGTCTTTCATTCTTTCTACCTCCATGATGCCTCTGAGTCTTAGGTATAGGGGTTGACATGTGTATGTCAACTGAGACTGGGTTCCCTACAGTCACTTATCTGCATTTTGACTAATTGTGGATCCCTGTAATAGGCTGTGGCTATAAAAAGAAGCATCTGAAGTGAGGGCTGAGAACTACATTTACTGTCAGCATAAGAATAATTATTTGTAATACAGTTTGAAATTATATTGGCTTAGGAAAATGACAGTAGTAGATTCTCTTCTAGGGTCTAGGACTTCTCTACCACAGGTACTTTTCTAGGTTTGTGGTACCACACATGAACACCCTTCTTCTGATCAGGCCTTAAATCCAACAAAATAGCTTTTAGTTATCTCCAAGATAACAATGTCATGTTTGTAACATTTGGTATATCTTGCTAGGCCAGTCATTGTGGTTCATAGGCCTAACAGGTGAGAAGGACTATTGATTCATTCACTTTCCCATGGTAGGTGGGGTCATCATCAAGGACAAGCTTTCAGGTAAGTTCCAACTCAATGCCTCCAAGCATTACGTCCAACCTATGTGGTATCTTCAGCAATAAGGTCATAGCTTCAAATTCTTGGAGGGAGTCAAGGACAGCACAATCACCTACATTGTTTTGGGCATCTCTTAGACAGTCCTTTGTGACGAAATAATAATTCAAAGCAGGGTTTGCCTTGCTTGGCTCTGGGTTTTTTTTTTCTCAATTATAGCCCTTGTTTTTGTTCATTTTTATGATGCAAAAAACATCCCAAGGGCCTCACCACCGAACTACCTCTCAATTCCAAGCTTGGTTTTTCATTGTTTTGTTTTTAATTTGAGTCATAAAAGTTTTCAATCACAGAAGACATTTTAAGAATAGGAGTTCAGAATGCAGAACCTAACTTTTCGCAATTTTAAAGGACAAGATTGATTTTGAGACTCAATTGTCTCTGACAATAATGTATCTGTGACTATTTCTAACCGCATTAGGAGTGATTGAGTAAAACCTGGCTACAGACTTCAGTTCAGCAATAGAAATTACATTCTGCATTCTTTGTGTTTAATAAGCCATTAGTCAAAAGTGATGCCAATGGCAATTGCTTTCCTTTTCCATTAAAAAATAACCAGAAGTTATTTTCAATGTATTATTATTGCAACCACCTAGAAAACAGTTTTGAATATTGTTGCTATTTTATTGTTAATTAAAAAAAACTCTCATAAAGCAAATACAGACAAAATATGCAAAAAAGAAATGTAATAAATATTTTAAAAGCTCACCATTATTACATGTGCAATGAACACATTAAACATTTCTCATCAAGCACTCCCAAAACTTTTTAAAATATGGTTAGTTTCCATTCTTTAAGTAAAGTTGAATTGTAAAATACTTATCATGTTCTAATATAAAGCTTTCCAACATATTTTTTTATTTCTGTTATTCCTACAAACTAAAACTTAATCAATGTTCATGCATATTTTAATATATCAACCCCTAAAATTGCATTAATTGGAATGTATTAGCATTTCATCTAATACTAGGCCAGAAGTCGAAAGACTATAAGTAAAATTCTGTTTGAAGGATCATTTCAATTAGAAAAGAGGACAAATAAGGCACCACATTGATTAGCTTTTCACAAACTAAACCCTCCCAGGGAATAAGCAGCTGAGCTAGGAAACAATTTTACCAGCCTGGGGCAAGTGCTCATGACAGAGCCTGCAAAGCATTAACACTGGACTAAGAGCCCTTCTAACTTACATCATACCTGGAGTTGTCTTGCTCATTCCTCTAGATACACTCTTCATACATATTAAGTTTTTATTGGATTATTTTGCCAAGGATTACATTTGCCACACCAACTCACATAAGTAGGCTTTATTCATGTTACTTTCATTTCTAAATAGCACTGTGCTAAAACCATGTCAAACTATAGCCCTCTGCACACTTCTCCTGGTAGAAATTTGAGCTAGTTCTACTTGTGATTATTATGAACACCACAGGAGTGAACATTTAGCAAGTCCTTTGGTGGATGTGTTCCACATTCCTGTTGGGATAGAAAGGTTTAACTAATAATCCAGGATCATTTCCCAGAGGAATCTATTAATTTATTAACTCATACATCCTGCCAAAAGTACATATGACTTTTGATTGTTCTTGTTTTCTCTCCACATATAGTCTGTCTCATTCTGGTGGATGGGTTGGAAGAAGCTTGCTTTTTTGTCCAGTGAACTCCTTGTTGGGCAAGGTTCTGATTAGTCACTGTGCTGCCTACACTTTATACCTCCATTGTGACTGCTTCACCATCTGGAAACACTATATTTTCACTGTCCCATGAAGCATAGCTATGTGTAGAGTTATACACACGTTGTGATTCAAAACACTCCATGTTGAGATGCAACTGTTGCTTTTTCTGAGTTGAGCAACAGTATGCTAGGAATCATCATACAGATGCATCAAATTCTTCTTCCCTTCATAAATCATAAACTAACTTTTAAGTGATTAGATTTAAGTGAGGAAAATGTTTAGATCCTCCCAAAAGATGCCTTCTCAAACCTCATAAATAGAAGGACCACATGTTTCAAGTTACCTTACCAAGTCCTCTTGGTTTGCAGCTTTTGCCATGGCCAAGGCCTGTCCTAGTTTATTTTATATTGTTATGATAAACACCATGACCAAAAGCACCTTGGGAAATGAAGGAGTTTACCTCAACTTACAAAGCCCAGATCACAGCCCATCATGGAGGGAAGTCAGGGCAAGAACTCAAGCAGGACAGGCACCAGGAGGCTGGACTTGGAGTGAAGCCCATGAAGGAATGCTGCTTACTGGACTTCCTCTGCACACAGAAGAACCCTGGTCCATAGGCTGCTCATCCTGCTTTCTTATACTACACAGGCCCATGCTCCCCAAACTGACACCACTCAGTGGACAGGGTCCTCCCATGTCAATCATTAATCAAGAAAATGCCTTAATCTGATGGAATTGTTTTCTCACTTGATGCTCCTGCTTCCCAAGCTACTGTAGTTCGTTTCAAGTTTATAAAAAACCCACCAGCACAAGCTCCCTCTTCACAAAGTCATGCTCTGGCTCATGTGCCCCCAGCCCATAGCCAAAGTCAACCTGACACCTACTATTATGATTATTTATTGGAGAAACTGATCCTACCCGACTGGACTACATTCTATATTTCTACTTAAGGCTTATCCAAGTAAGTTCATATTTGGTGAAATAAACATTATCTTGGAAAGAAAGCTATTCGCATGTCTCCTAGTAGTATGTGTTTTTAATGCTGGATCCCCCAACACAGACTCATACTTTCATGTTTGTTCCTTCTGTTGCTTGTGATCTTAAGTGACACTCTGAAATGCTTCATAAAGGATTCATGACTCCCTTGAAATTCCTACCACTTCTAAATAGAATGTTTTTATTAGAGAGAGGTGGGGGAGAAAGAGACAGTCAGAGACAGAAAGAATAATAGTTCATCATTTGATTTCCTTTCACTGTTAAGTTTTCTCTAAAAATAACACAAGTACTCTGTGTGATCCTTAAGTCTGCCTTTATTACCATTTGAATGTTCTCTAAAGATAATTGGCAGCATTTATTTGATGGCTTTCAACAATGCAATCAAGTATAAATGACACAAAATTAAACCAAATGAATGCATGTAAAGAATGTCAGTGTTGACTAAGAAGATCATTCAGTAGGTGAAGCCCTTGTCAAGTAAACACAGCACAGGACATGTTCACATCACTGGGAAGCAAAGTCAGATGGATGCCTGGGGTTCAATAGCAAGTCAGTGAAGCCTATTTGGTGAGTTCCAGGCCAACAGGAGACCTTGTCTCAACTTTTTAAAAGTGGATAATCCCCAAGGAATGATGCCTAAGGCTGCCCCCGGCCTCTGCATGCATTCAACCATACAAATACACAAACACACACACACACACACACACACACACGGAGTATATGAGTATCCACAGGGGGGAGGGAGGAGGGGGAGAGGGAGAAGAAGATGGAGACAGAGAAGGAGAGGGAAAGAGGTGACATTTAAAATCTCCAGCATCCTTGATAGAACAATCTTGGTCTTTTGTATTTTCACTTTTGCTTTCACAATTCCTGGGCACAGTATGGTAATTGAATATATGTTTGTGTAATGATCAAATCAGGGTGACATTTCCATATTCTCAAAATTAATCATTGCTCTGTTATGGAGATTCAAAGTTTTCTATTATGTTTATTTTTAAATAGATCCTAGATCATTGTAGACTATAGATTCCCTGTGGTGATATAGAGCACCACAATTAGTTCCTTCAGCCGTCAGTGTACCCTATACCCTCAGCCTCTACTGAGCACTGCTGTACTCTATGCTGAGATCTTAGTGTTTTAGTTTCTGTGTAGGAGAAAGAACACTCCACATTTCATCTCATATACCTGACTTGGTTCACTTAGTACAATGCTCTCATGCAAAATTCTTGGATTTATGTCATATAAGATATGAGGAATTTGACCTGAATAGTTTTACTGTTATATCATAATAAAAGAGATATAAGAACCTTACTGGCAAAGGAAAAATGTGTCTCAAAAGCAGAGAAAATCAACCTTTTTGTAAAAAATATGGATTTGATATTTCGAGATCCAATTCATTCCTATTTGTCATAATAAAAATGGAGATCAGGATTGGGGATGTAGCTCAGTAAGGAAAGTACTTGCCTAAAAGGTACTGGGCCCTGCATTCTATCATTAGCTCTCCATAAACTGTACATGTCAGGGAATGCCTGTAATCCCAGCCATTGGAAGGTGAAGGCAGAAAGATTTAAGATCAGTCTTGGCTACATAGGTGGTTCGAGGCCAGGATGGATTTTTGAGAGTCACTCTGTCTCATTAAAAAAAAAAAATGGGCACAGGTATAACTTATTGGGTGGACTTATATATTTAACCAATAGGATCATCATACTCTATACTAGCCTTCCAATCACAAGGTTTTAACCAACAGAATCTATGGGTCCTCACTCTTAGTACAACCTCCACAAACTTTCACAATCTGGTTGAACTTGTAAGGAAAAATGTGTGATCTTGGGTCCATATTTTGGATTAGATTAGAGCTGCCCATAGGCATGGTTGTGTTGCACCTGAACTCGATTGCTCATGCCTAGGATCTCATTGTGCTACATAGATAGAGCAGAAGTTGTTTCTATCCTATAGACCAATGCTCATAAGAGATCTCAACAAGGAGGATCTAACTATGAAGATATGACTAGTGAAAATTATGGGGAATGCTCCTAACAAGAAATCTACTAGATAAGATGTAAGTTGTGATAAAGAAAAAAAACTACCTACAGATTTAATGTATTAATAATTGCTGAAAACTCCACAGCCAGTCCCACAACCAGAGGAAGCTCCACTCCCAGGCTCTCTAACACACCCAGGATCAGAGGTGAGGAGGACACAACATCTGTCCCATTACCAGGAGTAACTGGGACCAGTGAGACCCAGGCACAGAGGAACTGTGCTAGCCCAGTGGAACAGGTTCCTTCTAGTCTCTCTGGGCTGGTGCCCTGGGCAGACCTTGGGCAAAACTTCCACACAGCACTCCCAGGTGCTCCAACACTCCCAGGATCAGACAATCAGAGCTAGTCCCAAAACACCTAGAGGAACCTCTACTCCTGGGCCTTCTAACAGGCCAAGGATCATGGGATCCTAGAATCACAGGATCACAGAGACAGCTTGACTCTGAGGAGTTCTGACCCAACCAGGATCACAGGTAAGACAAGCACCAGTCAGATTTAGCCAGGGCAGGTAGCACTAGAAGAGATAACCAGATGGCCGGAGGCAAGGGTAAGAACATAAGCAACAGAAACTAAGTTACTTGGCATCATCAGAACCCAATTCTCCCACCATAACAAGTCCGGAACATACCATCACACCTGAAAAGCAAGATTCAGATCTAAACCCACTTCTCACAATGATGATTTAGGACTTTAAGAAGGACACAAATAACTCCCTCAAAGGAATACAGGAGAACAAAGGTAAACAGCTAGAAGCCATTAAAGAGGAAACACAAAATCCCTTAAAGATCTACAGGAAAATACAAACAGGTGAGAGAAATGAACAAAACCATCCAGGATCTAAAAATGGAAATAGAAACAATAAAGAAATCACAAAGGGAGACAACCCTGGAGTTAGAAAACCTAGGAAAGAGATCAGGAGTCATAGATGCAAGCATCACCAACAGAATACAAGAGATAGAAGAGAGAAATTCAGGGGCAGAAGACACCATAGAAAACATTGACACAACAGTGAAAGAAAACTTCCCTAACCTAAAGAAAGAGATGATCATAAACATACAAGAAGGCTACAGAACTCCAAATAGACTGGACGAGAAAAGAAATTCCTCCAGTCACATAATAATCAAAACACCAAATGCATTAAACAAAGGAAGAATATTAAAAGCAGTAAGGGAAAAGGTCAAGTAACATATAAAGGCAGGCCTATCAGAATTATGCTAGATTTCTCACCAAAGACTATGAAAGTTAGAAGATCCTTGGCAGATGTCATACAGACCTACAAGAACACAAATTCCAATCCAGGCTACTATACCCAGCAAAACTCTCAATTACCATAGATGGAGAAAACAAGATATTCTATGACAAAACCAAATTTACCCAATATCTTTCTACAAATCCAGCCCTACGAATAGATGGAAAACACCAACATAAGGAGAAAAACTACTCCTTAGAAGAAGCAAGAAAGTAATCTTTCAACAAACCTACACAAACCTAATTCCACCTCTTACAACAAAAACAACAGGAAGTAATAATTACTTTTTCTTAATGTCTTAATATGAAAATTAATGTTACCAACATATTCTAATAGGTTGAAATCCAAAAATATGAGGAATTGGAAATTTGTTGACTGTCATCCAATGGTCTCTCTAATTTGGTAGTTAGAGAGATAGGTCCAATATTGTACAATCTATATACACTTTCTGCTTGTTTTTTCATGACAGTGTCTTGTTGTGTACCACAGAATGGTCTTGAGATCTTGCTTCTCCTATCTCAACCTCTCTATTAGTAGTATTGTTTATTTGATGTTTTTTTTCACATTATACTATGGTTTTCAGAACAGCTTACATATTTCAAAAGTATTTATATAGCCAAAAGAAATGTAAACAATTAACTTGGGAGGTGGCTTGTAAGAGAACAACAATGAGTGAGACTGAATGCTTTGCTTGATGTTTGTAACTATTGTATCAAGTTTGAAGAAGAGGACTTTATAAGTTACTCTTTCTCTGAGATGAATGCTTTTCCAAATTATCATAGCCAATTAACCAGATTCTTACCCTCACCTAAGGTCTGTGCTAGCCTCCAAGCATAATTGTTCATTGAAACAGTTGGTGAATGACTTTATGGATAAACCATCTTAATACACACACCATTTCATAAATGAATGTAACCGGTTCTCTGTGGGCTGAGAATAAAGTCACTCACTCAAGTCAATTAGCTTTGACCACAGCAGGAAGTCTGTATCCAAAAATCCCTCCTACAATTCATTCCTTGGAACAGTAGAACTGTCAACTCCCAGCTTAGCTATGATGGAGGTAAAATCTTTTGGGGATGTGAGGGTCATTGAAGTACAGCCTTATTACAATGAAATCCAATGTCTAAAAATTGTTCTTATTTTGGGCTTTACCACAGTAAGAGCCAAGATTTTAAGCTCTACTAAACACAAAACAAACAAACAAACAAAAAGACTTTATATATTTGTGTTCATTTAAAAAATACTAGTAGTGATGTATTATTTTAAAATATACAGTTAATATGTTTGGAGTTATTTAAAATTTATATTGAGAAAAACATATGTATTTTCAGTATAACTGTAGAAAAGCATCTACATAAAACTGTTAAATTGATTGTTGTTTTATATCAAACAACTTTTACAATACTCATTTTTATTGTTATAATATTTTATAAATTTTAAAGAATATGACCCAAAAAGGTATTGTAGGTATTGAAGAGGGGGTCTCTGGAGGAGTTGGGGTACAAAACGTAAACAAGATTGTGATTTAATTCTATTTACTTAAAATATGTTTTTAAATGTTAACAAATTCAGATAAATTGAAATCATGTATCTTTTCTCATCATAATGCAATGAAACTTAAATCAATAAAAAAAAATTGCCAAAAAACTACCTGAATCTGCTATCAAGCAAATATACAAAGAAATTTTCATTTCTGCATAGCCCATATTTTTTTATTTATGTGTGGCATGACATTTGGGGGAATGATGGGACTTAGAATTCAACTAGAATTCATTTGGAATCTATGTAATTACGGATGTTATATTATCTCTCTCAGCCTTGCAATGTGCAAAGGCAATCTGGAGAGACCACAATAAAAGCCAGTGTTCTATAATGCTGTCATCCATATTTACTGAAATGATTATGTAAAGTATATATGACCTTTCATAGTACATGGCAGTTGTTCCTAGAACCAGTCACAAATTTGTACATATAGGCTTATGCTTATGCTAAACAAAGAATTCCAGAAAAATCTTCTTTCCCAAAAATTCCCTAGAAAATCTCAAAACAACCAAACAACCGCCACAACAACAATAACAAAAATACCTCTGGTAATTTTATGTACGAAAATCTACTCATATTCAGGCATTTCAGAGATCAACAGAATTATTTGTGGTAAACCTTTAAAGCCCAAGTTGAGTATATAGTAGCAGAAATGGTTACACCGCAAACAAAGTTAACTAAAGCTGTGATGGCCGTATTCCTGATATCATTTCCCCTTACACATTGCCAAAATGCCTGGCCTGGTGGCACTGAGAATCCAATTCTGACTTCGGTATTTTCCCTCAGTCCATCAGATGGGCCTCAAGACTGTTTAACTATTAAAGGTGCTATCATGGGTTAAAGCTGTCTCAGCGGTCACCAACCTCGATCCTCATTAAAAACAAGAAGCCAAAAATCAAAGCGAATAGGATTCTTTTTTGTTCCTTAAAGGAACAGTATAAATAAGCAAGCAGCAAAAAGTGCTACTCTGTCCCAGGATTCCAGGATCTTCCAGGGGAAACTCCCAGGAAAGGGTCAGGTGTCAACCCACAGATGAGGAAGGACTCCTACCAAGAGTCCTGAATGTGTACCCACAAAGGAGAAACCACGACGTAATGAGGATGGGGAAGACTAGAAATGACTGAGTCCAAGTAGAAAAAGTGACTAAGCAAATTCCCTTATAGAGGAGTCTCTTTAGAAGTACGATAGCCTCTACATAGGAGACCGGCAACCATGTGCAGTGGTACCTGGATTTGGAATACAGATGCACAATTGAGCAGAGCCCAAGGACTGACTTTTTGCAACTGTCTCCAGAAAGCTTTAATGTAGAGTGTGGATGAGATCTCTGTGGGGAAGAAAGATTCCACATGAAGCCTGCCAGGCAAATTCTGGTGGCTGCCATAGGCAGACCTGAAATATTACATGTAAGATTGGGACCTGGAGCCAGTCACCTACCTAGCAGCTATTAGATGTTGAATGAATGATACTGGCTAGAATAATAATTCCAGTTATTAATGACCGATAATGGCCATGGAGGAAGAGGAGGAAGGAGAATAATACACAGGAGTTAAATTTTAGGGACAAACTTTATCTTTTTTTCTCCAAACAATCCCGACTGGATTTTACTACAGCCAGTGTAGATATTTTAATTGGGTGAAAGAAAGCTGAGTTAGCACAAAGTGGAAATAAATTACAGAAAAGGCTGTCAATCAGTATTTTGATTTTTCCCATCTCATACAAACAGAACAAATGAAAATTAATCATTTAAATCTAAGTTGCCCTAAGGAAAGAACTACAGCCAGAATGTTGAGTCATTAGAGACATAATTTCCTTTCAGAAAAAAAAATATTAAAAGCTGCAACAAATTTATTTGCCATTATCAGCAAGATTTTAATCATTATCGGCATAATTTATGCTTACTCTGTAAACCAGAATGATAAATAATGATTACTTTGAAATGAATGAAATTTTTTCATGGTTTCATCACATTCTATAGATAGTATGAGATATTGAGACAGATATAAGTTAAAATTACAATTAGCTAAAAAATATTAAACATATTTGGTTCAAAGTACATAGTTAGCTTTCGAACAGTCCCCTAAATAGTGACACATTAGCATAACCCACTTTATGCCAAGGTATTCATACTAAAATTTCAAAGTCATGAGTGTGTGAATTTATATTTTACAATATAAAATTTATAAACTTTAACCAACTCAAGTAAAATATGCAAAGCGTCCCAAATGTAAAACCTGCTTCTAACTTTCTATATTAATATCTAGGCTCTCACACAAATAAAATCATCAAACTAAGGGGAATTAAATTCTAGAGGTAATGATTATGTCCTCACTTTTAGACATATAGATTAAAACACACAAATTTACCTTCCAGAGGGAGAGTAATAATTTTAAGTAATGAATAATGAAAGCATCGAAAATAGAAACATCTTAACTTCTTGAATGATATTTAAATTTTTTATTAGATATTTTTTTTATTTACATGCCATACAATATCACCTTTCCCAGGTTCCCCTCCAAAGAAAAATAAAATAAAATAAAATAATATGAAATAAACAAAAACAAAAACAAACCCCTGTTCCCTCCCTCCTCCCCTGCTCACCACTCCACCCTCTCCTACTGCCCTGGCATTCCCCTAAACTGGGGCATAGACCCTTCACAGGACCAAGGGCCTCTCCTCCCATTGGTGACCAACTAGACCATCCTCTACTATACATATGCTCCTGGAGCCATGAATCCCACCAGGTATACTCTTTGGTTGGTGGTTTAGTTCCTGGGAGCTCTGAGGGTACTGGTTACTTCATATTGTTGTTCATCCTAAGGGGCTGCAAACCCTTCAGCTCTTTGGGTCCTTTCTCTAGCTCCTT
>NW_022196895.1:46408636-46417677 GCF_008632895.1 Mastomys coucha | reverse complement strand
GAACTCAGAAATCCATCTGCCTCTGCCTCCCAAGTGCTGGGATTAAAGGCATGTGCCACCACCGCCCAGCAATATTAACTTTTCACATGAATTTTGTCCCTTTGACAGAACTCTGGTCCAAGATGACAACTTTCTTCCTGTAAACTATAATCTATTGTTTTTACTTTAATCTGCTTTCTTCTGGATGTTTAAGATTACATTTGTATGTGAAATATTTAGAGAGCAATGTTACACTTTGAGAAAACTATTTCTAGGTCTCAGGGTGATAAAGACAACTATATTAATGATATATTTTTGTTACTTTTACATTTTACTGCTTAAGATATTAATATTATAAGCCAGCTACTGAATGCATGCTCTTTATTACATTATACAATATTAATGGTAGATTTTGCTCCATATAGAATATCTAATTAAAACCAGACTGCATAATCATTGAGAAGTGTGATCATATAATCAGAATTAAATGTAGATTAAAAACACAAAGGTAGAAGCAAGAGAAATATACAAAGAAAATTCAGATTTTATATATTCAGATATCAGGCTTCCTAACAGTGAATTCAGTCAGATGACAAGTAATTCTTTCTGGTCCCCTAAGAATGGTTGACCAGACAAAACCTTTCCATGATATCCTTTCCAGTTTTGGTAAGCAACATTTCTAGGCATGAGTCTGGGCTGGGTCAGTAATTTGTGTCCAAACCCCATGTTCTCTGAAGTAATCTCCTCAACCTCAACATAGTCTCTTCATCAGTGTGAGACCATATTTATGACATAAATCATGAAATGAAAATATCAGTCTTAAAAACCAAATACATACTAATTTCATGTTTAAAATAAAATAGAATGCTGCTCGTTACCATGGAAGTAAAGGCTATTTGTGTTATCCCAAAATGTTGAAGAATAATTTGAGATTCAGGGTTCATTTTTGCCTAGGGGGTACGTGTGGAGTGTGTCCATGCTTGTACACATTTTCATGTGTGTGTGTGTGTGTGTGTGTGTGTGTGTGTGTGTGTGTGTGTGTGTGCATATGGAGGCCAAGGCTGACATTAAGTATCACCCTTGATGATGTTCCATCTTGTGTACTGAAACACGGTAGCTCAGCTGAAGGCACATCCCCATTCTGCTAGTCCAGCTAGTCATCTTGATGGTGTTCCATCTTGTGTACTGAGACACAGTAGCTCAGTTGAAGGCACATCCCCATTCTGCTAGTCCAGCTAGTCATCTTGCTTTGGGAATCTCTGTCTTCCCTTCCTTGATAGTAGGGTTACAAGCAGGCTCTCATGCTGATCCCGCTGTCCTGCACACACAGCTGTTCCACGTCTTCTGAGGACCCAGACTCCAGTTCTCACATTTGCACATCACCCTTTCAGTCATCTACCCAATCTAGATCCAAAACTTGTTAATGTCTAGATAAAAGTTGTCTTATTACACATCATAGTATGTCACATTAGACCTTAATCTGTGTCTAGCCAAAGTTCCAACCTTTCTGAGGACTCTGTTACTACATGAATTAACATCTGGGAATGATCTAACAGTACAGCCCTAAGAAAGCAAAGTCTCCATGTGGCACCGTTAAAGCCTTTTGTTTTATACTTGCCCTCAAAAGTGTGATTTTTCACCTACATCCTTCCACTGTTCATCTCCAGAGTTTCTCTAACTCCTAAAATATACACCCACTTCTGCAGTTCTTATGCCTTTCCTCAAAACCATGTATTTAACCCTCAGATTCCTCTAAACATGCCATAGTCTCTCTGCTTCAAACAGGTAAAAGTTTTAACCAGTGGTACTTTGTCTGCAAATTCCCTCATCCACTGCTGTTTTCCATACTGCCCGTGGTCTTCAGAAGCCATTATAAAGGCTGCTAAGTTTTGACTCCTTATTACAAAACTCATATGTCATACATATGTGGGTTTTTCTAGAAAGCAGACTCAAAGATGGAGTAACGAACAGACTCTTAGGATCATAACCTACACTAGGGCAGTGGAATCACAATTGTGCAAAGTGAAATTTAAGTTGATATGGAATTACTTTAGAGGTGCTATTAATCCTATGTGTAATCTAACAGTGGTGAAACCATTCCCAATTTAGCTCAGTGTTTAGAACTTTGGATCCCCTTGTCTTTGAGATGACCACAGAAAAAGGTCTAAGTCTGTATCAGGTGGCTTCCTTTGACCTGGGATATACACTGTAGGTAATAGTTATTTTTGAATTACCAGCAGCAAATGCACACTGCAATTAGGAGAAATGAGTACCCAACTTCCTAGATGGAATTCTGAGAGCAGCGGACCATAGAATCTACCAGAAAGTCTCTCACTCAGAATGCCACTACCCTCTAAAATGGTTCTCATCCTATGGAGATAATTTTTGATTTACAATGGGCTTATATTCTGGTAAAACTATCTTTCTGAATGCATTTTAAGTCAGAAATATTTAAGGTGGACCTATGGTGGTAAGCACCAATAATCCCAGTACTCCAGAGGGTAAGACAGATGTTTCAAAAATTCAAAGCCACCCTGAGCAACATACTAAGACTCTGTATTATATGATACCAAAAATCATAGTTAAGCAACTTAGTATACTTAGAGGAATGTCTATCTTGAATTCTGTATGACGGACAGAACTATGGTTCTGTTTCCAGGGAATGTCAATGAGTATGAGCCTGGGGAAATACTTAAAACACAAAACTCAAATTTTGAAGTCTATCTGTTATTGCCAAGTGCAAATTGCTTTTGTACCAGGTTAAAGTCAGCAAGTCATAAGTCACACTATTCTAAGTCAAGGGTCATGTGCACAGCTAACATGATATGTATCCAGCTGTCTTTGAGCCACTGTTTTTCTTTTATTTGATTTGTATTGGGAATCATTGGTATGTTTCTGTCTCTAGGTTGTATTGGTTTTTTAACTTTACCTGACACTTGCTAAGTACTGAGCAATACATTATTATATAGAATCACAGCTAGCACTCCTAGAAATACATCAGAATTCCAAACAGCGTAGGCAAAGTTGCATCGTGGGCCCTGGTGAATTGTTGTACAGCACACACATTTTACCCACTGAGCAGTCTCACTGTTGTGTCTTTTATATACTTAATGCTACTCAATAGATGAGGGGTTGCATGCGAAGAATATGTTGCACACTGTGTGACAGAATGCCTGGAAATTACAGAGATGAAAAGAAAGTTTCAGTGTTGTTGATAATTAGTTGAATGTGTTTCCTGGAGTCCTGTCTTTGCTTATACAAAGAGAAAATTGCTCCATTCAGCAGACAGGTTCAAATCAATATTATACATGAGCTAAGATTAAAATTAACCATTGTTTATTTTATCCTCTTAAATCTAGTTGCTAATCACATTATTTTTCCAAGACCTCTTACCCAAGAGTATGCATATGTATGTGTATATCTATATCTATGTTAAAGCCAACAGTCCTTACAGCCTGGCTCTAAACGTTCTATGTATCATTATTGTCACTACTATGTCCATCTCCTAGGTTACAGAATAACCACGTGAATCACTTAACAGGTAGACACTGATTGGCTCCTTCATATATGTGGGAACTTGTTTACAAATGTTTAGAAATAAGAAAGTCAGTCACTGACATTTAGCACAAAAACCAGAAAACTAAAGCATACCCCACTTTAATAAACAGTGTTTTTAGGGATTGGAAAAATGGCTCGGCATTCAAGAGCACCATTTTTTTTTCTGAAAGATGCAGGTTCAATTCCCAGGACCCATGTATTAGCTAATAACCACCTGTAACGTTAGTTCAAAGAAATCAGACTCCCTCTTCTGGCCTCCTCAGACAAGGATGTATACATGGTACACAGACATGCATGGATGTGAAACAACTATTCATATGCAATAACATTAAAAATTAAATAAATCTTTTTGATCACTGATTCAGATACACAGATTTTCAGAAGGAGCTTTGGATTGAGGAACATGGTAATTTTTGCAGTAACCACAAAATATCTTGGAAGGATATTAATCAAACATATTGGATACTTATAAAAATGCATATATGTTGGAAACTATAGTATAGTCTTAAGGATCGAAAATATACATTAAAAATTAAACATTTGCACTGAATTAGTCATATGCAGCATTTGAAACAATGCTCAGAAATTTTACAATTTCCAGAGATGTAGCCTGATGGTAAACAGTAAACGAGTCCTGGTCTAAAATGAAGATGGCCACCTGCAGATTTGGTTTGAATGATTGCCACTTTATAAAATGGAAGCAAAGCAAAAAGTAAATAACAATAAGGCGTTGCCAAAGGGATTTGAGCCATTGTAAGCTAATGGTACAGCAACTCCGTGGCAGAGCTCAGGTTCTATGCTGAAGTCCAGGAACCTAATGAACTACAGTAAGTAGAGCATAACACTGAAGCTCCAGACCAGAGCACTGTTATTGAACTTGGCATTAAATAAACTCCATCTCATTCAAGTGGGAACTATGGGTTATCTGAGAACAGTAGTGAGACATAATTTCCTATTTATTCTACTTTGTTCCTAATCCATGCCCAATGCTTGAGTATTAATTAAAAAGTAAAGTATAAAGATTGTAGTAATGAGTTCGGGGCTAGCACAAGGTCAGACTTATAGCCACTGGTGTGCACTATGGAGGTATCCATGGTAATCTCACCATAGTTTTGAGATCATTATGCTCTGCTGATTTTCAAGTACTAATCAATTTGGCTTGCAAATTTCAGTGACAACATAGAAAAACCACATGTCACCTGCTTTGTACCAAAAATGTATATTCTCTTAATATCACTATTGTAAATAACCATCATTTAGAAAATTACTTTTTCTCAAACGTTAACTTTAAAAAATATTATAACCTTGGCTTAATTTTCTCATTTTACTCTAAATTTGAGCATTTCATACATGTACACAATGAAATATGACCACATCTACCAATGTATTCCCCTTCAACATCCTTATGTTCCTCCAAAACTACTCCCCCAAATTTATATATTTTTCTTTTTGAAAACTCACTAAATCCTATTAGTTCTGATCACTGTGCATGGGTGAGTAACCACATACTAGGGCATAGGAAATCTACCAGTGGTCTCTATGAAATGATTCTCCACCCCCAGCAACTATTCATTGTCAATATCTACTCAATACATGTGGGACCTGGAGATCTCCTAACCATTAATGCCAGAACTTCGGCTGGCTTGATTTCCCATAGGTTTTCTTAAAGGTAACCACAGCTGCTGTGAATCCATGGTTACAATAGCCTTGTCACATCCATAAGGCAGCATTTCACAGCAATCCTCCCATCCTTTTCCTGCTGCATCCCTTTCTGCAGTGATCCCCGAGCCTTGGTGAAAGTGGAGCCAATATTGACTCCCATTGTCCTATTGAGGGATGGGCACTCATAAACCAAAATTCTGATGATACTTTGCATCTAATTTTGTCCTACTATGAAATATGAAATTCCATCGTAGACACTTAAGAAGGGCCTAGAAAGGTTAGCTCAGGGGAGAAGTTCAAAGAACAGGAAAGGATCCAGAAATGGAAGACAATGCCAAGAGGGGTAAGGCAGTGTGAAGTCAGGTGGAATGGAATATAGAGGTAATCTCTATATGGGTTTGCAGGTGTGTGGTTTATTAGCTGCATAGAGCAAGTGTGAACATGTGCTGTATATATATAGTCATCTTGCTTTTCCTGGGAAGTGCTGACCCAGATCTTTTGTGGGGGTCTAAGTCAATGATAACTAGTGAGTGTAAATTAACAGAGTTGTAAAAAGTACATCTGGGAAAAGAGCTCAGTTAAAATTGTGATGATGATGGTGGTGGTGGTGGAGGAGGAGGTGGAGGTGGTGATGATGATGATATTTAGGTAAATATTTACAAAAATATTTATGCAAAAAATATTCATTTTGCAACATGCATTTGAATCCTCTGTGATAATTGTTAAAAGAAGAAAAGACAGAGCATGTAGGTGGGTTGTTACAAAGTTTCTAATTCTCTTCCTAAACACAATCTGTCTTGCTTGTTTTATTCTTTCTCTGGACCACACTTACAGACATCAAAGAAAGAATAGAACAATGACCTAGAATATATATTCTCAACAAATAACATGATGCTCAAGGACCTATTGGTGGAACAGAACCAAAATATATCACAACCAACCAAATATCCATTTTATTCCAAGTTTTATGTTGGGTAAATGACTCTGGTACTGCGCCAGATGTGGTAGCAATGGAGGCCATTGTGTCACTTCAGAAAATACATGTTGGCTAGTAGTATTGCTCTGTCAGGTGGCAGCCTTTATTGTCATTTGCCATAGCCAAGACTTCACATGTCCCCTGGGGCTGTTTAGATGGCAGATGCTTTTAACATGATGCCCTGGGTGTGGAGATTCATTTCCACACCAAGTTGGGATTACAAAATCCACTCAGCAAATGAGCACCAACTGGACCAGCTGTCCCTCTATAACACATTGAGGTTCTTCAGCTTGTCTGAAACCTTGTCCAATTTATCTGCACAGGTGCTGCAGGTAGAAAGCTATTAAATTCTCATTTATCTTGGCATTTCACTAGAGGCATTCAAGCCTTCCAGAACTAGAAAGGGGTGGACTCATATGTTAGAAGTCTAGTCCTCTGGAGAGAAGGAAGAGCAAGCAAGCAATGACCCTGTTTGCTTGTAATGGCTCTTTGGTTTCTGAACTCATTTGGTCTCTGCCTTTCCAAATGCTGCTGTCCTGAGTACAGTAATTGATAACCACCTTTTCAAACATCTTTATGTCATAATAACAAACACTTGTCTCTCTGATGAGCTACTGACCTTCGTCACTAAGCTTGTCTTCAACCTGCCAGTTGGTTCCGCTCACACTTCAAAGCTCATGTGAAGTTATAACTTTGTAGTGGCATGTTAAAAAAAAACCCTTTAAAGGTGGGCCAAAAGGCTGAACGAATGTATCAATGGGGTATTTTTTTTTTATCCAACCATAACTGGAAGATATTTAAATAGGATAAATTTTGTCCTACTTTGAAGCAGGTCACATCTCAAATGAATAGGAAAGGAACAGTGGTAATCTCTAATCCCATGCATTGGAGAATGCAGCAAGATCACTTCAACTTCCTTCTAATGATTTCTCATTTTCTTTAAGTCTGAAAATAAGTCCCATTTTCTTTAGTCATCAGATTCTGTGAGTCTGAATGTGTCTGTCACGAGTCCAAGATAAATACAATGGAGCCCACTGTATGATGGATTTGGGGCCCATACAGTACATACTTTATGAGATGGGATAATTTAATAGAGGCAATAAATTAAGTGTAATTTGTATCTCAATGGTAGAAAGGGCATTATATCAGTAGCCATATATTTTAGGAAACCTATGAAGTCAGTTCACTGTGCTTTGATACTCTTCTTTCTCATTTTCTTCCCTTCCCTTAGAGCACACAAAGGAAACCAAGTGAAGGTTTGTAGATCTTCCCAAAGTCCTTTTACTGGAGTAATATATTTATAATGTGTTCAGTCTTGTACTAAAGATTCAACACAGTGTGAACTTAACTCCCAACAATTAGGAGAGGTGCTGTGCCAAAGGCAGAATGGCCCACTGCCCCACAGAGAGGTAAGCATTGGGATTGACTTAAAGTCAGGAAACTGAGCTCAGGGAAGTAAAGAAATTTCACACAAGTTCCGGTAGCACTGTGTAGTCCAATCCAGAAAGCATCATCCCATAGTGTTCGTCTGCAGCAATTCTGAACCATGTTGTTGTTTTCTCTTTTAAAGTTATTCCAACCAAGGTTTGAAGAAATCTTAGACTTGAATCTGGAAACACATCTAAGTTAACAATATAGAAACAATACAGAAAAGAGTGAACATTCTTAGGAAAGAGATAGTTGCTTTTCCCATAGTTTTGTACCTTTTTTTTTTTAATAAAGTCTGAGTTGGTTATTTTTAATAAGAAAAGATCCTTGAGACCTAATGCTGGAAAACATTTGCAAAGTTACTTTATGAGAATTGCTTCTGATATTCCTAGGAGACAAAATCTCACAGCAAACTCATACTGCCTTTCGAAATGATCCCTGAGCTTTGGGTACAGACGTTGGGTTTCATTCCTGTTCATATGACTTTCATATGAACTTTCCTATGAGCACCACAACTATGTATTTTGATTGGTTATGGTTTTCTGCAATGGTCTCCATCTACCGCAAAGAGTTTTCTAGAAGAGGGGTAAGGAATACATTTGTCAGTGGGTATAAGGACAAATATTCAGAATATAGTTAGAGACTACACTTGCTTAGTAAAGGGACTGTTATAGATGCTCTTCCAAGATCTCTGGCTTCACTAGCCCTGAGGCATTGGCTATGTTTCTACTTCCAGGAATGATTTCCCTCCTGTTGAGTGGTGGGTCTTAAGTCCAATGAGAGCTACCACCAAAGTATGCATGCCACTGCATCAGTCTTCAGGTTACTGTGATCATGGCTGTGATTCACAGATGTTTCATAGCTTGGTAGGACCATTAGTGCCATCCCTCCTTTGGAAGCTTTCATGGAGCTTTCTGGTACAAGGAAGGAGAGTCTCAGGTCAGTTCCAGCTCAGGAGCTAAGCCCTGTGTCTGAAGTGACTGGTTTCTTCAGCAGTATGGACTTACCTCTGTGAGTCAAGCAAGGACAGTAGCAATAGCCTATAATATTTGGGAGTCTCTTGGACAACCCTGACTAACGACTCAAAAGAACACTTCTCAGAAAGGTAGGCAGACCCAACAGAACCTCGTGGTGGACCTGGAGTAACTGCACTAGAGGGTAAAAATTCTGGAAAGGAAAAGTGCATTATCTCATTAAGGGCTAATTATCACTCATAGTTTTTTGACATGGCTTAAGGTGGATGTAGCTTCCTGAAAAGAGTCCTCTAGCCATGTAATTGCTCCAACTGGATTTAGTTTAAAGAGAGGAGATAGAGAAATATTCCATTTTTGTTGTTTTGGTCAAGGAGGCTACAACTTTCCTTTAACGGACTGTCAATGCTACTGTAACAAAGTTACTGAGGAACAAGAGGGGTTTTTTCATATACATATATATATAT
>NW_022196895.1:46370153-46408626 GCF_008632895.1 Mastomys coucha | reverse complement strand
ATATATATATATATATATGTCTCGTTACTATTGCTTGAATCCTTCCTATTGATTAATTCATGTCCTTTTTCAACATTACTGCTAAGAATGTCAAATCTACAATTGGATCGAACCACTAGATTCTAATGTTCTCTTTCCCCTGTGAGGACAACAAGAAAAAAATAATAATTAGTATCATTGATCCCATTTATGCATACCTTGTATGGGATTCCCAGGAGTTTTGTTGAATATTTTCTCCTATTTTCTGCTTATACTTATCCACAAGTCTCACTGGGAAAGACTGCAAAGATTTGGGGGGATATAAAAGGAACAATTTATTTGGTTTGGCTTAAGCAATATTCACAAGCTCAATTTGGGAATATGTATGCAGAATTTTCTGGAAACTTCAAATTGCTACCAGAGTTGTTAGAGTCAGACCCTAAGTGTCAGGAGCACTAACATTTTAGGCTCAACCATAAGTATTCAACAGACCAACTAAAGGAATAGTAAAAGAGAAGAAAAGACATTCAGTCGTGCAAACAGTTCTTATGAACTACCTGAATGTCTCAAACCTTCACTATTACTTGTATCTAGTTTATGATACCTGCTTCAGACAGACAAGTTTTACCACGAAGTATCAGAAACACAGTAGAGAGTGGTGCAACACTCATGGTGAGGATGGATATGTTCTCAAAAAACATTTGTGCCCTTCCCTCGTCTACCTGACTATACTGAATCAAATGATTCCCAAGAATTAGAATTTCCTCAGGAGTCTTGTGTTGTGGGGCAAGCAGGGAGCTAAAACCTAGTGCCAGCCCAAAAAAAAAGGAACTGCCTCTTGGAAAGAGATTTCACATCGTTCTGATAACTTATCAAACCACCTTGTTGGGGAAACTAGAGCAGAGATGATGATGATGATGATGGTCAGAGCCACACTTTGACCCGTGGACCACACCTTGAACATTCCTCCTGGTAGTCTGGAGACTCCATTTTCACAAATCACACCAGTTAATTTTTACCACCTTTTATGAAAAGGACTTCACCTTCCTGTCTTCCCTGTCTCTCTTCAGGTCAGGTCCCTGTGATTAGCCCTCCCATAGCAAGTACACTCAAAATGTTGTCACAGTGATGGGCCACAAAATTCCAATGTCTACCAATCTGTGAATGAATGGCAAGGAGAAAGTATGTTAAGTTCATCTGGCTGCATCTCATGCGACTCACTTGACACATGGGTCAGTAGGAGTTAATGATCTTTATACCTTAGTCTTTAAAAGATATCTTTAAAAGTTCTGGCAAAATATGTATACCAAGACATTCAACCTTTTAAAAAAAAAAGAAGGAGTACAGTTTGGTGGCATTAAGAATATTCACACTAAAGTGCAAATATCGCAACCACCCATTTCCAGACACTTTTCATTTATTAAACTAAAGGACCAATGAACAATGACTCCTCATTTTTCCAGGCCACAGCCTATAACAGCCCCACCCACTTTGGCTGTTACTCATCTTTTCTGTTTCTCAGGCAACTGGAATCAGACAGTATTTGTCTTTATATGGCTAGAGCTTTTTTCCACTTTGCAAAGTGTTTTCGAGGTTCATCCGTATTGCAGCATACATCAGAGTAACAGAGAAATAATATTCCACTCATGTATTTCCCTCATTTTCTTTATCCATTCATTCGTTGATGGTACTTGTATCACACTACACTGTTGTGAATAGCAAGATTATAGATATGTACATACAAATGTTCATTTGAGATCTGCTGTCTATTCTTTAGGATAAACTCACAGGGGCTGCTGAATTGTAAAATAATTCTATTTTTAAGTTTTTGGGAGAAGCCTAAGTGATGTTTTATACAGTGGCTGAACTATTTTACACTCCTACAAAATACACACACACACACACACACACACACACACACACACCATTTCCTAAATCTCTGCCTCTTGCAACAACCATTTTCTGCATCTTAAATGATAGTCGTCTAGTATTTGTAAAATGGCATCTCAATGTGGATTTTCTGTTTCTCTGATGGTCAGTTAAGTTGAGCATCTTTGCATGTGTTTATTGACCATTTATACATCTTCTCCAGAGCAATGCTGATTTTAGTATGGTGCTCATATTTTAATTGTTTTTCTTACTGTTTACAGTTATGATCTTTTATTATTCTATGATGTTAACTTTTATCCTATGTAAATGTTGAAAACATTTCCCCCTTCTCATGGACTACCTGGTCACTCCATTAATTATATGATTTTATATATGCTATAGTTTTAATTTTTGATACAGTCATTTGAACCTATTCTTTTACCTCCTGGGTAGCCTTTATTTTTTTATATTGTTTATTCACTGTGTTTTCTTTTACCAGTACTTCTTTCAATTTAATTCACTCAACTGAGCTTTTTTTCTTATTCACTTTACATCCTGCTCACTATTCCCCTCTTGGTCATCTCCTCCCACAATCCCTCCCCATACCCCTACCCCCTTCTTCTCTGAGTGGGTAGGGACCCCCTCCTGGGTATCCCCTCCACCCTAGCACTTCAAGTCTCCACAAGAATAGGCGAATCCTCTCCCACTGTGGTGAGACAAGGCAGCCCAGCTCAAAGAACACATCCCACATACAGGCTATAGCTTTTGGGATAGCCCCCATTCCTGTTGCTAGGGACCCACAAGAAGACCAAGCTGAGCATCTCCTACATATGTCCTCTCCATGATTTGTGATGATGGGATAACTTTGGTTGCCCGACTTGTCACTCTGTTTCATGATATACAGCTTTATTAACCTCATTGCTGTGTGCTTCTCACTCCCAGACTCTGATGCATAGCCTGGAGTGAGGCTACACATGGAGAGCCAGTGAGCAGGTGGTAGGACTGAGGAATTGAGCATGTCATGCTGGCTTCTGTTTACCTGATTATCTTATCTGGAGGTCTGTTATAAACAGTAACATCCTATGGTTTGCTCAATAGCCATGGGATACTACCTTCTTTCATATCTATTTATTCACTCTTTCCTGGTGGTTATATTTTCTATCTGTGTAGGCTATTTTATCTCTACTGGTATCATCTAAAAACTAACCATCATTTATCTACCCCAATCTAGGGCAAGTGGGATGTTCAGTGGAACAGTAAAGAACTGTGGCTGCTGTTTGGGTCAGGGTTGATGTTTTTGCCTTCCCACCTTCGGTTCTTTAAACTTTTTCTTTGAATGAAGAAAGAGGCTTTGTGGCAGGTATTTAGGACAGAAAAAGCCCATACTGCTGGCATGAGATTTGAAAGTGTGTGCTGGGGAGTGATTGTGGCTATGGAATCTAAGCAGGGGAATGTGAAAAGCAGGGACATGAAGCCAGCCAGAAACAGTAGGAAAGTGACAGGCCTCATTAACTGTAGGGACCAGCAGGGTTTAGTAAGTAGAACAACAAGATGGTTCTCAGGCAAATGGCTGCTTGGAAAAGTGACTTTGGGGTTCACTGTAAATGGTAATGGCAAGGTCAAGAGATGAGTAAAAGAATCTTGTTCTTGCCCTCCTTGTGAAAATTTTGCCCAGTAAGTGTAATTATTTTTGACTGATAGCAGAAAGCACTAGTCTCATAAACCTAACTGAAAAATATTTCCTTAATCTACTAAAGATCCAGATTATGTGTCTTGGAAGAACCTCTGAGGCCACTTGAATCTGATATTTTTTTACTAATGGAGTATGTGGGTCAGAGGAAAAGATTTAGAATAGGCTCTTCAATTTCTTTAATTACTATATGATTATTTTCAGTTTAGAAATATATACTCTAAGACTATTTCAATATTCTAAATTAGTTACATAAACTTGCAGGTCTTTTTCTGGTTATTTGTTAAATTCCCAGCTATAATTAGTTTCCTTTTCCTCTATAGTGTGAGTGTGTATGTGTGTGTGTATGTGTGTGTGTGTGTGGCACCCCCATGTAAAGTCAGAAGACAGCTTAGCAGAGTTAGTTCTCTCCTCCTCTCCTATCCTTCCCAGAGATCAAACTCAGGCTGTCTGGCTCCTGAGCCCAGTGCCATCTTGAAAGCCTGGATCTCTCTACTTTATACTTGATACATTTTTCCAGACTTTCTCTATTTCTCTAAGCTCTTCAATAAAGCAACTTTGTTATGGTGACTTTTGTTGTCTTTGTTTGTTTGTTTGCTTATTTCACAATTACTTCCTTGAATTTCAATAATTTATTTACTTCAAATTTCCTTACATTTATTTTCATGTGCCCCCTCTACTTCGCTTTTTGAAGAGCTCTGAGGTAAATCCAGCTGGCCTTTGTGAGATTTTGAGCACAAAACATCAGACTCCAGGGAGTTGCTTAGATCCCAGACCTGTAAGAGTATGTAAAAGAAAAGAAAAGCACATGAAGTGTTCTTGGACCCTGATCTTAAAGTCTGATGAGAGTAAGTGGAACATACCCACACAGACAATTTTTATATATTTTGAATTATTAAATTATTTTATCTTGACATATATTACTTTTTGAGTCAGTTATATCACAGAAGCATGTTTAGTTATTTTTATTTTTTTAAAGATTTATTTATTTATTAATTATATGCAAGCACACTGTAGCTGTCTTCAGACATTCCAGAAGAGGTCATTAGGTCTCATTACGGATGGTTGTGAGCCACCATGTGGTTGCTGGGATTTGAACTTAAGACCTTCGGAAGAGCAGTCAGTGCTCTTAACCGCTGAGCCATCTCTCCAGCCCAGTTATTTTTATTTTTAATTTATTATCAGAAGTTATTAGAATTACCTGGCTTGAAAACAGCTCAGATGTTGCTGTTGGAAGATTTTCTGTTTCCAATTAACTATCATTAACGCCTTTCACAGGAGCTTGCCTCAGCCAATTACATTCTGACCTATATGTTGACATTTTGTTGGCCTAGTGTAAGTCACATCTTTATGGTACCAAAAATGGCTGTCAAGTGTGTTTGTTACAATGGGGCTGCCTGCCAAGACAGCTGAGTATAAAAACAGAGCAAAATAAAAACTAGAACCTGGACCTTCTCCAACTTCCGTGTTCTTTCAATCTCAAGACTATCCTAGTTCTCCAGGATTATCCTCATCTCTCTCCTTCTCTTCCTATGTCCACCCCATAGTCTGAATCTCTCATCGAAGTCCTGTACAGTGGAACACTACTTTATAAATGGACTCCTGGAGCCTTCCCACCTTGTATTCACTCAGTGTTACTTGAGTTAGGATTTTATTGCTGTATGAGACACCATGACCAAGGCAAATATTATAAAGGAAAACATTTAATTGGGGCTGGGTACAGGTTCAGAGGTTCAGCCCAAATCACAGCAGCAGGCAGGCAGATAGATATATATCTTGATCCAAAGACAGGAAGGACTCTGGATGTGCTTTACACTGGCCTTAGCCTGAGCATTTAAAACCTCAAAGCCCCAACTCCAAAGTGACACACTTCCTCTATAAGGCCACACCTCTTACAGACACACCTCCAAATAGTTTCACTCACCATGGGCCAAGCATCCAAACACATGAGTCTATGGGGGCAAAACTTGATCAAATCGCCACACATAGACATTCCTGTTCTATTCCTTCTCTTCCTCTCTTCTTCACTTCCTCTCTTTCTTCATTGTTTCCTTCCCCTTAAGAGGAAGCTTAAAGTGGTACTGAGTTCACGTCTTCATATAAGGTTAGAAAAGTTACTTGTTATCCTTGTATAGAGGATATCGTAAAAGTAAATTTAACAAGATTTACTACTTCGTTTGAGCGACAAACTGAAGACTAAATAATTATTGTGTTGAGCCATGGTGAAGTATAAGTAATGTCCTGGCTTCTCAGACTCTCTCTCCATAGGTCTACCTGTATTGACTCACTACATATTGACTCCTCTGTAGAGAGCAATGTTGAATGCTTCTAGCTCACTTAAATCACTTCAACAACAAGGCCTCCATCTTTTAGTCCTATTTTGCATTATTGAAATATTCCTTAATCATAATTTCTCTTAAACACCATATTCTCCAGGTCTGTGATATATTCTTATAACAAAATTAAATGTGAGGTTAACTGGAAGATGGAAGTTTGTGACTAAAAAGAGATGGCATTGCAAAGTTTGTAAAATAGTTTTATTTAGTGTGATTACATATAGATGAGTATTACCTTAGAATATGGTGCTAAAAAGTTATAATGTACACAAAGAGAAATTATTTCATTTTAAATTCAGAAAATTATTGAATTCAGAACATTGTAACAGCTATTACAAGTAATCCCTTAGTCATCCTTGTAAAGATCAAAGTTTTGTAACAGAAAGTAGAAGTCATGTTCATGATATTAATCTGTACTTATCCCTGGGGTGATTCTATGGATTGCAGGTATCAATCAATTTGATAATGCTCCATTTTACAGAGTTCTTACTGACTGTGGCATAGTGAATTCTTGTACACTTTATAAGCATGTTTTGTTTCAGGTATGGAGTGTTGTAAAAATGAGTGTTTTCCTCAAGAGCTCATAATTATATCCAATAACTCACTTTCAGGTTTCAAGGACTTCATTTGCACAATATTTGCCTTTTTGTGTGTATTTCACAATTTTAAAGCTTAAATCTCTGCCTGTGTGTTATATTTTTAATATGACTATGTACTATATAGTCATATGGATTGTTTCATGCAACAAAGAGTATTTTATTAGCAGCAACAATAAATAATTTGAATCTTCATCCACCCATATGTGTTTGGCTTTTCCTTCTCTGTCTCTTCTAAAACTTGACTGCTTTTTAAATCTATATAACAAGCCAAAGGGTTGAGAACACAAGCATCTTAGCTATCGTTTTCCTTCAGCTCTGCCTTGTCCACATTATGCTCTTTCTCACATCTGATAATTACTTGATTTGTTCACTGCTGTGCTTTCTTCACACTGTCTTCACTTTCTTTTGCTTTTGCTTTTTAATATGTGTCATTAACACACAGAGGTATACTTATGATCCTGAGAAACAATGTTCATCTATTTACCTTGCCCCTGGTTGTTTCTCTCCTGACAGCATTCAGGGCACAATTTGGTCTAGCACTATTATCCATCCTCTCTGCACAGCTCTGTGACATGCTGACAAAGTCTTCCTCTAGAATCTGGCTGTGGTACATCCTGTTTGCTGTATTTGGAAAGGCATGATAAACAGGCAAATGCTGCCTTGGTGTGTCATCTATGTGAGATCACTGGTGGTCTGAAGGAATTCCATTCTGTCATTTTATGCCCTTGGAGCAACAAATATCCAGGCATAATTTTATTCTTACCTGAGATCTTATCAGAAATGCAAAGTGTCAGACTTCATCCCAGACTCACAGAATTTTAATAAGATCTCCCAGAAAATTTGTATGCACATTAAAGTATAAGAAGAGCTGGATTAAATCTCTTAGGACTAGCAACTCTGGCACCCTGTAAAATCATTCTGACTTTAGATTTTTACTATTATTATTTTTTTTTGTAATATTGCATATAAGTCCTCCTGATGTGACTAAGGGGTGGGGTGTTGAAGAAAGGTGGTGTAGATGAGAGGGACTAAGTTTAAATGAATATGCATTAGGACAACTTATCTCCACACAGTAGGTCTGGCACCTCTGAGGTGACTTCAAGCTCTATTTAGAATGTTCCTTTAAGTGACAGAATTCTGCAATTAAGAAAAAAAAGTTATGGAAGTGTTATTCTCACTCTTAGCTGCCTTCCAGAAACACAGAATGAGTCTAAGTGACACATAATTGGATAGCTATCAAAGCCTGCAGCCGGGAAGCTTTCATCACGCCTGAAAGTTCCCTGCCAGACACTGTAGATCTTTTCCCACCAGTGGGGATGAGTCACACCTGGTAAGTAGGTATCCTCTAAGCTGGTTGCCTGCTGGGCACATTGCTGACATCTTTGCTTGACAACATTGCTAGATAACATGGTTTTTGACCCCAGAAGCCAGCTGCTCTCTTAGACCTCCTGCTTAGCTTTGGTACCAATCACTTCTTTAGTCTGATGGCTATTAAGCTCTTACCATATTGAATTGGGTAAATATTTACTATTTGAATTCTAGTAAATTGAACTTCCCAAAACTACATAGCTATAGTCTCTAAGCTAGAGAGTTTCTACCAAGCAGCCATTCTTATCTTTAGTTTTGTCCTCATGTAAAACTCTTCTTTTTGTCCCCAGAAATACTCATGATTAATTCATAGGAGAAACCCTTTTAAATCCTTTTAGGTCTGTTCTGTGGAATAGTGAGATAAAATATGAGAAATGACCTCACAAAATGCTTTCTATATGAAAACTTGAAAGCAGTTGAGCTTGTGAAACTGATTTAACAGGTTTGGGCAGGGGTAGATATGATCAAATGAAAGATTCTAAGATAGATTCTGGGTGACTTTGGTGATGATCAATGAGGAAATATCATGTCAACATGAAGAGACACATAAGTCCATGTCTCTCTAAGCAAGTAGTGAGCATTTGTTTAGACCTGTAACTATCAAAAAAAGTAAAGAGTCACTTAAAGGAAACAAGAAGCATGATAAATTTAGATGCTTGGCCAAGAGTGTTCTCTTCAAGTGATGTTTAAAATGCCTGCTCTGAAGAACTCATTGTAATTTCATTACAATTATAAAGTACTGTACAAATCAAGTGATAAAGATGGACAATGCAATGTTTCATGATGTTTAATGGGAGAATCTATTTTTAAGTTAACTAAACCCAAAAGAAACATAAGGTTAAAATTGTAAACAAATCATATGCTTATCCCTGAGACAGATTGGTATATACTTTGAGAATAGTACTTCCCAAGATATAGGATATGAATACTTTTTACATTAAGCAAATCTATATACCATTTATTCCTAATACTAGAGAATCCTATGAGCCATAAAAGTTTTACTTTTTCTTTCTTTAGTTATTCATTTAGCTATTCATTTAATAAACAAAAATTTTAATTGTTTGGATGGTATGATACTTCAGTATGAGATGTGTATACATTATTTTTTATTAATTGACTATTATCCATAAACCAGAATAGGCAACTGATCACAATGAGAAAAGAAAAACCACAAATGCTAGACATGTCAATGTACCAACCACTTTTTAAAGATTCTTCCTTAGAAGATATTAAATTGCAGATTAAATACAATGTCTGAAAATGTTTCTTAAAAAATGTTTCTTTTAAAATGCATATATAACTTATATGATGCTAAAATAAATCTTTTTTCATGTTTTATTGTTTATTTTATTTATTTACATTTCAAATGTTATCCCCCTTCCCAGTTTCCCCTCCTCTCCCCCGATCCCTTTCCCCTCCTCCCTGCCTCTATGAGAGTACTCCCCTACCTACTACCCATTCACTCCTGCCTCAGCACCCTAGCACTCCCCTACCCTGGGTCATTGAGCCTCCATAGGACCAAGGGGCTCCCCTCCCAGCTGGAGCCATGGGTCCTCCCATGTGTACTCTTTGATTGGTGGTTTAGTCCCTAGGAGCTTTGGGAGGTCTGGTTGATTGATACTGTTGTTCTTCCTGTGGGGTTGCAAACCCCTTTCAGTTCCTGCAGTCCTTGCCCTAACTTCTCCATTGGTCCCCATGCTCAGTCCAATATGTTTGGCTGCATACATCTGCATCTGTATTGGTCAGGCTCTAGAAGAGCCTCTTAGGGGACAGCTATACCAGACTCATCTCAGTAAGTACTTCTTGGCATCAGCAATAGTGTCTGGATTTGGAGTCTGCAGGTGGGATAGATCCCTAGGTGAGGTAGTCTCTTGATGGCCTTTCCTTCAGTTTCTAGTCTACTCTTTGTCCCTGCATTTCCTTTTGACAGGAAGAATTCTGGATTAATATTTTTGAGGTGTGCAGGTGGCCCCATCCCTCAGCCAGGGCAGTGCTTATCCACTGTGTATGGTCTCTACAGGTTCTCTCTCTCCTTTGTTGCATATTTGGCTATTGTCTTCCCTGTTGGGTGCTGGGAATCTCTTGGGTCCATGGGAGTTTCTAGTAGCTAGCCCTAGTTCCTCCTCCCCCATTTTTACACACTTACTTTCAAATTCCAGTCTCCTTTGATATCTGAACTGACCCCCCTTTTCGCTCCCCCTCCCCTCTTCTTCCCAGATTCCTCTATCCCTCTACTTTCTGCAGATTATTTTTTTCTCCCTTCTGAGTAGGACTGAAGCATCCACGTAGTGATGTGATCTTCTTTCTTCTTGGGTTTTATATGGTCTGTGAATGGTATCATGGTTATTCTGAGCTTCTTTTTGACTAATATCTACTTATCAGTGAGTACATACCGTGTGTGTGTGTGTGTGTGTGTATGTGTGTTTGAGAGAGAGAGAGAGGGAGAGGGAAAGGGAGAGGGAGAGGGAGAGGGAGAGGGAGAGAGAGAGAGAGAGAGAGAGAGAGAGAGAGAGAGAGAGAGACTGGGTTACCTCACTCAGGATGATATTTTCAAGTTCCATTCATTTGCCTGCGAATTTTATGAAGTCATTGTTTTTAATAACTGAGTAGTACTCCATTGTGTAAATGTACCACATTTTCTGTATCCATTCCTCTGTTGAAGGATATCTGGGTTCTTTCCAGCTTCTGGATATTATGAATAAGGCTGCTATGAATATAGTGAAGCATGTGTCCTTATTACATGTTAGATCATCTTTTGGGTATATGCCCAGGAGTGGTATTGCTGGGTCCTCATGTAGAACTATTTCCAATTTTCTGAGGAACTGCCAGACTGATTTCCAGAGTGGTTGTACCAGCTTGCAATCCCATCAGCAGTGGAGGAGTGTTCTTCTTTCTCCACATCCTCACCAGCATCTGCTGTCACCTGAGTTTTTGATCTTAGCCATTCTGAGTGGTATGAGGTGGAACCTCAGGGTTGCTTTGATTTGCATTTCCCTGATGACTAAGGATGTTGAGTTGAACATTTCTTTATGTGTTTCTCAGCCCATTCGAGATTCCTCAATTGAGACTTCTCTGTTTAGCTCGGTATCCCATTTTTAATAGGATTATTTGGTGCTAAAATATTTTTTATGTGTTTCATTCTAAGGAAGAGTCAAAGAATCACTGACATCATTTTCCTAAAACTTAGGATAAGTTAGTGTTAACAAAGGAAACAGAGCACATCCATTTTGAAACTTCACATGCCATCTAGAGAATCCTTCATAATAATCATCAGACGGTTAGAAGCTTTCCTAATCACCAGCCATTCAACTATCTATATCCAATGTTCTTCCACTCTGATGAGGATGTACAGACTATAGGTAAACACTTCTTAGCCATTGTGGAAAATACAGTAATCAGAGAATGTGTCAGGTACTTTAATTAAAGTTCTCTCTGGGATTCTTTGGAATATGCAAATCATGCTCAGTGGTTAAAATTTGCAAAGAAAGGTTAAAGATGAACCAATTAGCATTTAGAATACTAATTGTAACAAAAATTCTTTTCAATAAATCCAAGAAAGTGTTTGCTTAATTTGTGTGTTTTATATGCACTACCTACTGTGTTTAATACCCTCCTGGACAGAAAACACTACAGGGAGGCCCTTTGGCTCATTTCTTCAGATTTCAGAGAAGCCCTTATTCATGCATTAAGGATCTGATAAACACTATGCATCTACATCTATTCTGGAGTGCTTTGTTCCGAACTCTACAAGCAACATTTATTTGAGTGAAATTCTGAAGGAAACGTCATAAAAATAAACTATCTCTGACATTCCTCACGCTGATCTGTCAATGGCTTTGCAATGGAGAAAAATGAGGTTTGAGGGGAAGAAATGGAAGAAGTGGAAGCAGATGATTGGGAGCCAGGAACAAGAGAAAGATAAAGCAGCAACAAGTCAGAGTGATGGAAGGCCAGAGTCCAAGAGATGAGCTACACAAACAGAGATTGATGATCAGAAAGGAGTATTTGCTCCCAAATCTTTCATCAGGATTCAATTTCATTTTTCATTTATGTTTTTTTTTTGTTGATAATGTTTGTGACAATTTCCTGTCCACTAGATGCTGGATGAAATGCTTATTCTTTTCTTCTACTGTCACAACCCTATAATGAACCAAGCAGTGAGGTAAGCACTGAAGTGGATGATCCCTAGACAATGGTTACGTGGGTTAGAACCCTGAAGTGCCACTCACTGGTTCTATAATTTGGGACATAAAGCCCCTTCTATCTCCCATTCTCTCGTCTACAATACAATGATAGCTCATAAGCTTATGTTGATGATTAATGAATCAATACATATATTTAAAGCATCAAAACAAAGTTCTATACTTTGAAGTTCTAGTAAGCATTAGTGGTTGTTATTGTTATTAATATTTTTATTTAAAACTTGTGGTTCATAAAAGCCAATATATAGATAGATGTATGATTAATAGATAGATAGATAGATAGATAGATAGATAGATAGATAGATAGATAGATAGATAGACAGATAAAAAGATAGATTCTTTCAGTTAATGTCAAATACAGGTGTATTTTTCTTAAGAACATATGCTTTTAGTTCATATATACCATAAGAAGATAAAAGACCTAATTGATAATTCTATCATCAACACAAATTGTCTGTTTCTTAAATTCTCTGCCTTGGCTTGAATTTCTCCCTAAGGAAATCCTACCACAAAGACTTGATGAATAGTTCTCATGAAACTTCTATTGATAGAAATATTGACTACTTATTAATGAATACAGCCATATGCAATAAAACAGATTGAGGATAAATAATTGAGAAGTGTGACATGGGCAGGAAAGATGCTCATCAAGAATGCATTGTTACCAGGATGTTAGGGGGCAGATGAGACCCAGTGCTCCCAGGGTCCCAAGGGATCTGTAGTGAATCTGTATACTTCAGAATCATCTGCTTGGAACAGAGCAAACATGTTCCTGTTCCCGGGAGATCAAGGATTGCTTCAGGGCTGCCAGTGCTCCTGTAGCGCCAAGTATTCATGGGACACAGATGAGTCAAACATTAGTGGATGGGACAGCCATCATCAGAGTTCAGGTGAGAGACAGCACGCCAGAGGTGTCATTTTGTGAAATCTCAGAGGCACCTTGCCAGAAATGGCATGAGTAAAGTAGTATGCCAAAGCAAAATAGGATGGATTATAAAAGTATCCTTATGAATTATAAAACACAATCCTTAAGCATGAGCACTGCCTGACCATCAAAGATATTTACTGTATATTCATGCAAGGAAATCATGTTCTGTCAAGGTCACTGAATTAATAAAGAAATTAAAATTTATCAATATTGAAAATACCCTGAAAAAATTAAGACTCCTCTAAATATAATATACTGGGCATGGTATAGTGAAATCTCAAAAACTGAAGGTGAAAAAAAAAAGTTGAACACATTTTTTTAATCCCTTCTGGCTGCTTTGGAAATCAATGCCTCTGTTATCTCAGTATGTGGTAAACTGCATCTGACTTTCAACAGAAAAAAAATCATTTCCCTTGAGACTCAAGAGAACCATGACTGAATTTCAAAATTTTTGATACAGAAGTACAAAAACCTTGTCAAGCCAGTGTCTAGTTACTGGGATATTTGTATTCTCACAGGCACAGCCTCTCTTGTACTTTGAGGTAAAATTTAAATATAGAATAAAAGTTTATCCTCACTAATCTGAGAGGGAGTTAGGTATTTCCTATGCTTTAAGGAAAATTAATCTGTTCTCTGTTATTAGAACTAAAATATGTAGCTTTGAAATGTTGAATTTTCAGTGATGTCTCCTTGTCTCCTATTTGAATTCTCACACCTTACCCACTATGAGATGTGATAAAATGGTTTAACCTTCTGATTATCAAGTTCCTGGTCTCAGAATTAGAATAACATTATTAATATTAATAAATTTTCATAGGAATGATTGTAATGTAGTTGAAAGAGCTAAGACTTAAAGATATATTAATGCTAGCTCCCATTATTATTGTTATTATCACAATTACTTTTATGAAGATCTACAGACTTATGTTCTGAGTACTTACATGTAATGGTTATTTCTATTAAATTTAATGATGAGGTATTGTAATCTAACATTTCCTATGAACTATAAAGGCTCTAAGAGTCTTCTTAATGTCCTGACTGAAAGATGATTTTAAAATCTTGACCTTCTGTTGAACTTCTGACATCACAAGAGCACATGGCCTTTATATAGTTCATTTTATAAACAGAAAAATGATAGCCCTGTCCATAACTGATTTAGAAGCAATGTGAAAATGTCAAGTACCTTGTAAGAGACAATGGCTTGGATGAAAATGTGGTAAATGTGTAGGGATTATTTTCCTTCTAGAGACCCTGAAATTCCTACGTTCTTAATGAATATACTTAGCATGTTCCCTGTGAGGGTCTAAGGTATACATAGCACCTGCCTGTGTGATGTCTGTCTCACAGTTTGGAACTAAATATTGCAGACGTAGCCCAGTTTGACTCTTTTTATGTCATTTGGCTACTGATATTGGACCCTTCCATTTCCTACTTTGAATAGGTTAATTCCCACACAGGTTAATGAAAAATCCCCTACTGGAAACAGAAAGTTCAAATCACACAAGCCTCTGTATGTGTCTAGCAACCCTTATCCCATGTTCAACTCTCTAACACTGTAGGACTCTATATCAGTCTGCTTTATCTGGCCACTTTCAGAGAAACTTGGAAGAACTTCTCTGCTCTCCCCCAGAGCCTTGCTGTGTAGGGAGTGAACTCCCTTACTATGTCTTGGAATGTGTTATCAGTCTTGATGGTCACCAAATTTAGAGTGTTTATTTAGAGTCTACAGCAGAGTTGTTAGTTTATACTTCAAGGAATAATGGGACTACTGGGAGATATGGATGGCTAGAGATCCAAGGCAAGAAAGTACAAGGTAAATAAGGAATATTTCATCAGGCCCTAAAGCAACATAGTTCAGAAAGACTAATGGGGTCATGTCAAAAGAATAACAGAAGCTAAGATAAAAAGGCTTCCACCTGCCAAAATGGGGCAGTGTGAACACTAAAAAGAATAATGATAACAATAGACTATATCACATTGAATTTCAATCCATAATGAAAGTAGGAAGAAAGAAGGCAAGAAAGCTCTTGCTTCTTATTCATTAATATAAAGAAATATAAATTTTTAAATTACTAATTTGTAACTGAAGTTGATTCACAATGACATCATCTATGAATTCTGAAGCTTTTGTGTGAAGTGCTATTGAGGGAAGAAGACAGCTACAGGGTGACAGCAGAGTAGCTTCGTCTGACTATGAACTTCCATTATCAGGGAGACTAAAAACTGAGCACTGGTACAGGATGCAGTGATGTGCATTACCCACATAGTGCACATGCCGAAATCAGTAACCTGGATCAAGTCCTGCAGGACCGCTAAACACAGGACATAGCACAGAATGCACAACAGATACCCTAAGGTTACCACTGTGCTCAAAACAAATACAAAAGACAAGACTACTCCTCTCACAAAGATAAAAGATTCTGAAGTCGGATATAACGTGCACCTCTACATTAAAGAAATAAGATAACTTATAAAGTAATTTGGAGCATTGGGGGGAATTTGAATGTGATACATGAAAGTGACATTGGGGTTATGGAGAAGAAAAGCCTGTTATGAGTAGGTGACCTAAGAATAAATGAATATTTAGAGATTAAATTGTCATGAGATCTGTTACTTATTTTCAAAGGGCTCATCAAAATAGAATATTTGTAGATAAAATAATGTAAAACTAGCAAGGAGGAGGGAGAAATGAAATCGTTTGGCAAAACCATGCTTTCACTGAATCTGGATGGTGATTGCTTATACTTCTCCTCTTCCAACATTTTGTATGTATTTCATATCTTAGATAAAATATAAGGCAAAAGCCCCAAGGTGAGTTGCCACAGAAATAAAAAATGACCTGCAGTGCACTGATGAGGCCAGCAAAATGCCCATGATCACGTTCTCTAGAAGTTTAGCAGACATGAACAGAATATGCTAGTTGTGAAGTTACTCTCTTTTTCTGAGCTTTCTTTTTGTTTTTCTGATTCTAGAAACATAATAGCACTAACAAATGAGTTTACTATCTGTTGTGAGAATTTTCACCCTGGGGGAGAAGGGAGATTAAGCAAGTCCATCCCCTCTTCATAAACTTCTAAGGACAAACGAAAGTTCAACTTAAGTTTACCCTGAGAATCAGTGAGTTTATCGAGCTTCCTTACAGAGCACAGGTAAGGGCTTCCTGGTGGAAGTATGAGTGACCTGGAAGCAATGGCACTAGAAAGTCCTTACTCGGTACTTATGAGGACATTTTATAGTCACATGGATAGATCTCCCTGGTTTTAGCCATTTGTCTACATAAAATCAGCTAAGGTAACCTGGTTGTCTCTTCTTCTGTGGAGGAGAATTAACTTCTAACAAGTCCTCCTGCCATCATTTTAGCACAGCTGAAGGACTGAAGATGGCAGTTATTTACTTCATAAGACAGGACAGAAGCTCTGTACTGAATCTTGGAAAACACATTTGTTGATTTGTTTATTAAGGAGAACATAGAGGTCAAAAATATGAAACTATTCTCAATGCTCAAAATAAATAGAAAGAATTCTTATGTCATAAGCCCTACTTCATGAACATGCCTGTTCATGAATTAGTGTTATCTTCCTCTGCTTCTGACATCTATTTGAATTACTGTGCCCAGAAAGCAGAGAAAATATGTACTCTCTGCCTACAAGGACAAATAGACAACTGAGTTAGGAAGCAAAAGAGATTTATGTCTGCAGCCAGTCTCCTTATTGTGGTACCTCGTTAATATCAGATTTGATTTGAAAGCCTCATGTTTGAACTGCAAACGAACTCTGACTTCACTTATTGGAGAGCCATTGGCAAGACTCACCTGTGATTAACATCTCTTTGCTCAAATAAGAGCGACTACTGGAGGATGACATTTCTGAGTTGTTCAACTTGTCGTTATTACATCTGAAAACAGCAGTGATTCCTTGTTCTACTCCTGTGCCTTGAAGAAATAATTGGCATACTCATTATCTCCGCAGAGCCTGGAGGAATTTATCCTATTTAGACAGTGGGCAAATGAGCAGCTATCCAGTCTTTTTGACTTTGTAATGCCTTTGCACAACATGTTAATATGCTGCCCTTTGACAAGATTTTTCTCTTCCTGGAGTACATTTTCTTTCCTTAAGATGACAAATTATTTTTTCCTTCTGCTTGAAGACTCTCTGCATGAAGACAGATTGCCAGCCAGCATTGCATTATAACGTCAGGTTAAAACACATTTGCGGAATTCTCTAGGAACAAGTGTTCCACCCTTGGCACTTGTGAGACCTAACAATTGCCATCAGAGTCTGGGTTTATTGACAGTAAAAACACAGCATTTCTATACTTTCTTATCTGTTAGTTTGCTTTTAATGTTCATTCGATCTAAGACTGTCTGATGTCGTTTCTTCATGATAGGAAACATAAAAATGAGAATTCCAAAGCAAGTTTAATATACTCAATTAATTTAAGCAATATAAATTTGTGGATGAGTGAAAATTTCTTATAAAATGTTTGTTTGCCTCAAAAAAACTATAAAATTTACTTTTAAATGGACAGAGAGTTACCTCAATATTGCATAAATAATACTACATATTGCTGCAAGTCTTATCATGTGCCTATCATCCAGCACTGTAGAAGTTAAGGCAGAAAAATTGTGTCACATTCAAGGCCAGTCTGGACTACATGAAGAGAACCATCTTCAAACAATGTAAAATAGTTATAATAAAAAATATTTCACCTAAACTTTACTATGAATTTTATATAGCATTGATAAACCTCTGGGCTTCTTTGAGAACTGCAGTTTTGTCAAGTGGACACAGTCACTCCCTACCACACAAAAATATTTTATGGTTAAATTATGATAATTTCTACCAGGAATTATAAAAATATTGAACATCAAAAAGGATTACTAAGATCCGAAATTATTTGTATGAAAAAGAAAAACTAAAACCTTACTAGACTAGATCTAAACATGTAATTTTACCTTCATCTAACAAAAGCCAGGATGTGGGTCCTGTTCTTTGTCAATGTCAGGATTGGAAGCATCCCAGTGGCTTTTGTTCTCTTCAAAGTCACAAGTCAGGAGCCCTAACTTTTCTCACCAAGTCTGAGTTCCAAGGAGAAAGGAGAGTGATTCACCCTGATCCCTTTAATCATGGTAACAGACTTCTTACAGGCCCCTATGACTCATATTTAGGCCTCTTTGGCCACAACAGAGTCCTATGAGTTGCTCCAGCTGCTATGGAGATTGAAAAAGGAGAGCTAAGTTCTCAACTCTCTGCATTAGGTAATACATGGAAAGAGATGCTTAAGAATTAGAATTCAATAAAATCTGGAGTCTACCACACAGGGGAATTTATAGAAATTGAAGGCAAGATGAACACATGAGCTTCAGAGAGTCTCAGTCAGATTTCCCTGTTTAGCCCTAGTGCTCTTGAATGATCATTTTGGTATCTCTGTTTTACCTTTATCAAGGGATTAGTCATAATCATCTTCCAAACTTGCGGCAAAGAATATAATACACTTTGTTAACAAGTATTTTCCAGTGATGAGTTGAATCATAATTGAGCAGGATAGTTTAAGTTTTATTTAAGAGGATGTCCACTTTATTTTTTTCAGTTTTGTGACTTTTTATGTTTTTTTTATTTTTTACTTATTTATTTTTTATTAGATATTTTCTTTATTTGCATGTCATATGATATCTCCTTTCCCAGTTTCCCCACGGAAAAAGAAAAAAACAGAATAAAATTGAAGAAAAAAAAAAACCTGTTCTCTCTCCCCCCACCCCCGCTCACCAATCCACCCTCTCCCACTTACTGGCATTGGCATTCCCCTACACTGGGGCATAGAACCTTCATAGGGCCAAGGGCCTCTCCTCCCATTGATGACCAACTTGGCCATCCTCTGCTACATATGCTGCTGGAGCCATTAGTCCCAAATGTGTACTCTTTGGTTGGTGGTTTAGTCCCTGGGAGCTCTAAGGGTACTATTAGTTTATATTGATGTGTGTCCTAAGGAGCTGCAAACCTTCAGCTCCTTGGGTCCTTTCTCTAGCTCCTTCATTGGGGACCATGTACTCAGTTCAATAGATGGCTGTGAGCCTCTACTTCTGTATTATTGAGGCACTGTCAGAGCCTCTCAGGAGACAGCTATGTCAGGCTCCTGTCAGCCAACAATTGCTGGCATCCACAATGGTGCCTGGATTTGATGACTGAATATGAGAAGAATTCCCAGGTGGAGCAGTCACTGGATTGTCCTTCCTTCAATTTCTGCTCCATAGTTTGTCTCTGCAATTTCTTCCATGGGTATTTTGTTCCCCATTTTAAGAAGGAACGAAGTATCCACATTTTGGTCTTCCTTCTTCTTGAGTACCTTGTGGTTTGTGGATTGTACTTTGTGTATTTCGATCTTCTGGGCTAATATCCACTTATCAGAGAGTGCATACCATGTGTGTTCTTTTGTGATTAGGCTACCTCACTCAGGATGATATTCTCCAGATCCATCCATTTGCCTGAGAATTTCATAAATTCATTATTTGTAATAGCTAAGTAGTACTCCATTGTGTAAATGTACCACATTTTCTGTATCCATTCCTCTGTTGAGGGACATCTGGGTTGTTTCCAGTTTCTGGCTATTATAAACAAGATTGCTATGACCATAGTGGAGCATGTGTCCTTATTACATGTTGGAGCATCTTCTGGGTATACGCCCAGAAGTGGTATAGCTGGGTTCTCTAGTAGTACTGTATCCAATTTCTGGAGAAACAGCCAAATTGATTTCCAGAGTGATTATGCCAGCTTGCAATTCCACCAGCAATGAAGTAATAATGTTCCTCTTTCTCCTCAACCTCGCCAGCATCTGCTGTTTCTTGAGTTTTTTATCCTAGCCATTCTGACTAGTGTGAGATGGAATCTCAGGGTTGTTTTGATTTGCATTTCCCTGATGACTAAGGATGTTGAACATTTCTTTAGGTGCTTCTCAGCCAATTAGTATTTGTCAGTTGAGAATTCTTTGTTTAGCTTTGTACCCCATTTTTAATAGGGTTATTTGGTTCTCTAGAGTCTAACATCTTGAGTTCTTTGTATACATTGGATATTAGCCCTCTCAGATATAGGATTGGTAAAGATCTTTTCCCAATTTGTTGGTTGCCTTTTTGTCCTATTGACAGTGTCTTTTGCCTTACAGAAGCTTTGTAATTTTATGAGGTCCCATTTGTCAATTCTTGATCTTGGAGCATAAGTTATTGGTGTTTTGTTCAGGAAATTTTCCCCTGTGCCCATGTGCTTGAGGCTCTTCCCCATTTTCTTTTCTATTAGTTTGAGTGTATCTGGTTTTATGTGGAGGTCCTTGATCCACTTGGACTTGAGCTTTGTACAAGGAGATAGGAATAAATTGATTTGTATTCTTCTACATGCTTACCACAAGTTGAACCAGCACCATTTGTTGAATCATATGATCATTCATTAGATGCTGAGAAAGCATTTGACAAAATTCAACATCCCTTCATAATAAAAGTCTTGGAAAGATTAGGAATTCAGGGCCTATACTTAAACATAGTATAAGCAATATACAGCAAACCAGTAGCCAACATCAAACTAAATGGAGAAAAACTTGAAGCAATCCCACTGAAATCAGGGACTAGACAAAGCTGCCCACTCTCTTCCTACCTATTCAATATTGAACTTGAAATCCTAGTCAGAGCAATTAGACAACAAAAGGAGATCAAAGGGATACAAATTGGAAAGGAAGAAGTCAAATTATCACTATTTGCTAATGATATGATAATATACTTAAGTGACCCCAAAAATTCCATGAGAGCTCCTAAACCTGATAAACAACTTCAGCAAAGTAGCTGGATATAAAATTAACTCAAGCAAATCAGTTGCCTTCCTCCACACAAAGGATAAACAGGCTGAGAAAGAAATTAGGGAAACAACACCCTTCACAATAGTCACAAATAATATAAAATACCTTGGTTTGACTCTAACCAAGCAAGTAAAATATCAGTTTGACAAGAACTTCAAGTCTCTGAAGAAGGAAATTGAAGATCTTAGAAGATGGAAAGATCTCCCATGCTCATGGATTGGCAGGATTAATATAGTAAAAATGACCATCTTGCCTAAAGCAATCTACAGATTCAATGCAAACCCCATCAAAATTCCAACTCAGACCTGGCGGTGGTGGTGCATGCCTTTAATCCCAGCACTTGGGAGGCAGAGGCAGGTGGATCTCTAAGTTCAAGGCCAGCCTGGTCTACAGAGTGAGTTCCAGGACAGCCAGGGCTACAGAGAGAAAGCCTGTCTCGAAAAACCAAAAAAAAAAAAGAAAAGAAAAAAGAAAAAAATTGCAACTCAATTTTTCACAGACTTAGAAAGAGCAATTTGCAAATTCATCTGGAATAACAAAAATCCTAGGATAGCAAAAACTATTCTCAACAATAAAGGAACCTCTGGTGGAATCACAATCCCAGACCCTAAGCTTTACTACAGAGCAATTGTGATAAAAACTGCATGGTATTGGTACAGTGACAGGCAGGTAGATCAATGGAATAGAATTGAAGATCCCAAAATGAACCCACACATCTATGGTCACTTGATCTTTGACAAAGAGGCTAAAACAATCCAGTGGAAAAAAAGAGGACACCCACTTTTTAATCATTTTTCTTTTTCATATTTTTTTAAATCCTTAAGATTTTATACATTGTATCTTGATATTCATCTCCCCATCCCCTCCAAGATTCCCCTCAATTCCATAACAAAACAAATTTGTACCTCATTTTCTTCTAAAACCAACTGTGCCTTTTAATCTTGTCCACATGCTCTTTGGTACATGGCCATTCACTGGAATATGGTCTACCTATGTGTGGACATACCCTTAAACTATATCAATCCTCCCTCTTTGGACAGCTACCAATTACCACCTCTGCTAGAGGTGGAACCAATTGAAATGGCAATGACCTATAATATTTTAAGGTAGAGGCTATTGAACCTCATTGGGCAATAAGATCAAAAGATGTAAACCATTCCCAGCATTGGGTTTTTTTATTTGCTAGTCTATGGTGTATAATAGGAGTATTGCCATCCCATTATAAGGTCATTGCAATTAAACTTCGTGTGTGTGTGTGTGTGTGTGTGTGTGTGTGTGTGTTTTATATTAGAAAACGACACTAGTGGGCTTTTATATGGCTTTAGCTAGGTTGATTTTCTGTTGGAAATTAAATGATTAAAGCTTTTCAATTAATTATTGGTTATAAAAGATATAATCAAAGTTTTGGTTCCTTATGTTTTATGAGTCATCTATCAATCTTTTGAAATAATATCCATTGATAAATAGTAAGTATGTATTTTATACTATTTAGAGTACAATAGCTCAATAATAAAATTTCCTATAAAGTTTTCTACTTCATACTTAGTAAATTTGTATTCATTTTGTGCTAATGCTGGCCAGAGAAAACACTGAATGCCAACTTAAAATTTCGGGTAACAATCACTTGTATTATAAGCATGTCCCAAAGTTTCCATGAACCATTTTTATACTAAAATACCTTTGCTGTTTATCCAGATTTAAACTTGAAGGTATAAGTGTATTTATTTCTACACTGTGAAGAACCTTCCTCAGTTTTGTTTTTGTTTTTGTTTTTAATTCTTGAAGTCAATTGCAAGAGCCTGGTTAGACTCCCCAGCAGCCTAGGAGCACTGATGAACAGTCACGGTCTGTATTGCATAAGAGCAGATTGTTTTTCCTTTCTGAACTCAAGTATGGGTGAAACCAACCTTGTATGAAAAGAGTTACAATGTTTGCTGGGAAATAATTTTTGCTGTGATCAATTTTATTTATTTTTGTGATATCATTTTAAAAAGATTCAAGTAGGAAAACTATCTGATGGAATGAGTAGGAACACACAAAATCTCTGAAGATTTGAAGTGTAACTTCCATGAAACAATCATGCAGAAGAATAGGAAAGACATACTAAATCAAGTCAACAGGCAACTAATAGATTGGAAAAAAAAAAAGTACTTCAAACCCACAAGCAAAAGAGAAAATATTCTTGAGATGCAAGAGCTAGCTTATCTACAGGGAGATCTAACATAAACAACAGTGCCAACTTGTGTGTTTACTTACCCAGCTGGGAACAATATACAGTTATGGCATTCAGTGCTGACAGGGATGTGAAAAAACATGTATAAAACTGATGGTAAGAATTTAGTTTTCAGTGCTGGAAAGACAGTTCATCAGGTAAGAGCATTGCTGTTCTTACAGTGGATCCAAGTTTGAGTACCCAGGACCCATACCAGGCAGCTCACAACTGCCTGTAATGCCAGCTATAGGAGACCCTATGCTTTCTATGTACATTGAACTAACATGTGCATACCACCCAACACAAACACACACCTACATACACATGCACATACCCCCTACCCACATACATGCATATATCCCCTACCCACAGACACATAGACATACCACACACACATATACACATACTCCCTACACATACACACACACATGTACATGCCACACACACACACACACATATACACATACTCCCTATATACATGGACATGCACACACAAACATACACACACAGAGAGACATGTACATACCCCTCCTACACACATATGTGCATATACCCTGTACACACAGACACAGATACATGCCCCACCACATGCACATTACACACTTGCATGCAAATAAACACACACACAAATAAATATACATGTACATAATTAAAACAATAAAATAAATCTTTAAAAAAATAACAAATTTGAATAACTTTTTAGAAAAACAAATGTGATTTTATGTTTTAAAATAACAACATATACACACCTTTGACACCAACATCAAATCTTCTGTCCCTTATTATTCAGTAAGATGGAATTAAGTTAATATAAAAGTAAAGGTCCAGAAGATAACACTATGTGATTGAGTGGTTTTACTATGTCATGTGACAGAGAACTATACATAGAAATTATTTAATCTCAATCAATGAAGGGCTCCTACCTCACCTTTGATTATTCACAGATAAAAGACACACAAGTTTTATTATTATAATAAGACTTAATCAGCACTAGAGCTGGGTATGCTGTTAGAACTATTCCTCCATCTTTATCGCTGAATGATAACGTTCTGTCTGGGCTCCTAACTTCGATCAGCCACCTCTCATGGCCGTGCTTTTATGACACACCTAACCCACGTCATCTTTCTTCTCTCTTCCTTCTCCCTTACTTTGTGGTTCTCCTCGGACCCAAAGCCTGGGAACCCCATGCCCCACCTATCTCAATTCTTCCCAGCTATGAGCTGTAGGCATCTTTACTCACCAATCAGGGATAATTCAAAGGGCAAGGTCACATAGCAGAGTCACTTGGGTCTACCTGCAGATTCTCTCATCCTTGGGGGCAATCAGACCTTGGAGGCCAGTATTTAGCATCACAGTACATAGCAGAAGACCAAACCTCAACAAAATACCTAGACCAAGTGTCAGTGAAGTTTTTCTGTAAGGAATAAGAAAAAAAAAAGATTTAAAAATTTTAGAGTTATATAGTTTCTATAGAAGCTTATCTCAGGTATTGTATAATAAACTACCATTTGATGTGTAAATGAGTAATTTTATATTAAATTTGTTTAACATAATCAGTTAATTATAGTATATTAGTAATTTATAAATTATATAATTTATATAAATTTTATTAATAAAATTATATTGTAATAAAACTTTTTATATAAAAATAAGCACATTTCCTAGTGCACTTCTCTAAGTCATTATATTCATCAGCAGAAAGATGATTAAGTTATAAATATATTTGTATCACTGAAAATAATAAGATTTGGAGTCTATTTATACAGCTTAAAATTCATCTGAATTTTTAAAGAAAATATAGTTATAGATAGTATAACATCATATTTTATTACTAAAATCTATCAACTAAAACATACTTTATGTGTGTAAGAGAGACAAAGATCAAAATAGAGAGACAGATATAAGAAGATAAATACCAGTCAGTTATTTTATTAAGGTAGGTGGATATAGACTGTTACGTTTTAAATAAGGCTTTTTAATGAGTTTTCTACATACAGTTAAAAGTCAACAAATAAAATAACTGTGTTTTTTATGTACATTATTAGGGAGAGGCACCGCAATACCTTTTAATTCAAATATTGTATTCATAACCACATTTTAAAGTATTGATTTTGCTCAAAGGAGGCCCAAAGAAACTCAGCTATCCTTCTATACCAGAAGGCTTCATCCTACCTCCTTGAGGTAACTTTTTGTCTAATATTAGCTTGTTGGCTGCAAATCAATAAATGTATTGAATGAGCAGAGAGTATAAATCAGGCTGGAGAGACGGCATCATTGCTAAATGCTAGGCTTACAAACAACAATACAAAGAACACAAGAGTTTAAATACTGGCAGAACATAGGACTAAATGCTGTTAGAACTGCAATTCAGTTTTCGTAACTCCTTGCAAGTAATATGAACTTTTCTTGACACTGAAGTTAGTAAAACCTCCTGAAAATTACACGGGCTTTCAAGGCACATTTTTCTTAAGGATCTATTTCCAACCAGCATGATTTCACCCAACACTCTCATTCTTCATAGATTTGTTTTCTGGAATTTTCAAGGCATGCTAATACCTCATATGGATTAAATTAATAACAAACGAAGGCTTGTCTAGAGAATCACATTTATCTATGTAACTATTTTGTTTAAATATTTACATATAGATAGATATAAGTATATATAGATATATACACATATATATTTGTGTGTGTATGAGTGCACTTGGGAGGTGGCATATAAATGCCACAGGACATTTGGAGGTCAGAGGACATCTTGCAGAACTTAACTCTCTACTTCTACCATATTGGTGCTTGGGATCAAACTCAGGGAATCAGGTTTGACTTCAAGACGCCTTTATGCTGAGCCATCTCACCAGCCCTTAAATGATGTTTTTAAAAGTATTTTATTACCATCAATATGAATTTCGACAACAGTCCAAAGTCTCTATAAAATCAGGTGTAACATTGGCATTTTACAATCCTCTATAACTGTGTGTTAACTGTGCATTTCACCTAGCTTTTCAAATCTCTTCACCTACAGTTCATGGCACTTCATAAGTTGTTGATGAGTGTGTTTCACCATCCCTCCTAGCTGTAGATGGAGGTAGAAAGGACAGCTGCCCTGCCACTTCTAGAGCCTATGCCTCTCGGATGATCCTGCCTTAGAAAGTCACTGAAGAGAAAATGGTGATCTCATCTGAGTCCTGGGCTGATGAATGCCTTTCTACCTGAAAGTGCTAACAGAATTCAGAAATGACAACACAGTTTAACACATATGATAGTTTAGGAAAGGTGATGGTTACACAACTACACTTGATGTTCACCCAAATCAAAAGCATTTCTCTTCATAAGCAACCATCAGAAAGTTAGTAAGTATGCTGTTCCTAATCACAATTAAAGGATGAAGGACACAGGAGTGACAGTAACATTTGTAGAAGACCTACGTGGAAGAATTCCTAAAAAGTAAGTTTCAAAAAACAGTCATGACTTTTGTGCAAATATAAAAGCACTTTTTCAAATAGTTCAAGGATTTGATATTTTTAATTGTAAATTAATGTGATGAATTGAGTCAAAGAGAATTTAGTAATTGGGAATGTAAGCATGATTCAACAGAGAAACATTACAATAAACTTGTCCAATTGATGGTTGGGGATTATGTGTCCCAGTAGAAACAAAACTCTAGCATATAGTTTCATGAATTCTCGGGTATTTTATCCCGGGAATTGCAAACAAAGTACATTTCATAGCAAGCCTGCATGGCCTTTGTTTCTGTGTGATATTGAAAGAATGCCCCATCCTCTATCTAACATTATTTGTACATTTCAAATCATTTTCTAAACATAGTTAAATTTATAGTAAAGGACATAAAAGATTATCTAAATAAAGAGATGATATTTCATGTTTTTTGATGTGATAACCCTGCAGTACAAGATGAGGGTGGTTTTTCCCAGTTTTGTATATAAATGCCATATAATTTCAATCAAAATTTCAGGTAGATATTTTTGAGAAATTCAATAAACTTACAGTGAATTTATAGAGAGCAATGAAGTCTGCAGCTACCTATCATCTGATAGGATGTCATGAAGAAGGGAAGTTTCCTTGTCTGCCAGGTACTAAGCATGCTGTAAGACTAAAGTGATCAAAGATATATACTGGTGGTCCTAGGTAAAGGGAAGGAAAGCATATAGCCCCAAATCCCTATGCGTGCATGGGAATTTAATAAAGCCTTAAAGGGATTACCACAAAAATCAATGGAAAAATTTTTTAAGTGCTATGCTTTTGGAAAACTGCCTGATGATGTGGAGAAAAATGAAATTGGAGCACTCCATAACATAACCCACATAAAGTATGCCCTCCAGATAGATCAAAGATTAAGTAGAAAGGGGAAAACTTATAAAGCTAATAGAAGTAGATTTATGAGACAACCGTTAAGATCTAGGAATGGAGAACACTTCAAAAACTTAAAGGAAAACCCATAAAGGGGAAGGTTGAGAAATATGAATACATCAAAATGAAGGCTTTCCTCTCTGGGAAGAATACCACAAGCCAAGGTAATGGATCTCTGCTGGGGGGGGGCATCTTCACAGCCATCCACAGCACATGATTATCTCTGACCCGTGAGAGAGCCTCCAGTTTTGAGCTTAATTTGTTTCTGTTCATTATGTAATATTTGTTCTTTCGCTAAAGTAATCACTAAATGTGCTTTATGTCATTGTTGACATTTGCTTTAAACATTGCAAATCCTTATAGATCCAGATCAGTTCTTTGTTGTACTAAAATTACCACTTTTCTTTTAAAATTGGCAATAAAGGACTTTTATGAGAGGATACATCAAAAAATGGGTAAAAAAGTATGAGTAAGGAAACTACAGAAAACACCTAGCCAACAAGTAACTGAAGGCATGGTGAAACTAAAGAAATATAAGTGAAATTAACAATGGAAAAGTGGCTAAATTATAAAACCACATAATGCTGTGGTGTCTCAAAAACCAAGCAAAAAGATTAATGGTCCCAGAGGTTGGTATCAGTATTCTAAAGGACAATCTAAAATGGTGCAGACATACTAAGCAAACATTTCTACTCTACCTTAGTAGATCTACTTTCGAGTATTTATCTCAAAAGAGTTCCTGAGATGTGTTTATAGTATATGTTATACTATTTAAAGACATTCATTGCAATGTTCTTTGCAGTTGTAAATTTGGACAGAGTACATAGTAAGACTTGGGGAAATATATCCTGCAGCTCATTAGGCAGCAATCAAAATAAACTCATCTGATGTATAGATAGATAAAAGATTGTATCTATAAAAGTTGGTGCATGGTTCAAGACAATAAGAGACTGGTTGAGATTTGTATGGATTTTCAAGGTTTAAAGTTCAAAGTGAGTTCTCTGCCATACAAAGGAGTAAATGATTCCTTTGGAAAGTGGGACTAAAAGACAATAAATAAAGATTAAAATGATGGAGGTTCACATAGATCAGTGATAATCATGTGACAGGGTGTGTTATTAATTCATCCCCATTTGGCTGATGAGCAATTATGGAACTAACAATGTGTCAGAGCCACCTGAGTATCATTGTTCCTAAAGATGTATGCCTCACTCACTCTGCATCTCTGTCAACTGTACCACTGTGACTAACCTATGGACTGTGCTACTGATCAGGGAGCCTGTTATGGACTGATACTGGCTTTTCACAGGCTTTGAGATCAAAGACGAGCAAGAGAAACTGGCAAAGAAAGAAAACAGGAAAGATCAAAGCAATCCTGGCCTCTGCCTTTATGCATATCGTCATACTGAGGAAATTCTGGGTGATGTCTTTGTAGTCACGCACCTAGTCTCTCTTATTTGCTTCATAAATCATCTCCCTGTTTGGTGTTCCTATAGTTTCCCAGTTAACAAATCACTTGGATGAAACACCTCTTATGTAATTGCAGCTCAACTGGAAGCTTCATTATACTTCATTTGCAGTTCAGAAACCAAAGCCTAGAGAGACCACATAATTGTCAAAATGTTGTCTATCTGAGAAGTGATAAGCGCAGAACTAAAATGAGCTTTTCTGGCTGCAAACATCATTTTTTATTCCATTATTTTAGGTTACTTTCATGGAAAGAATTCTCTAGTACTTCTTGAATTTCATGTAATTGAAATTTTTAATGCAGTTCTCATAGAGATTTCTGTTGCTATTTATGCAGAAATTAGCGAAGAATTAATTGGTAAAGAGTTAGTAGATATGACAAGCAGAAAAAATAAAAGCTGTGTTCAGTTAGAGGTCTTAAAAGAAGTGATAAACAACACAATTCTTGCTCATCCACTGCTGCTTGGAAACCACGATGCCTTTTAATAATAAATTCCAATTTTCAAGAAGTTTCAGCTTGTCTAAATGTATTAGGCTGTGAACTCCAAACATTGTGCAGCAACATCCCAAGCTCCCCCAAAGAGAAACATTTCTAGCATCAAGCTTCTCAAAAAAAATCATAAAATAATGTTTAGACATGTGCATAGTTCAGTTGTGGAAAAGACTAGATATGAAAAACAGGTTAATGCAGAACCTACATGTTGAAGGAAAGACAACAGAGCCTGTGTCATAGTGGCCCCAGCTTCCTCCACTGCCATCTTTTCAAGGACCCACAGAGGTCCGGGGTTTCCTAGTGCTGACTGGCCATAGAGCAGTCAGAGTGAGCACATCAAAGAACAGATTGGGTTGACTGAGAGTTCTCCCTCATACCCCTTCCACATTTGCCTTCAAGATGAACACATAACTCATCTCTGATCCAGCTCCATCCACTGATTTAACATCCAGTGGTTTAGCATTCTGCTCCACCCCTCTCCCTCCACTGTTTGACCTTAATCTAAAATGGCATGCCTAGATTTTTCCACCATCTCAAACATGCTGAATTCCCTTTCCTCACCGACCAGGAGAACACGTTTTTCCCCCTCGCTACAAGGAACTCTCTTCGGTGTCAAACTCCCATGCTTTCCTCACATCTCAGTTCTGACATAATTTCCTCATGAAGCTTTCTGGACCTCCATTTCATGCCCATTCTTTTTGGTACAGCCCTCCAGGGAACTGAATTGCTCTCCTCTGTGCCACACAAAGTTAGGAACTACATAGATCATGTGATTGCTGACTTCAAACTCTTCCCTACCTCTTAACCAAGCTACGAAGTCTATAAGATTGTGTTTCTTAAGCCATGATTCCTATTTTTCTTCACCATTCTTTACTCTGTTGCTTAGCTCATTGTTGCACAGTTTAGTAACTTACCTTTGCTCTTCTGGACCTCTGAACACTTCTGGAATTGGGGGAAACTACCTATGAGTGTTGGTTATCTCTTAGACCCCAAACTTACTTTCTGTATCACCATGCTCTACAGCTAGATGGAGGCACTCTGTCTGGGCTCAGATGACCAGATATACCACTCCATAGAGTCCTGCCCTGTGAGATAGTATAGAATGAGAGCTGGGTGTAACCTACTCTGCTGAGGAGCTGCAGTGAAAGCCTTCCAGGAGCAAAGTGCAGGGAATTACAGGAATCCTTGCAGTGCAAATGCAAGGTATTGTGCGTCTTGGTACTACTAGTGCTAGCACAGTCTTCTACCATTTGGAGTGTGTCTCAGGGAGAATGACCTTCAAGCCTGTCTCTGAAACTCTTCTAGAGATTCTGAGACTCAGATGCATTAATAAAGTATATTTTCTGCTTTGAGGAGATAGAACAGTTTCCTTTGTTTGGAACTAAGAACCTCGGAATGGAGGGATAATGGAATTTCTTTGCTGCCGACACAGATTGGATATTTTGGTGTCTATGTTATTGTCTGAAGTTATTGAAAATAGGGACTTAAATTACAAAAGTGATCTGAGTGCTGTGTAAGTCTTGTTATGGCCCTGTATATATAGCTGCAGGAAGCTACAAAATGATTCTCAGATTCATGTAAATATATGCATTGCTTGGTTAATCTGTTGCTCAAAATCTCCTGACAAGTAGTTGGAAATTCTATGTGACCAATTTCAGAATAATTTAGCTCTTAATGCTTCTGTCTGTAGTTTTATTGTACATTGCTAAGCTGAAACAAAAATATTAGATACTTTTGTGTCAGGACTTCTAAGTACTTCATCTATTATGCTGGGCTGAAGGGAGGTATTTCAAATTAAACAAATAAATTGAAAAACAGATGTATATATGCTATGATGCCATGAATCACTCAGAAAAGATTCTGTGAATTTTCATATCTTATAAGAAAAAGCAATCATGGCTTTATAGTTTCGTGGTATTGAATTTTCAGTACTAGCTGTTGGGCCTGGAAGAGCATAATGTACAGTTTGTTTTTTATTAGATGTGTTAATGGGACACAGGCATGGTGACCTACATGGTTAATTGGCCTTTCCTTGAACCCTGTGTGTCTGGGCCTTCCTGGTACTCTTTGACATAGCAGGAGCTTTCAAACTCAAATACCACTGAAACACAATAATATGAAGCACAGCTTGCTAAAAGAGTTTGGAGTGTGGGGAGGAATGCTAAGAATTGAGGCAGCCTTGCTTAGCCTACAGAAACATCAAATCAAATGTGAAATATAAAATGCTATCCTCATCAATAGGTTGATATCTGTAACTAGTTTGGCCAAGAGATAACTTATATATGACATCTGACATACACAGGATAACACCAGGCCATTTCTCACAAAGAATAACTTAAGATATTTAGGGAATTAGTGTTTCAAGTATTTATTAGTAGGTTAGCCTTGCTGGTGGTCCATCAGAGGCCTTAATAATCTATGGGCAGAAGGATGATGTAGTTCTAAAAGTGTTCATTATAGCCATTCTATGTGTGGATGTGTTTCTTCTGGAAGAAGAATGAACATCCCTGGAATCAGCCAAAGTGGGCTGGCCTCAGCATGGGCACGGGTTGCTCAAGTTGGAAGGACTTGAATAGAATGTCACTGAGTTGTCATTTCACTGACCTTCACAAGTCTATCCATCACCACCACCCCTTTGCTAATTGAGTATGTGTTATTCATTCTATTCCACATGTTCTTTTAAAGGTGGATAATATGAAGATGCACTTCCCAGAATATTCTTCAAGGAACAACTTACCGTCAGCACATGCCCTTCAGTAGTCATCCCTTTTTAGGACTGCCTTGAGTCTAGACAGCCACTTTACCAAGATTATACCCTTCCAGATTGATTGTGTTATATATCTACTGCAAACTCTCACAAACTCAGGGCTTTCTTCTTCACACTATGAAGCATTCAGGTCATTTCACTTGTAGAAAGCCCTATTAGTTTGGTCTCCACTCCTCAAATCAATCTCACAAGATGAGACCCAGAGTGCACAGATATCCTTCTGATATGACTGCCCATTTTCTATCTTCAGACCTGACTCCATCTTTGAATGACTTTAAGAATGTTTCTTCTCCTTCTCTACACAATAGCCCCACAAGAACTTCTTCCAAACACTATTTGTAAATCTTTCCAGAAATACTGTCCCTTACTCTCTTCATTCTCTATCTTAACTTTGAATGCCTTTGTGGCATTTTATCATCTATTTTATCTTCTATTGTGTTTCTGTAAGTAGAACTTTGATCACAGCTCCATTACCAGCATAATAGATCATCAGTTTCCTTATATCAGTTTTCCAGGATCCCCAACAATGACAGAGAAATGTATCAGTTTAATTTGAATCATCTCAGGCTGAGTCTACTGGGTTAGAGCTGAGAATCTACCTAGCACTTGCTTTGTTTTATGAAAGAGTTTTCCTTGGGTAATGCAATACACTGTCTGCTACTATAAAGAGAGAACTCCTGACAGACCAAAGTAATGATTGTGTCAAAGTCCAACTTACTGAAGCAATGGGTGTGTATTGGGGTTACTGACTGGAGGATGGGAAGTAGTTACTTTTGGGAACAGGGATGATTCAAAAGAAGCTGCACATTGAAAAGCAGCCCACCCCAGCCTAGGTAAGGACCAGAGTGTGGACTCACAAAAACTGCAGCCCTGGAGCTCTCAGCACAATTCCCAGAGAGCTCTGCAAGTCCAAGAACCACCTCTTTAATAGCTCACCTTGTCAGTTTCCTCTGCAGTTGTCATCTGCTTCTATAAAGCTAAGACAAGGCTGTCAAGTTTTAGCTTTTCTAAACATGTGAATTCTTTTACCTCCTGAGTCTTATGAGCCTCTCTGGCTGATGAGAAGTTTTAATTCAGAGGAAACTGCTATACAACTCTGTTTTGTAGTACTATCTTTTAAACCCAAGTACCTCTGAAACACAAAAATGCATGACCTGTTTTATTGTAGGGCAGCAAGAGTAAGGAGCATGAAGAACTTGTGATTTCTTAACCCAAAGATAAATGCTATGCTAGCCAATAGACTCAGGAGAAAAAACATATGTCAGGAAGAAAGCTTGACATAACTTGAAAGTGCCCATGGCTAAGGGAGACATACAGAGTCCTCTTGGAGCTGGAAAAATGAGAAAACAGACTTCATCATATTTACAAATCCTTCATGGCAATTAGTATGAATTTTTCCTTTTGGTACCATAGTGGATTTATATAGGGAAGGCATCAAGCATTTTTGTTGATAGTCTGAGACATAGTTGATTCTATACAACCAACCAGTTATGGTTTTGCAACTAGCAACTTTTACTGGCCTATTGGGTTAAAGCAGAAAGTAAAGATCTGTCCTGTGCTTGCTAAGAAAACCATGGAGGCTTGACAGTTGGATAGACTGAGCCAACTTTGAATGCCAATTTACTCTTCAAAAAGAGAAAAAAAACTTGCATATGTATTCAGGGTCAATATTGGCTAATCGAATAGGCTGTGTCTGCCATGCAAATCATATACAGATAGTCATATACAAGATACATGAACCTCCTGCCTGCTGCTGTCAGGAAAAGCTGGGAGACGTTTTAGAGATTAGAAGTAGGATGTTGAGGTGGGTTAAGAGATAAAGAAAAGAAAAACTCTGAACATGAATTGTGACTGATGACTAAGGAAATAAGAGTTGAGTTGGCTAAATTTTGAGTGAAGAAATTGTCACTTGTAAATGTCATAGTTGTTTGCCATGGCTAAGCAGCAATGTGGATGCTAAAGACAAAATCTTCCATAGAAAATAGACTTATACTTTCACACATATAAAGTTGTCCAAGTCACAGTTACATGATATAATTATAAGAGCAACAAGCACGTTAACCTCTATCTTAACAACTAGGCCTTGGTTTCTTCTCACTATTTTAATCTATAGACATTTTGTAGAGCCCACAAATTGACCATGGGTCTTAATTGATAAGAATATTGATCAAGTTGTTCTGTAATTGTCATAGAGAGGAACATATGAGCTATATGAGACAGCACATGAATGAATCTTTTGACAACACTTCTCTGGCTTTTCCCTCTAGATTTGAAGTTCAGAGTATAGGTCTGAGAGTTTCTGCTACAAATTTTTCTGTCTTTATAGCTAAGATATATATAAGATATATATGTGTATATGTATATATATGTATATATATACATATATATATATACATATATATATATATATATATATATATATATATATATATATATATATATATATATATGAGATAGGCACAGATGGGTCCTGTTAACACTGTTTGAGTCCTGAACCAGAGATGCTGGAGTTCGTCTCTGCCTACAAACTCAGTGTATGGTAGTAATGCAGTTTTAATTAAGCCAAAAATAATTCCCTGATGCCTTCAACAGAGTTCCCTTTGTGGCTGACCTTCAAGCCTGGTTCGTTAGTATTCATTATCTGACAAATGTCAGAAGCCTTTCCTGTACTTTGGGGCTCTGGGTAGAAGACTTTTTCTTTAAGATTTAGCCCCTGCCCCATTTATGCCTCTGCTCCACTCAATGTGCCTTTCATCTCTCCTGAACTCCGCATAACATGTGAGTCACTGTCATCTGCACTGGCCTGATATCCATAACTCCTACTCCTTCCTCCCCATCTAGAGACACTGACCAACTCTTGACCTCTCAAGTTCTTTGTGGACTCGTCTCTACAAGTTCAACACCACAAGCCCTTAGCTTCTTTCTTATGAATGAAGCTCGAGTGCTCACTTCTTTAGAGACTAGAAAAAAGCCTTTCCTTTACTGTGCCCTGATGTTCATTTTTGGTGGTGGTGAGAATCTGCAGCAGGAGTCTTAAGTCCTTAGTCATATGTTGGCTGGATGTCTACTTCCTCTCCCAGATAGACAAATGTTTGGAAATTTGAACCTATATTTCTATACAAGACTCTTTTACCTTTCAACATACCTTACTTGAAACTGGATGTGGTCTACTTCCCAGGAAACCCAGTGGGTGGTACAGACATTCTAGTGAGTAGCTCTTGGACAATCCCCAAATCTATCTCCTTGGAGTTTCTTTGTTTCTATTTTTATTTTCACTGTATGCAAGATTGTTAAGGAGTAAGTATAAAGACCACGTGAAGATGATCTGAGAGTATAGTTTATCATTTACTACTGTATTAAGCATCATCCATAACAAGGGAAAAGGTATCCACTCTAGCAATCCAACTGGGGAAAGATCTAGTGTAGAGGCCACCTCAAATTTTCTCCATGCATAATGAATAGCCAAGTGAATTTTGGTTTTTTTGGGTTTTTTTGTTTTTTTACTTTCCATAAGGAAGGACCATTGGTGCATACTCTTAGTACTTTTGTTCCTTAATAGAGAATAATTAAATAGAGAATAAAGTATTCTGCAGTCTTCTTTCCCAGTTGTGAACTGCTTAAAAAGAGAAGATGATTTTAGCTTCTAGAAAAATGGTTATTTAGCAAAGGGTCCCTGGCCACTGTAGGCTTCAGTAATATAGAAAAAGGTCACTGGTAAAGCACTGTCCTCATTTCCCTCGGTGAAAAAAAACTATGTGCCATTAAAACTTGAAAATCCCCCACCTCCCACCATGATGAAACGCTGCCAGTCCTCAAATCATACAAAAACAGCGGCTCTGCTTGTCCTTAGGGGCCGCACTTCTAAAGAGATCATAAAACAACCGCTAATGTTTTTCTAACCTCTGTCCCCTCTGAGGCATAGGACTGAGAATTGTTTTGTTTTGAATCATGAAAAAAATATGACAACATCTACTTTCTCAGCCACTGTGCCATTTATGATGCCCCATATTTTCCAGTCTCTGCTCCTTTATCATGGTGAGCCTGACTTATGAGCATGCATGGAGAAGCTAATGCCTTCCTTCCAAAGGCACGAGCAATATATTACAAATGGCTATGAGTTTGACTATTGGTTTCTTATTTTTTTTCTATAACTTCTTACTGTTGTTTCCAGGAAGAAAAAATTACATTCATCAGAAATGACTCCTCTGTGCTTACAGAAACATCTTTATTCTTTTATAGGAAAATTCTAAGGTTCATTTAAATTTTTATCTTTAAACTTTTTTCACAAAGGCAAGGATATGAAATAAAAAGCTTCAGGTTCTAAATTTGAAACATATTCAACTTTCCTGTTCATAAGCATCTAAGACATTGAAATGTAATAGATTATTTTTCCTCTAGTTTATCAACAAGGCTGAGGTATATCCCTGCTTTTTCAATCAAACACTAATCTGAATGCTTTTTCTGGGAAGGGAATTTGCAAACCTATTTCAAATCCTTTAACAATTAGCTTTATGGAGAGAAAATAGAAGATGATTCTGGGTAACTGGGGCCTTGTTCAAATAGGTAGAGCTTTGTTTGTAGGACTGGGGCCATGGTTGGGATAGATTGAGAGAAAAACAGAATGATTTCATCCATAGAGGCAGAGAAGAGAGAACATAACTAGTGAACATTAGTTGGAATACTTGCCAATGAGTTCCAGCCCAACTAATATTTTTCTTCCAAATAGCTTCCCCTATAAATTTCAAATATACTTAACAATTGTATAAATGAACTTATTAAAGTCTATTTACCTAGCTCCTATCTCTCTGCCCATTTATCCAACCATTTATGAATCTATCATTGTGTATATCTCCAATTGTCTCTATCTCTAATTGACCCTTATCTAACAAAGACTTTGGTCCTGAGAAATACAATACTATAGTAATAAATATTTTAAAATACACAAACAGTCAATGTTGGAGGGCTCGCTCAGTAGTTAAGAGTATTTCCTGTGCTTTCAAAGGATCTGAGTTCTATGTTGAGCAGCTTACAACCCCTGACACTACAGTTCTAAGGCATCAGAGACCCTTCTGACCTTCATAGGCACCTATACTCATGAAAAAGCATACATGCACACACACACACACACACAAAACACATAAATAAAACTAAATATATAATCTTTTATATTGTACAAGTAGGTTTATAAGGATTTAACAGCAAGGATTTAAATTTTGGAGCAGCCTGGTAGGAAAAAAACAAGAGATAAAGGCAAGAAGTCATGTGTAAGCCTTGGAATCCACTGGAAGAGCAAATTCTTCATTTGAAGAATCCTGTGCTTTGTCTGAAATTTTAAAACACATTCTAATGTACTTGGTTTGTTTGTATCTTAAAGCAATACTAATCATTTTTTACATTATGAGTCATAAAACAATAATTTGAATAGGCTTTTATCTGTTATAAATAAATTATCCAAAGGAATCATGGTAAAATAAAATTAGCTTTGTTTTTGTAACATTAAAGCTATTTGTTAATAATTCTATCAAGTCCTCTTGGATCTCTAGACAAACTGCCTTAGGAAAAGTGCTTTTAAATCTGTGTAACCTCAGAATTGGAAGTGACATCATAGGTGGTACTCAGGCTTAGATTTCCCCTAAATTTGCACATCCAGGGAGTGATTGCTCAGACATCCCTCCAACACTCGCACTCACAAAGGCTATCAACTGACTTAAGCAATGCACCAGTCCCTACAAAAATTATCCTGACATCCTAAACTCTGCGAGCAAACAGAGGCACCAAGAGTAGTTTCACTAGCCCTCTTTCCCACACCTCCTTAGTGGCCTTCTTTGATCTGCTGGGTCCTATGTTGGAGCCCTTCCTACTACAGCATGCTGTTTCTTTTTTATTATTATTATTAAATATTTTCTTTATTTACATGTCATATGATTTCTCCTTTCCCAGTTTCCCCTCCAAAACAAAAAAAAAAAAACATAAAAACAACAAGAACAAACCCATGTTCTCTCCCCCCTCGCCCTGCTCGCCAGCTCACTCTCTCCCGATTACTGGCCCTGGCATTCCCCTACACTGGGGCACAGAACCTTCACAGGGCCAAGAGCCTCTGCTCCCATTGAAGACTTACTTGGCCATCTTCTACTATATGCATGCTGCCAGAGCCATCAGTCCCACCATGTGTACTCCTTGGTTGGTGGTTTAGTCCCTGGGAGATCTGAGAGTACTAGTTAGTTCATTTTGTTGTTCGTCCTAAGAGGCTGCAAGCCCTTCAGCTCCTTCGGTCCTTTCTCTGACTCCTTCATTGGGGACCTTGTACTCAGTTCAATGGATGGCTGTGAGCCTCTACTTCTGTATTAGTCGGGTACTGT